>NC_141879.1:236519696-236822727 GCF_056163025.1 Triticum urartu | reverse complement strand
AAAAATAATTAAAACAACAGAAAACAGCAGCAAGTTAAAAATAACTAGCGAAGTGTTGTACTAGTGAAAAACTAATTTTAATAAAGTCTATAAATACCCAAATTAATCCTACTTCTAGGCAAGGTCAAAACAAAGCAGTGGCAAAGAGAATCGCCTAAAAATATTAATTCTAGCTCATTTTATAGCAGAAACACTAATCTGACTAAAACCCATATAAAACAATTTTTAAAAACTAAAACATGGCCGAAACTATTTTATACAGAAACTTTAGGAAATTTTCACACTAGAGCAAAAAGAATAAATCAAAAACTCTAAATAACCTAAGAGATATTGAATTTACGAAACTAAAACTTTTCTGTTTTAAAAACAGAAACGAAAATACAGAAGAAGAAAAAAACAAACGGGCGCTATTGGGCCTACGGGGTGTGCGTTCTATAACTAAGCTATGCTCGGCCGTATTATCACTAAAACGTACATGTGTTTTTAATAAAATAAACCGGCGAACCGGTCCGGTCTAAACCGACGTAAACCGACTAATAGAACCGATCTACTAAAACCGATCCAACCGATCTAAACAAAAACCTGTCAAAAAACCAAAACTTTTTTTTCTTAACTGAACGAACAGAGCTCGTAAGTACAGAGAAGAATCAACGTACGTTGGGGCGATGGGGCGACTCGGCTTCGGCGGTTCCGGTGGTCGGGGGCAGCGGCGGAGGTGTCGAGTAGATGCGGTGATGAGTCGCGGTTCCGGAGGTGGCGATGGAGTAACTTGGGAACGTCGGACGGCTGCGGGGTGAGGTGACGAAACTCGGTGCTCCGGGTGCTCCGGCGAACACAAAGAATTTGGTATGGCCTCTGTAGATGGAGAAGGAAAGCAAGACTTTGTCAAAACGATTTTACGGATCGAGAGAAGTCGATACACAAAAGGAGAAGGCTTGGGGTGGCTCGCCGGCGTCGAAATCCGGCGATGAACTACAGCTTCTGCGGTCAGATTGGAACGACGAGTACGTGTTGTAGATGTGGACTTGGCGAGAGATTTCAAGGGGAATAGGAAGAGGAGGGTCGGGGCTATTTATAGGACAACTTGCTTGGGGAAGGGGTGGACTTGGGATAGGGTTTCCAAAGAGACCGGACGCGGAGCGGCGTCGGGTGCATGTACGCGTATGTTTCTGGGCTTGTATGTGAGGAAGAAGAAAGAAGAGGTGGCGTCTAGTGATCAGAGAAAGAAAGAAGGAAATAGAAAAAAATAGAAAAAATAAAAAAGGGGATAGCACTACGTGGGCATAGGCGCGGCGGCTGTAGTGCTAGGGTTTGGCGCGCGGGCGCTGGCCTCGCTGCTTGCTGGTTGCGGCGTTGGCTGCTCGGCCGGTTGTCCTGGCCGGCTCACTGCTTATTTTTTTCTTTGAAATAAGACAGAAAAATAAATATAGAGAAAATATAATATAAATTTATATAGGACATGTATATATCAAAATTCTCAGAAAAATAAATCCTACACCATGCACATTTTCCAGAGGTAAAATCCAAACAAAAAAACTTTTTTTATAAATTCCAAATAAACTCCAATTTGAATTCAAAAACTTTTGGCATTAATTTCTCCTAACTTTTTGGAGTGTCATGTTAGCTCCTCTCATACTTTTAAACAAGTATTTGTCACGGTTATTTGAAATAAATTTTGAATGCCAAGTTGAATCCAAATTCAAATAAAATTCAAATGCCTCTGAAATTTCCAAATGCCACGACACAATCAGTCACACAACAATCAAACAAACAATCATAAATATTTATTTAATATAACATTACAAAATTTAGAATTTTGGGATGTTACAAACCTACCACACTTAAAATGAATCTCGTCCTCGAGATTCGAAGAGGCTAGCAAGAAAAGGTTAGGGTTTGGGGGTCTTCTAGCAATGCCATTGATTGGAATGGTCTAGTGTGGTACCACACTTAAAAGCAGGGTTATGATCCCGTCCAAAACTCATGTGATCATTCCTTTGGGTTGACGGTGTCGGTCTTCTCATATTCCCTGGAATAACTCTTTCACTGGTGCTCTCCCAGTAGGGCATGACCTTTTTCTCAAAATCTTGTGTCCTCTCAATCCTGGTGAGGTTCTTCCGAAGAGTGAGTCTTCGTATATGACATGTCTGTCGTCAATACTAAGAAACTATCGGAGCCTCCTGGCGGTCAACAATTTATGGCTTCTCCTGCAGGAAAATGGTCGTGGTTGAATCTCACCGTATATCCTACAATTCACAACGGGTGCCTGTAAAGGGTTCCATCGTCCTACCATTATATGGTTTTATGGCTTGACGTGTCGACACTCTTCTAAGGTTTTCAAGGCTCTCTGATTTTCCATCAACATATGATAGTTCATGATAGAAGTCTCCGATATGGGGGCCAATCCATCCCGTACTTGAACCATTACTACCTATGCAGACATCAAATCACGTATTCTAACACTTAGGCATACTCACAAGCATTGCAGAATTTCTCTTGTCGACGAACTGAGTTCGAATAAATCCATTGTTTCTGCAAGCTGAACAAAACATCTAACGTTTCTTCACAACTCTCGGGTTTTCGTATCCTCCTACAAATGTCGGCTGATTAACTCAGAGTTTTCTTCCAAAATATCTTCCTTCAGCAAGAGTGTGCTTGCTTCTTATTAACTCCTGGGCCTGTGGGTTATGGCCCACTTCAACTCTTGTACCATTTTAACTCATCTTTTCGAGGATTATCATTCCATATTCCAACATTATATCTCCTTTAAATCCAATAGTACTTCTTCCTTCATACCCTTGTGGTGACGATCATACAAAACTCCAACTTATTTGGTCCAGCTCCCTTCTATGGACCGTCATGAATAACACATTTCTTTCTTCATTGATCCTGTGACTTTACGGAGTACTACCACACCAAAAAAATGCACTAGTTTATCCATAAATCATATTATTTTCATATCAAATCTTTTATTACATCCTTAACCATTTTTCGTAAATCCAAATTCCAAAAAGTACTTTATTACAAATGCTGCCACCCACATGGTTTGGTATGGTCAGGCATTACTTCCAACTTTATTCATTTTTCCTCCTTGAGGACTCTTCGGTCCCACTGGAATCGTGGGACATGCGCCTTGAAATCTTCAATCATCTATTTCATCATGGTGGCCTTGAGCTTCATCTCCATCATCTCTGCATGCACTTCTCTTAGGTATTCCTGAGTATAACAGAGTCTTGCTTCAAGTATTTCTCCGATCTGGCATATGGCTTCCATGGCTGCTTCACGAACAACGTCGAAGAAAGTTGCTTGTGGTACACGTGAGATGAAAAAGTACTGTCCCATCATCTTTGGGCAAACTCCTTTCATACGGTGGAGGTGTACCTCCACATACCAAAGTTCCACTCCCTTTTCCATGAAGGGGTAGCCTTTGTAGACTGCATCTCCTTCATGGTGAATATGCTTCATCATGTCCTTCAGGATCTTCGGGTAATCATGATCACTTGTCAGGGTCATGATCGTTTCCGGGCCCTTAAGGAAAGACTCATAAAGGGTCGTCATCTGCAGTTGTAAAACAAAAATGGTGCTCAGAATAAGGTACATATCTCCTTGGGTACACATTCATATCATCCAAACAAAACTTCAAACTCAATTTCCAACATCCAGTTTATGCATCACAACTCATTTTCTTCCATGTTCACCCAGAATATTAATTTCCAAGATAAAACATAACAACTCCTTAAAGCCTTTCAGCATATTACATATCAACTTTATTGAGTCATGAATTATTACAATCTCTGAGTAATCTATTACATAACTCAACCCCGCATTCTCATGAAAAGTGTTTTCCATACTATCCTTATTACTGATATCAACATCTCCACTACTCAGCTCCAGATTTCTCATGATTTGAACAATCCCTAGCAAAATGTCCTGCTTCCTTGCAACGAAAACAAATAACTTCTGGCATGTCTCGAGGCTTCTTGGTGATGGTGCCTGCTCCTTGAGTTCCTTGCTTCCTTTCGAGACAATCATTGGCATAATGCCCGACGTCCTTACATTCAAAACAGGTAATATGACTCTTGTCCCTCTTTGCAGAAATTGGGTTGTTCTGAGGGTGTCTTTGTTTTCTCTTCCTGGTTTTCTTTGTTCTGATCAAACGTTCTATTCCCTATGGATCAAACTCCACTGCTTCTGTCGGGAAGTATCCCAGATACTCTTTTCTTTCCTTGATGCAATACTGTGAAAATTGTCCTTCTTCTCCACATGAATAACATGCATTGGAGTAAAATCTGTTGAGGCTTTCTCCATCAGGGTCTTCAACACTTTCCTTAATCACAGGTTCTTTCATAACTTCTCGGAGGGCTTCTTTCATTCCTTCTTCCTACTTCTGGATAGTTTGTTGCACCGTGGGGTAAATGTGACACTGAGCTGGGTAGTGGGTGGTTCCTTCACACAAGAAACAAGTCACCTGACTAGTTGGGCATTCCTTAGCTGGGTGTTTCTCCTCACAATGAGGGCATCCATCCTTGTGTTCCTCCTGGGTGTGTCCTATTTCTCCGCAAATCTTGCAAGCACAAGGTTTATTTCTTGGGGTATCATGGTGCTTCCGGATAAGATGGGATCTTGTCAAAGTCTTCTTGAATTCTTCCGAAGTCCTTGCTCCATTCCATCCCTGTATAGCTTGATGCATCTGCCACCATGTTGCAGCACTTCCTTCAAAGTACTGAAGAGCGTACGATACTTCATTCTTCCTTGAAACCAAATTGCTCCTGAAGTGATTCTCCATGTTCTGAATCCATAGCTCTGCCTCCGGCTGGGTTTTCAGTCCAGAGAATACCAGTCCAACTTCATTCATCATCTACTGGGTCCAAGGGTTTTAGGGTGCGATAGGAGAGAGGTGGGAAGAGATACACACAATACAAATAATAGTTTTGAAGAAACGAGTTTTATTTTGTGGCTGTCGGAAAAACATCAAACAAATGATAGCTCACAAATCGTCGCATCTAACGTAAGTGTATAACAGGGGTTTGGTCCTCTAACGGTCGAATAATTCTTCTGATTCTTCAAGTCGTCGGAGTCTTCAATTGGTGTAGCTTCAACTCTTCTAATGCATGGTCAAATCTTGTTTACTCTAAAATGGTCATCGGTTGTCCGATATCTTGTCCTTGTTGGAGCGGCTTCAGTTGATCCTCCGTGTGGTCAAAAGGGAAAGGGGTATATTCTAACTATTTGAGGTAAGAGAGAATATTTTATAAAATCAGAAAAGATAAGAAGTAAGGGATGTTTTTTGAAAATAAAATTTTAGAGATTTCCTATCCTGGGGCTTTCCGATTTCTAGGGTCACGTCCTACAGTCAACATGTGCTCTGATACCATATCTGTAGCGACCCGACCTCAGACGGTCAAGCCTCTGTGTATCTGTGCCATCCCTGGATCAGTATGCTGGCACACACGGTACATCAATGTATATATCAAAGTGCAATCACATGTATAAATAACGTAAAACTGATATATATATATATATATATATATACCTTATAAGTCTCAGCGGAAACAATCAACGGGTGTGGAGTCCCATCAACGACATCGGCAAGTTGAGTGTAGACCGTAACCCTGTATCGTAACTCTTACTCATCAAGGAAATATCTACAACATGAGACGTTGCAGCCGTGTAGATCAGTACATTGAATGTACCAGCAAGATCACAATGGAAGCAGATTGATAAAACTATTCTATATGTAATAAGGCTTTGTGGCTCTGGGTCTGAGTTTTGTTTGCGTAAAAGCTAGTTTTATTTTCCCCGCAACAAAGGAATATCAGGAGTCTGTACTACGAAGTTTTCTATCATGACATGGTTCCACCAACCAATGTCTCATACCCAAATCATCATAAGTCGCCCACAATTATGTTATCAGTCCGGTGTTGAGAGTTCCGAGATAGATCCAAGTCCAGAGGCTCAAATTGTCCGTAACTGGGGACATGGCTAATTGATTAGGTTTTAACCCTCTGCAGAGGTTTGTACACTTTACCCACAAGATTCGATCCCTCTTTTTACGTTTTCGCACTTCAAGTTGTTTGAGAACAAGACGGCCGAAACATGGTCTTCCGAAGAGTTCCCCTGACCACTGTCCGGTGCTCATCCAATCCTACCGTAGTTCTACATCTGCTAGCACCGTCCCAGCCAGAGTCACCACTAGGGTCAACCAAGCCAGAGCCCATAGTGACTTGCGGTTGCACAGGTAAGCTTCCGGGCATGAAGTATGCTTCCGTATCTTTGAGTCTGGGTGAAGCTTTCCGCAAGATGTCATGGCGCTTCTCCATGCATCCCGGCCATCCACTGGTTCCTCCACGGTGCCCGTCAACCATCCTTCACCCAGTAGTGTGTATTGAATTCTTGTCTTGAGTCTCGAAATCTTGAGGCCTTGGAGTCCTGAAGATGCAGTCCTTGCCGATGCCATCATGAAGTTGTCGCCATTGACGTAGAGTCCTCCTTCTTCACACCACTCTCGTGCACTCATACCAAACCCCGTCTAATATAGCGTAGCATTAAAACTATATAACGTCCCGGGCTTGGTAACAGGGAGATGGGTTTCTACCTCATGCATTCTACTCAACTACAAGATTCAATAACACTACTGGAGGGATTGTTGAAAGGGTTCTACTACATGCAAATAAAACATAGGTATGGAAAACATGGTCAAAGTGAACTTGCCTGGTAAGTTGATGAAGAATAATAACGCTCTCAGAAACTTGATAAGACTATACGCAACTCTCCGATGAAATCTATAATAATAAACATGGCATTCACATAAGCAATCATTCTACCACTCAAAATAACAATCAAAACAACAAGGAAACTCAATAGTAAAACTCAAACAAATTCCAAAGAACCCTCGAATAAAACTACAAAGAAAACTACTAGGGAAAGTCTAAGACTTTACTACAAACAACTAATATAGTTTTGCCCTAAGTAAAACTTAATAGCAATTAAAACACTAAAGTAATTAACGGAAAGGAAATATAGTGTTTATTAAAATAACAGAAGGTATTTTTCATAAACTTTTACTAGCAAAAAGAAACACCTAAAAACTAATTTTTAAACTCTAGTTATGATTAAAACGAAACAAGAAAAAGAAAATAAACATTATATTTTTCTGTAAATAAAAGTTCACCCTCTATAACTACAGAAACAAATCTGAAATAAAATATAATAGAGGTTAAAATAAATTTTAAAAATAATTAAAACAACAGAAAACAGTAGCAAGTTAAAAATAACTAGCGGAGTGTTGTACTAGTGAAAAACTAATTTTAATAAAATCTATAAATACCCAAATTAATCCTACTTCTAGGCAAGGTCAAAACAAATCAGTGGCAAAGAGAATCGCCTAAAAATATTAATTCTAGCTCATTTTATAGCAGAAACACTAATCTGACTAAAACCCATATAAAACAATTTTTAAAAACTAAAACATGGCCGAAACTATTTTATACAGAAACTTTAGGAAATTTTCACACTAGAGCAAAACGAATAAATCAAAAAATCTAAATAACCTAAGAGATATTGAATTTACGAAACTGAAACTTTTCTGTTTTAAAAACAGAAACGAAAATACAGAAGAAGAAAAAAACAAACGGGCGCTATTGGGCCTACGGGGTGTGTGTTCTGTAACTAAGCTATGCTCGGCCGTATTATCACTAAAACGTACATGTGTTTTTAATAAAATACACCGGCAAACCGGTCCGGTCTAAACCGACGTAAACCGACTAATAGAACCGATCTACTAAAACCGATCCAACCGATCTAAACAAAAACCTATCAAAAAACAAAACATTTTTTCTTCTTAACTGGACGAACAGAGCTCGTAAGTACAGAGAAGAATCAACGTACGTTGGAGCGATAGGGCGACTCGGTTTCGGCGGTTCCGGTGGTCGGGGGCAGCGGCGGGGGTGTCGAGTAGATGCGGTGATGAGTCACGGTTCCGGAGGTGGCGACGGAGTAACTTGGGAACGTCGGACGGCTGCGGGGCAAGGTGACAAAACTCGGTGCTCCGGATGCTCCGGCGAAGACAACGACTTTGGTATGGCCTCTGTAGATGGAGAAGGAAAGCAAGACTTTGTCAAAATGATTGTACGGATCGAGAGAAGTCGATACACAAAAGGAGAAGGCTTGGGGTGGCTCACCGGCGTCGAAATCCGGCGATGAACTACAGCTTCTGCGGTTAGATTGGAACGACGAGTACGTGTTGTAGAGGTGGACTTGGCGAGAGATTTCAAGGGGAATCGGAAGAGGAGGGTCGGGGCTATTTATAGGACAACTTGCTTGGGGAAGGGGTGGACTTGGGATAGGGTTTCCAAAGAGATCGGAGGCGGAGCAGCGTCGGGTGCATGTACGCGTATGTTTCTGGGCTTGTACGTGAGGAAGAAGAAAGAAGAGGTGGGGTCTATTGATCAGAGAAAGAAAGAAGGAAAGAGAAAAAAATAAAAACGGGGGGATAGCACTACGTGGGCATAGGTGCGGCGGCTGTAGCGCTAGGGTTTGGCGCGCAGGCGCTGGCCTCGCTGCTTGCTGGCTGCGGCGTTGGCTGCTGGGCTGGTTGGCCTGGCCTCACTGCGTAATTTTTTTTTTGAAATAAGACAGAAAAATAAATATAGAGAAAATATAATATAAAATTATATAGGACATATATATATATCAAAATTCTTAGAAAAATAAATCCTACACCGTGCACATTTTTCCAGAGGCAAAATCCAAACAAAAAACATTTTTTTATAAATTCCAAATAAACTCCAATTTGAATTCAAAAACTTTTGGCATTAATTTCTCCTGACTTTTTGGGGTGTCATGTTAGCTCCTCTCATACTTTTAAACAAGTATTTGTCACGGTTATTTGAAATAAATTTCGAATGCCAAGTTGAATCCAAATTCAAATAAAATTCAAATGCCTCTGAAATTTCCAAATGCCATGACACAATCAATCACACAACAATCAAACAAACAATCATAAATATTTATTTAATATAACATTCCAAAATTTAGAATTTTGGGATGTTACAGAAGTTCCAGTAACTTGGTGATAGTGACTAGAGAACTCTGTCAATCACTATCTTATCTGGAAGATTAAGTCCCACTTGATTCAAGTGATTGTAGTACTTAGACATTCTGAGCACATGCTCACTAGCTGAGCTATTCTCCTCCATCTTGTAGGCAAAGTGCTTGTCAAAGGTCTCATACCTTTCAACATGGGCATGAGTCTGAAATACTAATTTCAACTCTTGGAACATCTCATATGCTCCGTGGCGTTCAAAACATCTTTGAAACCCTGATTCTAAGCCGTAAAGCATGGTGCACTAAACTATCAAGTAGTCATCATATCGAGCTCGCCAAACGTTCATAACATCTGTATCTTCTCCTGCAATGGGTCTGTCACCTAGCGATACATCAAGGACATAATTCTTCTGTGTAGCAATGAGGATAATCCTCAGATCACAAATCCAATCCGCATCATTGCTACTAACATCTTTCAACTTAGTTTTCCTCTAGGAACATATCAAAAATAAACGAGGAGCTACATCGAGAGCTATTGATCTACAACATAGTTATACAAATACTATCAGGACTAAGTTCATGATAAATTTAAGTTCAATTAATCATATCACTTAAGAATTCCCACTTAGATAGGCATCCCTCTAGTCATCCAAATGATCACGTGATCCAAATCAACTAAACCACGTCCGATCATCATGTGAGATGGAGTAGTTTTCAATGGTGAACATCACTATGTTGATCATATCTACTATATGATTCACGCTCGACCTTTCGGTCTCCAGTGTTCCGAGGCCATATCTGCATATGCTAGGCTCGTCAAGTTTAACCCGAGTATTTCTGCGTGTGCAAAACTGGCTTGCACCCGTTGTATATGAACGTTGAGATCATCACACCCGATCATCATGTGGTGTCTTGGCACGACGAACTTTGGCAACGGTGCATACTCAGGGAGAACACTTGTAGCTTGAAATTTAGTGAGAGATCATCTTATAGTGCTACCGTTAATCAAAACAGAATAAGATGCATAAAAGATAAACATCACATGCAATCAAAATATGTGACATGATATGGCCATAATCATCTTGCGCCTTTGATCTCCATCTCCAAAGTACCGTCATGATCTCTATCGTCACCGGCATGACATCATGATCTCCATCATCTTGATCTCTATCAATGTGTCGTCACATGATCATCTTGCCAACTATTGCTTTTGCAACTATTGCTATCACATAGCGATAAAGTAAAGCAATCGTATGACGCTTGCATATTATGCAATAAAGAGACAACCATAAGGCTTCTGCCAGTTGCCGATAACTTTAACAAAACATGATCATCTCATACAACAATTTATATCTCATCACATCTTGACCATATCACATCACAACATGCCCTACAAAAACAAGTTAGACGTCCTCTACTTTGTTGTTGCAAGTTTTACGTGGCTGCTACGGGCTGAGCAAGAACCGTTCTTACCTATGCATCAAAAAACACAACACGGTATAGTGATTGCTTTTTGATCTTCAGAAAGAACCCTGTTCATTGAATCCGATTCAACTAAAGCTGGAGAAACAGACACCCACTAGCCATCTATGTGCGAAGCACGTCGGTAGAACCAGTCTCGCGTAAGCGTACGCGTAATGTCGGGCTGGGCCACTTCATTCAACAATGTCACTGAATCAAGAATCAACTAGTGACGGCAAGCAATATGAATATACCCACGCCCACAACTCCTTTGTGTTCTACTCGTGCATATAACATCTATGCAATAACCTGGCTCGGATGCCACTGTTGGGGAATGTAGAAATTTCAAAATTTTCCTATGCACACGCAAGATCATGGTGATGCATAGCAATGAGAGGGAAGAGTGTCGTCCATGTACCCTCGTAGACCATTAAGCGGAAGCGTCATGACAACGCGGTTGATGTAGTCGTACGTCTTCATGATCGACCGATCCTCAGTACCGAACGTACGGCACCTCCGCGTTCAGCACACGTTCAGCTCGATGACGTCCCACGAACTCATGATCCAGTAGAGCTCGGGGAAGAGTTTCTTCAGCATGATGGCGTGGTGACGATGTTGATGAAGCTACCGACGCAGGGCTTCGCCTAAGCACCGCTACGATATAACCGAGGTGGATTATGGTGGAGGGGGGCACCGCACATGGCTAAGAGATCAACAGATCAATTGTTGTGTCTATGGGGTGCCCCCTGCCCCCGTTTATAAAGGACCTAGGGGGGAGGCGGCCGGCCAAGGAGGAGGGCGCGCCAAGGGGGGAGTCCTACTCCCACCGGGAGTAGGACTCCCTCTTTTCCTAGTTGGAGTAGGAGAGGAGAAGGAAGGGAGAGAAGAGAGAAGGAAAGGGGGGAACCGCCCCCCCCCTCCTTGTCCAATTCGGACTAGAGGGGGAGGGGCGCGGCTGCCCTTGGCCGCCCCTCCTCTTCTCCCACTATGGCCCATTAGGCCCAATATACTCCCCGGGGGGTACCGGTAACCCCCCGGTACTCCGGTAAATGTCCGAAACCTTTCCGGTACCTGAACATAGTCATCCAATATATCGATCTATACATCTCGACCATTTCGAGACTCCTCGTCATGTCCGTGATCATATCCGAGACTCCAAACTACCTTCGGTACATAAAAACACAAAAACTCATAATACCGATCGTCACAGAACTTTAAGCGTGCGGACCCTATGGGTTTGAGAACTATGTAGACATGATCGAGACACGTCTCCGGTCAATAACCAATAGCGGAAACTGGATGCTCATATTGGTTCCTACATATTCTACTAAGATCTTTATCGGTCAAATCGCATAACAACATACGATGTTCCCTTTGTCATTGGTATGTTACTTGCCCGAGATTCGATCGTCGGTATCTCAATACCTAGTTCAATCTCATTACCGGCAAGTCTCTTTACTCGTTCTGTAATGCAAAATCCCACAACTAACTCATTAGCCACATTGCTTGCAAGGCTTATAGTGATGTGCGTTACCGAGAGGGCCCAGAGGTACCTCTCCGACAATCGAGTGACAAATCCTATTCTTGATCTATGCCAACTCCATGAACACCATCGGAGACACCTGTAGAGCACCTTTATAATCACCCAGTTACGTTGTGACGTTTGGTAGCACACAAAGTGTTCCTCCGGTATTCGGGAGTTGCATAATCTCGTAGTCATAGGAACGTGTATAAGTCATGAAGAAAGCAATAGCAGTAAACTTAAACGATCAAGTGCTAAGCTAACGAAATGGGTCAAGTCAATCACATCATTCTCCTAATGATTTGATCCCGTTGATCAAATAACAACTCATGTCTATGGCTAGGAAACTTAATCATCTTTGATCAATGAGCTAGTCAAGTAGAGGCATACTAGTGACACTATGTTTGTCTATGTATTCACACATGTATTATGTTTCCAGTTAATACAATTCTAGCATGAATAATAAACATTTATCATGAAATAAGGAAATAAATAATAACTTTATTATTGCCTCTAGGGCATATTTCCTTCAGTCTCCCACTTGCACTAGAGTCAATAATCTAGATAACACAGTAATGATTCTAATTCACATCTTTATGTGATTAGTTCACATCTCCATGTGACTAATACCCAAAAGGTTTACTAGAGTCAATAATCTAGTTCACATCTTTATGTGATTAGTTCACATATCCATGTGACTAATACCCAAAGGGTTTACTAGAGTCAATAATCTAGTTCACATCGCTATGTGATTAACACCCAAAGAGTGATCATGTTTTGCATGTGAGAGAAGCTTAGCCTACGGGTCTGCAACATTCAGATCCGTATGTATTTTGCAAATTTCTATGTCTACAATGCTCTGCACGGAGCTACTCTAGTTAATTGCTCCCACTTTCAATATGTATCTAGATCGAGACTTAGAGTCATCTAAATCGATGTAAAAAGCTTGCATCAACGTAACTCTTTACGACGAACTCTTTTATCACCTCCATAACCGAGAAATATTTCCTTAGTCCTCTAAGGATAATTTTGACCGCTGTCCAGTGATCTACTCCTAGATCACTATTGTACTCCCTTGCCAGAATGATGCTAAGGTATACAATAGGACTGGTAAACAACATAGCATACTTTATAGAACCTATGACTGAGGCACAGGGAAAGACTTTTCATTCTCTTTCTATTTTCTGTTGTGGTCAGGTTTTGAGTCTTTACTCAACTTCACACCTTGCAACACAGGCAAGAACTCCTTCTTGGACTGTTCCATTTTGAACTACTTCAAAATCTTGCCAAGGTATGTACTCATTGAAAAAACTTATCAAGCGTCTTGATCTATCTCTATAGATCTTGATGCTCAATGTGTAAGCAGCTTCATCGAGATATTTCTTTGAAAAACTCTTTTCAAACACTCCTTTATGCTTTCCAGAAAATTCTACATTATTTCCGATCAACAATATGTCATTCACATATACTTATCAGAAATGCTGTAGTGCTCCCACTCACTTTCTTGTAAACACAGGCTTCACCACAAGTCTATATAAAACCATATGCTTTGATCACTTTATCAAAGCATATATTCCAACTCCGAGATGCTTGCACCAGTCCATAGATGGATCGCTGGAGCTTGCTCACTTTGTTAGCACCTTTAGGATCGACAAAACCTTCTGGTTGCATCATATACAACTCTTCTTTAAGAAATCCATGAAGGAATACAGTTTTGACATCCATTTGCCAGATTTCATAAAATGCGGCAACTCCTAACATGATTTGGACAGAGTTTTAAGCATCGATATGAGTGAGAAAATCTCATCGTAGTCAACACCTTGAACTTGTCGAAAACATTTTGCGATAATTCGAGCTTTGTAGATAGTAACACTACTATCAGCATCCGTCTTCCTCTTGAAGATCCATTTATTCTTAATGACTCACCGACCATCGGGCAAGTCAACCAAAGTCCATAGTTTGTTCTCATACATGGATCCCATCTCAGATTTCATGGCCTCAAGCCATTTCGCGGAATCTGGGCTCTTCATCGCTTCCTCATAGTTCGTAGGTTTGTCATGGTCAAGTAACATGACATCCAAAATAGGATTACCGTACCACTCTGGTGCGGATCTCACTCTGGTTAACCTACGAGGTTCAGTAGTAACTTGATCTGAAGTTTCATGATCATCATCATTGGCTTCCTCACTAATTGGTGTAGGTGTCACAGGAACCTTTTTTGTGATGGAGTACTTTCCAATAAGGGAGCAGGTAGAGTTACCTCATCAAGTTCTACTTTCCTCCCATTCACTTCTTTCGAGAGAAACTCCCTCTCTAGAAAGGATGCATTCTTAGCAACAAATGTCTTGCCTTCGGATCTGTGATAGAAGGTGTACCCAACAGTCTCCTTTGGGTATCCTATGAAGACACATTTCTCCGATTTGGGTTCGAGCTTATCAGGTTGAAGCTTTTTCACATAAGCATCGCAGCCCCAAACTTTAAGAAACGACAACTTTGGTTTCTTGCCAAACCATAGTTCATAAGGCATCGTCTCAACGGATTTAGATGGTGCCCTATTTAACATGAATGCAGCTATCTCTAATGCATAACCCCAAAACAATAGTGGTAAATCGGTAAGAGACATCATAGATTGCACCATATCTAATAAAGTACGGTTACGATGTTCGAACACACCATTACGCTGTGGTGTTTCAGGTGGCGTGAGTTGCGAAACTATTCCGCAATGTTTCAAATGAAGACCAAACTCGTAACTCAAATATTCTCCTCCACGATCAGATCGTAGAAACTTTATTTTCTTGTTACGATGATTTCCCACTTCACTCTGAAATTCTTTGAACTTTTCAAATGTTTCAGATTTATGTTTCATCAAGAAGATATACCCATATCTTACTCAAATCATCTGTGAAGGTCAGAAAATAACGATACCTTCCATGAGCGGCAAATTTTCGTGTTTTGACCCTTTTCTGAAACCTATTCGAGATTTGACCCTAGCTTGAAAAAAAATCGAGATTTGACCCTTTTCTTTATCGGTCAAATCGCATAACAACATACGTTGTTCCCTTTGTCATCGGTATGTTACTTGCCCGAGATTCGATCGTCGGTGTCTCAATACCTAGTTCAATCTCGTTTCCGGCAAGTCTCTTTACTTGTTCCGTAATACATCATCCCGCAACTAACTCATTAGTTGCAATGCTTGCAAGGCTTATAGTGATGTGCATTACCGAGAGGGCCCAGAGATACCTCTCCGACAATCGGAGTGACAAATCCTATTCTTGATCTACGCCAACTCCACGAACACCATCAGAGACACCTGTAGAGCACCTTTATAATCACCCAGTTACGTTGTGATGTTTGGTAGCACACAAAGTGTTCCTCCGGTATCTGGGAGTTGGATAATCTCATAGTCATAGGAACATGTATAAGTCATGAAGAAAGTGTTAAGGCATATCTCTCTCGATGTAGTTTTGGTGATTGATGACAACATATTTGCGGACTAACCATGTGCTTTGAGCATTTCAGATATTCATCCTTTGGCTCGAGACGATTTCTTTCCCCTCAGAGTGTTTTTCAAGAGGTGTAGCTCCTTCGTTTCTTGTTGGTGGACTAGTTTCATAGGAGCCACCGTTCTATCAAGAGGGGGTCCGCTTTGGTAAGGCTAGGGTGGAATCATCACGTACACTTTCGTTTCACACCCTCTGGTCCTTCCCGCGTTGTTGGAGGTTTGATTCCCTGTTGTTTGGGCAGTCTTTGGCCCCAGCGGTAGTACCGCGGTGCCCAGCGGTAGTACCGCTTGAGGGTCCTCAATGGCAGTACCGCTGTGGTACCGGGCCACTACCGCCTCGACTCGAGGGGGGCGCTTCTTGTGTCGGGTTGAGCGGCACTTGCAGCGGTAGTAGGTGTGGTAGTACCACTCGAGAGCGGTAGTACCGCCCTGCCACCACGGCAGTACCGCGCTGGGCCTGTCCGGCAGTACCGCGCTGGGCCAGTCCCTCCTCTATCTTCAAGCCCTCTCTGGCTAGGCGGTAGTACCATAAGGGGGAGCGGTAGTACCGTTGCCCCCTGTGGTAGTACCGCCCTCTGCGGGGCTTTTTAGTGGGGTAACGGTTGGATTGTTACCCCCACTATAAAAGGGGGTCCCCTTCTTCTTCGTTAACTCACCTCTTCCCCCAAAAAGCTCCATTAATGCTCCAAGCTCCATTTTCGCTCGATCTCTCTCCCTAGCCAACCAAACTTGTTGATTTGCTCAGGAGTAGTTGAGAAGGCCCCGATCTACACTTCCACCAAGAGATATTTGATTCCCCCACTAATCCCTAGCGGATATAGTTACTCTTGGGTGTTTTGAGCACCCTAGACGGTAGAGGTCACCACGGAGCCATAGTCCATTGTGGTGAAGCTTCATGGTGTTGTTGGGAGCCTCCGATTGAGTTGTGGAGTTTGCCGCAACCTTGTTTGTAAAGGTCCTGTCACCGCCTCCAAGGGCACCAATAGTGGAATCACGGCATCTTGCATTGTGTGAGCGCGTGAGGAGAATACGGTGGCCCTAGTGGCTTCTTGGGGAGCATTGTGCCTCCACACCGCTCTAACGGAGACGTACTTCCCCTCAAAAGGAAGGAACTTCGGTAACACATCCTCGTCTTCACCGGGTCCACTCTTGGTTATCTCTTACCTTTACTTGTGCAAGCTTATTAGTGTTACTTCTCTTGCTTGCTTGTATGTTCGTCGTTGTTGTTGCATCATATAGGTTGCTCACCTAGTTGCACATCTAGACAACCTACTTTGATGCAAAGTTTAATTTGGTAAAGAAAAGCTAAAAATTGTTAGTTGCCTATTCACCCCTCCTCTCTAGTCAACCATATCGATCCTTTCAATTGGTATCAGAGCCAGGTTTCTTTTTAAGGACTTTGCCATCCGAAGAGTATGGTTGATACCGTAGACGATGTGGAGGAACACTCCGGTGTGAATCCAATCTCGTCTACGGGTGATGGGGGAACCTCGGTCTCTCGTGAGGAATTCAATGTGGCCTTGGAGACATTGAAAACCTCCATGACAACCGAGGTTGAAAGCATGTTTACTAAATTCATTGAAGGGCTTAAACTATCCACCGCACCATTGAAAGTGGGTGATCCCACTGACAAGGTGACGGATGCTAACTCCGACAAGGGGGAAGCTAGTAGTGAAAAGGTTCCTTCTTCTAGTGGCAAAAATGGCACCGGCATCTTTGCCCATGTGCAACCACCAGTTGTTTATGGTGGACCGATTCCTTCCACTCACTTGAATCATGCCGGTCCTCCCCCTAAGATTGTGAAAAATGAGGACTTTGATTCTTGGGTTTATCGCTTTAAGTGTCATTTAAATCATGTGAACACTAATCTTTGGAGAATCATTGAAGAAGGTTTCTATCCGCATGACCCAAGCAACTTCACTCCTCGAGAAGCCGCGGATAATCAATTCAATGAGAATGCTCTCTTCATCATCCAAGATGCAATCCCACCCGAAGATCTACCTCATCTTCAGCTCTTCGCCTTAGCCAAAGATGCATGGCTTTGTGTGGTCTCTCTCTACCGGGGAAGCGCAAGAATTCAACGCTCCAACTATGAAGTAGTGCAAGACGAAGCCGATGAGTTTGCAATGAAAGAAGATGAAGAACCTCGTGAGCTTTATCAAAGAGTAACTAAACTCACGGTCTCACTCCGAGATCATGGGAGAAAGGACACGGATGACAATTGGATCAAGCGCAAATTCCTCAAGGCAATGATGCCATACCACAAGGCGATGTCCTCCGTCATTCGTCAAAGGCCGGATTTCCACACATTGACCTCAAGTGAAGTGTTGGATGAGTTTGCGGCTATGAACATCTTGGACAAGACCGCCGACAATGCGGTGCTTCATTCTCAAAGAGCAAAGAATCCCAACCTTGCATTGAAGGCCAAGGTTTGTGTTGAAGAAGATGAAGAAGAGGAAGAAGAGGTAAGCAACCCCGAAGATACAAAATATGCCTATCATGAACACATGGCACTTGCTTCAAGGCAATTTTGGAGCAAGAAAAGCTCAAGGCCAAACTTCAACAAGAACAACTCAAGTGGCACGAAAGGCAAGCAACGTGTCAGGACTTGCTACAATTGTGGCAATGTGAGCCATTTTGTTGCGGAGTGCCCATATGAGAAGAGGGAAGACAATGGTGGCAAGCTCATTCGAAAGGACAAAGCCAGGTCTTTCCCCAACAAGAGCAACTTCACCAATAAGACACCTCACAAGGCGTTGGTGGTTCAAGAAGATTACCATGAGGATGATGATGATGATGAAGATGGTGAGTCCGTTGCCATGGCCTCCGTTGCCATTGCAAAAGCTGCACAAGTGTCTCTCTTCGACTCACCAATGAGAACATCACCGCCAAGTGCCTCATGGCTAAAGCCACCAACAAGGTAACCCCCCACATCAAAACTACCATCATTAATAATCCTTCCTTGATGGATTGCATTGATGAATATGAGGGATTGAATGTGGAGGAAAATGAGTTTGAGTCCTTTATGGGTAAACTCAAGGGTAAGTCCAAGAAGCATTTTGTTGCTCTCTTGGAACAACTTGGTGAAGCCAATGACATGATCGAGGCTCACGAAGATACTATCTCCAAGATGGAGGGGCATAGTCGTGACTATGCCGATGATATTTCGGATCTTTCCAATGCTCTTGAGGAAGAGCACAGTCTTCGTTTGGCTCTTGAGGAGTCACACAATGTTGATCACGCTAAGTTAAAGAAAGATTTTGATCATGCTCTCGTTGTCTCTCGTGTGCTAAACTCCGAGAAGGCCAAGCTTGGGGTTGATCTTGCCAGACTCAAAGAGGAGTTTTATCTACTTGACAAGGCTCACAAGGTCTTGAAGGGTGCTCATGCTAGCCTCAAAGAGTCTCATGATCAACTTCAAGTAAAGCTAACCAAGGAGAAAGCCACTTTTCCTCATACGATGTTAATTGATAATGCAAATGCTACTAACCCATGTTGTGAGCATGTGCATCTTGTTGAGGAGAACGCTAAGCTAAAGGTGCAACTTGAGAAAGGTCTTGTATCGTGCATACAAGGCGAGAAGAACCTCAATGACCTTTTGACCAACCAAAAGGGAGTTGTGTCCAAGGAAGGGATTGGGTATGTGCCCAAGTCCAAGAATAATAAGAAGAATGACAAGGCCAAACGACCTCCTCCTCTCAAGCAAACCTTTGTGAAGGAGGGAGAGGGTGCTACTAAGGAGAAGGAGAAGAACTCCATGAGGGGTAGTGATGCCAAGAAGGGAAACGCTCCCCTTCCCAACAAAGCCGGTGACTTTAACCCTTCTTATGTGTTGTGTCATGCTAGAGATGGGCATTTTTATGCCAAATTTGTTGGTTCTCCTTATGAGTACATTGAATGGTCTATTTGGGTTCCTAAGACCCTTATTACTAACATCAAAGGACCCATTACAAAATGGGTACCTAAAACCAAGTATTGATCTCTTGTAGGTGTTTGCTTACGGTGGGGGGTCATGGTTGCTCGATAGTGGAGCTACTAATCATATGACTAGAAGCAAGGACTTGGTGGTGGACGTGCAAAAGATTCCATCCATGCCCACCAATGTCGAGTGGGGTGATGCCTCGTCTTCTAAGGTATTGGGACTCGGCAAAGTTATCATTTCTCATGATCTTACGATCGAGAAGGTCATGCTTGTTGAGTCCCTTGCATACAATTTACTTTTAGTTCGTCAACTAGCACTCATGGGCTTTGCCACTTTCTTTGATATTGATTCTGTGGACCTCTTGTGGAGCAAGACTCTTAAAGTAGCCTTTGTTGGGCATGTCGAGAATGGTCTCTATGTGATTAACTTTTCGGAGCGACCCACTAAGACCGCGACATGCCTAATGGCTAAAGTTGACGTGGGATGGCTTTGGCATCGCCGTCTTGCCCACTTCAATATGAGATCTTTGCAAAGTTTTCTCAAGGGGGACCATGTCCGTGGACTAACAAATGTTAGTTTTGCCAAAGATCGTGCTTGCAGTGCTTGCATCGAAGGAAAGCTACATGAGAAGGCTCACCCTCCCATGACTATCATCTACTCGAAGAGGCCTTTGGAGCTCCTTCATTTGGATCTTTTTGGACCTCCATCCTTTGATAGTCTTGGGGGTAGAAAGTATTGCTTGGTGATTGTGGATGACTATTCAAGATACACTTGGGTATATTTCTTCAAGAGGAAGAGCGAGACCCAACAAACCGTCATCGACTTTGCAAAT
The DNA here is from genome assembly GCF_056163025.1 of Triticum urartu. Classification (NCBI taxonomy): domain Eukaryota; kingdom Viridiplantae; phylum Streptophyta; class Magnoliopsida; order Poales; family Poaceae; genus Triticum; species Triticum urartu. The sequence continues at coordinate 236,802,443 of NC_141879.1, read as the reverse complement.
GAAGCTCAACGACAACACAATGCAAAGATCTTGACTATAAGAAGTGACAACGGCTCCGAGTTCAAGAACTACACCTTGGATGAGTTTTTGAGTGATGAGCGAATAAAGCATCAATATTCTGCACCTTATACCCCTCAACAAAATGGTGTTGCGAAGAGGAAGAACCGGACGTTGATGGATGTGGCAAGGACCATGATGGCGGACTTCAAGTCTCCCTACAACTTTTGGGCCAAAGCCATCAACACCGCGTGTCATGCATCTGATCGGCTCTACCTCCGCAAAGGCTTGAACAAGACTCCATATGAGATACTCACCGGTAACAAGCCCAACCTCAAATACTTCTGGGTGTTCGGGTGTAAGTGTTTCATTCTCAAGAAAGGAGTCTGTTTTTCTAAATTTGAGGCTAGAGCATATGAGGGCATTTTTGTCGGTTATGCTACAAACTCTCATGCTTACCGTGTTCTCAATAAGTCCACGGGACTTATTGAGGAAACGTGTAATGTGGAGTTTGATGAGAATAACGGCTCCCAAGTGGAGCAAAGTGGTACTTGTGATGTAGGTGATGAAATTCCTCCCCAAGCCATAAGAAGAATGGGTGTTGGTCATATCCTACCCATTGAGGAACCCCTTGTGGCCGAAGGAGAAGGACAATGTTCCACTCAAGTGGAACCTTCACCAACCCAAGACCCACACGCTCCCGAAGAACAAAGTGAGGGCCCTCAACCTCAAGAACAAGACCAAGGTCAAGGTCAATCTCAATATGGTGTTGTAACATCAAGTGATGCCCAAGGTCAAGATCGTTTTGAATCAAGAACACGAGAGAGAGATCAAACACATAGCTACTGGTACATACCCTCAGCCCCGAGGGAGAACTACTCCCTCCTCGTCATGGAGAGCGCCGGGATGATGAAGATGGCCATCGGAGAGGGATTCCCCCCTCCGGCAAGGTGCCAGAATGGGTCTAGATTGGTTTTGGATGGCTACAGAGGCTTGCGGCGGCGGAACTCCCGATCTAGGTCTATTTCTGGGGGTTTCTGTATTTATAGGAATTTTTGGCGTAGGTCTCACGTCAGGGGGGTCTCTGGATCGTCGATGCGATAGGGGCCCACGCCCAGGGGGTAGGGCGCGCCTCCCACCCTCGTGGACAGCCGAGACTCTTCTGTCCCAACTCTTTTACTCTGGGGGCTTCTTTTGGTCCATAAAAATCATCAAAAATTGGCACGTCAATTGGACTCTATTTGGTATTCCTTTTCTACGATACTCAAAAACAAGGAAAATAGAAAATGGCACTGGGCTCTAGGTTAATAGGTTATTCCCAAAAATCATATAAATGCATATAAAACTGTTGGAAATATGCCCTAGAGGCAATAATAAAATGGTTATTATTATATTTCCTTGTTCATGATAATTGTCTATTGTTCATGCTATAATTGTGTTATCCGGAAATCGTAATACATGTGTGAATACATAGACCACAACACGTCCCTAGTGAGCCTCTAGTTGACTAGCTCGTTGATCAAAAGATAGTCATGATTTCCTGACTATGGACATTAGATGTCATTGATAATGGGATCACATCATTAGAAGAATGATGTGATGGACAAGACCCAATCCTAAGCATAGCTCAAAGATCGTGTAGTTCGTTTGCTAGAGCTTTTCCGAATGTCAAGTATCATTTCCTTAGACCATGAGATTGTGCAACTCCCGGACACCGTAGGAGTGCTTTGGGTGTGCCAAACGTCACAACGTAACTGGGTGACTATAAAGGTGCACTACGGGTATCTCCGAAAGTGTCTGTTGGGTTGGCAGGAATCGGGACTGGGATTTGTCACTCCGTATGACAGAGAGGTATCTCTGGGCCCACTCGGTAATGCATCATCATAATGAGCTCATTGTGACCAAATGGTTGATCACGGGATCATGCATTACGGTACGAGTAAAGTGACTTGCCGGTAACGAGATTGAACGAGGTATTGGGATACCGACGATCGAGTCTCGGGCGAGTAACGTACCGATTGACAAAGGGAATTGTATACGGGATTGATTGAATCCACGACATCGTGGTTCATCCGATGAGATCATCAAGGAGCATGTGGGAGCCAACATGGGTATCCAGATCCCGCTGTTGGTTATTGACCGGAGAGTCGTCTCGGTCATGTCTGCGTGTCTCCCGAACCCGTAGGGTCTACACACTTAAGGTTCGGTGACGCTAGGGTTGTAGAGATATTAGTATGCGGTAACCCGAAAGTTGTTCGGAGTCCCGGATGAGATCCCGGACGTCACGAGGAGTTCCGAAATGGTCGGGAGGTGAAGAATTATATATAGGAAGTCCGGTTTTGGCCATCGGGAAAGTTCCGGGGGTCACCGGTATTGTACCGGGACCACCGGAAGGGTCCCGGGGGTCCACCAAGTGGGGCCACCTATCCCGGAGGGCCCCATGGGCTGAAGTGGGGAAGGGAACCAGCCCCTGGTGGGCTGGTGCACCCCCCTTGGGCCTCCCCCTGTGCCTAGGGTTGGAAACCCTAGGGGTGGGGGCGACCCACTTGGCTTGGGGGGCAAGCCACCCCCCTTGGCAGCCTCCCCCCTTGAGATCCAATCTCTAGGGCCGGCGCCCCCCCCCTAGGGGCCCTATATATAGTGGGGGGAGGGAGGGCAGCCGCACGCTAGCCCCTGGCGCCTCCCTCTCCCTCCCGTGACACCTCTCCCTCTCCTGAGCTTGGCAAAGCCCTGCCGAGAACACCGTTGCTTCCACCACCACGCCATCGTGCTGCTGGATCTCTATCAACCTCTCCTTCCCCCTTGCTGGATCAAGAAGGAGGAGACGTCTTCCCAACCGTACGTGTGTTGAACGCGGAGGTGCCGTCCGTTTGGCACTCGGTCATCTGTGATTTGGATCACGACGAGTACGACTCCATCAACCCCGTTCTCTTGAACGCTTCCGCGCGCGATCTACAAGGGTATGTAGATGCACTCCCCTTTCCCTCGTTGCTAGATAACTCCATAGATTGATCTTGGTGATGCGTAGAAAATTTTAAATTCTGCTACGTTCCCCAACAGTGGCATCATGAGCTAGGTCTATGCGTAGTTTCTATGCACGAGTAGAACACAAAGCAGTTGTGGGCGTCGATATTGTCAATTTACTTGCCGTTACTAGTATTATCTTGATTCGGCGGCATCGTGGGATGAAGCGGCTCGGACCGACCTTACACGTACGCTTACGTGAGACTGGTTCCACCGACTGACATGCACTAGTTGCATAAGGTGGCTAGCGGGTGTCTATTCTCCCACTTTAGTCGGATCGGATTCGATGAAAAGGGTCCTTATGAAGGGTAAATAGAAATTGGTATATCAAGTTGTGGTTTTGGCGTAGGTAAGAAACGTTCTTGCTAGAAACCTATAGCATCCACGTAAAAACTTGCAACAACAATTAGAGGACGTCTAACTTGTTTTTGCAGCATGTGCCGTGTGATGTGATATGGCCAAAAGGATGTGATGAATGATATATGTGATGTATGAGATTGATCATGTTCTTGTAATAGGAATCACGACTTGCATGTCGATGAGTATGACAACCGGCAGGAGCCATAGGAGTTGTCTTAATTTATTTATGACCTGCGTGTCAACATAAACGTCATGTAATTACTTTACTTTTTTGCTAAACCGTTAGCCATAGTAGTAGAAGTAATAGATGACGGGACAACTTCATGAAGACAGGATGATGGAGATCATGATGATGAAGATCATGGTGTCATGCCAGTGACGATGATGATCATGGCGCCCCGAAGATGGAGATCAAAAGGAGCAAATGATATTGGCCATATCATGTCACTATTTGATTGCATGTGATGTTTATCATGTTTTTACATCTTATTTGCTTAGAACGACGGTAGCTTAAATAAGATAATCCCTCACATAATTTCAAGAAAGTGTCCCCCCTAACTGTGCACCGTTGCGAAGGTTCGTTGTTTCAAAGCACCACGTGATGATCGGGTGTGATAGATTCTAACGTTCGAATACAACGGGTGTAAGCCAGATTTACACACGCAATACACTTAGGTTGACTTGACGAGCCTAGCATGTACAGACATGGCCTCGAAACACGGAATACCGAAAGGTCGAGCATGATTCGTATAGAAGATACGATCAACATGAAGATGTTCACTGATGTTGACTAGTCCGTCTCACATGATGATCGGACACGGCCTAGTTGACTCGGATCATGTTTCACTTAGATGACTAGAGGGATGTCTATCTGAGTGGGAGTTCATTGAATAATTTGATTAGATGAACTTAATTATCATGAACTTAGTCTAAAATCTTTACAATATGTCTTGTAGATCAAATGGTCCACGCTAATGTTGCCCTCAACTTCAACGCGTTCCTAGAGAAAACCAAGCTGAAAGATGATGGCAGCAACTATACGGACTGGGTCCGGAACCTGAGGATCATCCTCATAGCTGCCAAGAAAGATTATGTCCTAGAAGCACCGCTAGGTGACGCACCCATCCCAGAGAACCAAGACGTTATGAACGCTTGGCAGTCACGTGCTGATGATTACTCCCTCGTTCAGTGCGGCATGCTTTACAGCTTAGAACCGGGGCTCCAAAAGCGTTTTGAGCAACACGGAGCATATGAGATGTTCGAAGAGCTGGAAATGGTTTTACAAGCTCATCCCGGGGTCAAGAGATATGAAGTATCCGACAAGTTCTTCAGTTGTAAGATGGAGGAAAATAGCTCTGTCAGTGAGCACATACTCAAAATGTCTGGGTTGCATAACCGCTTGACTCAGCTGGGAGTTAATCTCCCGGATGACGCGGTCATTGACAGAATCCTTCAGTCGCTTCCACCGAGCTACAAGAGCTTTGTGATGAACTTCAATATGCAGGGGATGGAAAAGACCATTCCCGAGGTATATTCAATGCTGAAATCAGCGGAGGTGGAGATCAAAAAGGAACATCAAGTGTTGATGGTGAATAAAACCACTAAGTTTAAGAAAGGCAAGGGTAAGAAGAACTTCAAGAAGGACGGCAAGGGGGTTGCCGCGCCCGGTAAGCAAGCTGCCGGGAAGAAGCCAAAGAATGGACCCCAAGCCCGAGACTGAGTGTTTTTATTGCAAGGGAAGTGGTCACTAGAAGCAGAACTGCCCCAAATACTTAGCGGACAAGAAGGCCGGCAACACTAAAGGTATATGTGATATACATGTAATTAATGTGTACCTTACCAGTACTCGTAGTAGCTCCTGGGTATTTGATATCGGTGCGGTTGCTCACATTTGTAACTCAAAGCAGGAGCTGCGGAATAAGCGGAGACTGGCGAAGGACGAGGTGACGATGCGCGTCGGGAATGGTTCCAAGGTCAATGTGATCGCCGTCGGCATGCTACCTCTACATTTTACCTACGGGATTAGTTTTAAACCTCAATAATTGTTATTTAGTGCCAGCTTTGAGCATGAACATTGTATCAGGATCTGGTTTAATTCGAGATGGCTACTCATTTAAATCCGAGAATAATGGTTGTTCTATTTATATGAGAGATATGTTTTATGGTCATGCCCCGCTGGTGAATGGTTTATTCTTAATGAATCTCGAGCGTAATGTTACACATATTCATAGTGTGAATACCAAAAGATGTAAGGTTGATAATGATAGTCCCACATACTTGTGGCACTGCCGCCTTGGTCACATAGGTGTCAAACGCATGAAGAAGCTCCATGCAGATGGACTTTTGGAGTCTCTTGATTAGGAATCATTTGACACGTGCAAACCATGCCTCATGGGTAAAATGACCAAGACTCCGTTCTCAGGAATAATGGAGCGAGCAACCAACTTATTGGAAATCATACATATTGATGTGTGCGGTCCAATGAGTGTTGAGGCTCGCGGTGGCTATCGTTATGTTCTCACCCTCACTGATGACTTGAGTAGATATGGGTATGTCTACTTAATGAAACACAAGTCTGAGACCTTTGAAAAGTTCAAGGAATTTCAGAGTGAGGTTGAGAATCAACGTGACAGGAAAATCAAGTTCTTGCGATCAGATCGTGGGAGAGAATACTTGAGTCATGAATTTGGCACGCACTTAAGGAAATATGGAATAGTTTCACAACTCACGCCGCCTGGAACACCTCAGCATAATGGTGTGTCCGAACGTCGTAATCGCACTCTATTGGATATGGTGCGATCTATGATGTCTCTTACCGATCTACCGCTGTCATTTTGGGGCTATGCTTTAGAGACTGTCGCATTCACTTTAAATAGGGCTCCATCGAAATCCGTTGAGACAACACCGTATGAATTATGGTTTGGGAAGAAACCCAAGCTGTCGTTTCTAAAAGTTTGGGGATGCGATGCTTATGTCAAGAAACTTCAACCTGAAAAGCTCGAACCCAAGTCGGAAAAATGCGTCTTCATAGGATACCCTAAAGAAACTATTGGGTATACCTTCTACCTCAGATCCGAAGGCAAGATCTTTGTTGCCAAGAATGGATCCTTTCTAGAGAAAGAGTTTCTCTCGAAAGAAGTAAGTAGGAGGAAAGTAGAACTTGATGAAGTATTACCTCTTGAACCGGAAAGTGGCGCAACTCAGAAAAATGTTACTGAGGTGCTTGCACCGACTAGAGAGGAAGTTAATGATGATGATCATGAAACTTCAGATCAAGTTGCTACTGAACTTCGTAGGTCGACAAGGACACGTTCCGCACCAGAGTGGTACGGCAACCCTGTCTTGGAAATCATGTTGTTAGACAACGGTGAACCTTCGAACTATGAGGAAGCGATGGCGGGCCCAGATTTCGACAAATGGCTAGAAGCCATGAAATCCGAGATAGGATCCATGTATGAAAACGAAGTATGGACTTTGACTGACTTGCCCGATGATCGGCGAGCCATAGAAAATAAATGGATCTTTAAAAGGAAGACAGACGCAGATGGTAATGTGACCATCTACAAGGCTCAACTCGTCGCTAAGGGTTATCGACAAGTTCAAGGGGTTGACTACGATGAGACTTTCTCACCCGTAGCAAAGCTGAAGTCCGTCCGAATCATGTTAGCAATTGCCGCATTCTATGATTATGAGATATGGCAAATGGACGTCAAAATGGCATTCCTTAATGGTTTCCTTAAGGAAGAATTGTATATGATGCAGCCGGAAGGTTTTGTCGATCCTAAGAATGTTAACAAGGTGTGCAAGCTCCAACGCTCAATCTATGGGCTGGTGCAAGCATCTCGGAGTTGGAACATTCGATTTGATGAGATGATCAAAGCGTTTGGGTTTACACAGACTTATGGAGAAGTCTGTGTTTACAAAAAAGTGAGTGGGAGCTCCGTAGCATTTCTCATATTATATGTGGATGACATACTGTTGATGGGAAATGATATAGAATTCTTGGAAAGCATAAAGGCCTACTTGAACAAGTGTTTTTCAATGAAGGATCTTGGAGAAGCTGCCTACATATTAGGCATCAAGATCTATGGAGATAGATCGAGACGCCTCATTGGTCTTTCACAGAGTATGTACCTTGACAAGATATTGAAGAAGTTCAATATGGATCAGTCAAAGAAGGGGTTCTTGCCTGTGTTGCAAGGTACGAGATTGAGCACGGCTCAATGCCCGACCACGGCAGAAGATAGAGAAAAGATGAGTGTCGTCCCCTATGCCTCGGCCATAGGGTCTATCATGTATGCTATGCTGTGTACCAGACTGATGTAAACATTGCCATAAGTTTGGTAGGAAGGTACCAAAGTAATCCCGGCATGGAACACTGGACAGCGGTCAAGAATATCCTGAAGTACCTGAAGAGGACTAAGGATATGTTTATCGTTTATGGAGGTGACGAAGAGTCGTAGAGGGTTACGTTGATGCTAGCTTCGACACAGATCTGGATGACTCTAAGTCACAAACCGGATACGTGTATATTTTGAATGGTGGGGCAGTAAGCTGGTGCGGTTGCAAGCAAAGCGTTGTGGCGGGATCTACATATGAAGCGGAGTACATGGCAGCCTCGGAGGCAGCACAAGAAGCAATCTGGGTGAAGGAGTTCATTACCGACCTAGGAGTCATTCCCAATGCGTCGGACCCGATGATTCTCTTCTGTGACAACACTGGAGCTATTGCCCTTGCCAAGGAGCCCAGGTTTCACAGGAAGACCAGGCATATCAAGCGTCACTTCAACTCCATTCGTGAAAGTGTTCAAAATGGAGACATAGATATTTGTAAAGTACATATGGGCCTGAATGTAGCAGATCCGTTGACTAAACCTCTCCCTAGAGCAAAACATGATCAACACCAGAACTCTATGGGTGTTCGATTCATCACAATATAACTAGATTATTGACTCTAGTGCAAGTGGGAGACTTTTGGAAATATGCCCTAGAGGCAATAATAAAATGGTTATTATTATATTTCCTTGTTCATGATAATTGTCTATTGTTCATGCTATAATTGTGTTATCTGGAAATCGTAATACATGTGTGAATACATAGACCACAACACGTCCCTAGTGAGGCTCTAGTTGACTAGCTCGTTGATCAAAAGATAGTCATGGTTTCCTGACTATGGACATTAGATGTCATTGATAGCGGGATCACATCATTAGGAGAATGATGTGATGGACAAGACCCAATCCTAAGCATAGCTCAAAGATCATGTAGTTCGTTTGCTAGAGCTTTTCCGAATGTCAAGTATCATTTCCTTAGACCATGAGATTGTGCAACTCCCGGACACCGTAGGAGTGCTTTGGGTGTGCCAAACGTCACAACGTAACTGGGTGACTATAAAGGTGCACTACGGGTATCTCCGAAAGTGTCTGTTGGGTTGGCAGGAATCGGGACTGGGATTTGTCACTCCGTATGACGGAGAGGTATCTCTGGGCCCACTCGGTAATGCATCATCATAATGAGCTCAGTGTGACCAAGTGGTTGATCACGGGATCATGCATTACGGTACGAGTAAAGTGACTTGCCGGTAACGAGATTGAACGAGGTATTGGGATACCGACGATCGAGTCTCAGGCGAGTAACGTACCGATTGACAAAGGGAATTGTATACGGGATTGATTGAATCCACGACATCGTGGTTCATCCGATGAGATCATCGAGGAGCATGTGGGAGCCAACATGGGTATCCAGATCCCGCTGTTGGTTATTGACCGGAGAGTCGTCTCGGTCATGTCTGCGTGTCTCCCGAACCCGTAGGGTCTACACACTTAAGGTTCGGTGACGCTAGGGTTGTAGAGATATTAGTATGCGGTAACCCGAAAGTTGTTCGGAGTCCCGGATGAGATCCCGGACGTCACGAGGAGTTCCGAAATGGTCCGGAGGTGAAGAATTATATATAGGAAGTCCGGTTTCGGCCATCGGGAAAGTTTCGGGGGTCACCGGTATTGTACCGGGACCACCGGAAGGGTCCCGGGGGTCCACCGAGTGGGGCCACCTATCCCGGAGGGCCCCATGGGCTGAAGTGGGGAAGGGAACCAGCCCCTGGTGGGCTGGTGCGCCCCCCTTGGGCCTCCCCCTGCGCCTAGGGTTGGAAACCCTAGGGGTGGGGGGCGCCCCACTTGGCTTGGGGGGCAAGCCACCCCCCTTGGCCGCCTCCCCTCCCCTTGAGATCCAATCTCTAGGGCCACCCCCCCTAGGGGCCCTATATATAGTAAGGGGAGGGAGGGCAGCCGCACCCTAGCCCCTGGCGCCTCCCTCTCCCTCCCGTGACACCTCTCCCTCTCGCTGAGCTTGGCGAAGTCCTGCCGAGAACACCGTTGCTTCCACCACCACGCCGTCGTGCTGCTGGATCTCTATCAACCTCTCCTTCCCCCTTGCTGGATTAAGAAGGAGGAGACGTCTTCCCAACCGTACGTGTGTTGAACGCGGAGGTGCCGTCCGTTCGGCACTCAGTCATCGGTGATTTGGATCACGACGAGTACGACTCCATCAACCCCGTTCTCTTGAACGCTTCCGCGCGCGATCTACAAGGGTATGTAAATGCACTCCCCTTTCCCTCGTTGCTAGATAACTCCATAGATTGATCTTGGTGATGCGTAGAAAATTTTAAATTCTGCTACGTTCCCCAACAAAAACATCCAAGGTTGATAATATAATAGCATGAAACAATAAAAAATTATAGATACGTTGGAGACGTATCAGGGGGGCGGGCGGTGGTGGTGGCCTGGTCGCTGGGTTTCTTCGGGGCACCGGCAATGGAGGGGGAGCGTGGGAGGGTTTGGGGAAAGGGGGGAGGGAGTGGGTGCGTTGTGTCCCCGACAAGTGGGTCAGTGGAGGACAAGAGAGCGCGTCCGTCCGTCCGCGCGCTGTCTATTTTGACGCAAACGCAGCCTAAATTTGGGTTGGGAATGCGTCCACGGCGAACAAAAAAATGAACATTTGTCCGCTTCCTCCCGCGCGTTGGGCCGCGATTTGTGTCCGCTTACCCCAAACGGACATGGCCGGACCATTTGGGGTCGTGCGTTGGAGTTGGCCGAAGACTCCTCAAACTAGAGGCGATTGCTTGCCGAGAGGCAATTGCACTAGCCGAAGATCTCAACATCCAACATTTTGTCATCGCGAAAGTGATTGATGATATCAACAAGGGCAGCCAATATCAACAAGGGCAGCCAAGGCAACTATGGAGCTATCATTAGCGAAATTAGACTTCAAGCAGTTTTATTTCAACATAATTTTACTTTCAAGCAATTTTATTTCAACGTAATTTTACTTTTGAAGATCGTGCTTCTAATTCAGATGCACATAGTTTAGCCAGGTTCTCTCTTCCTAGGTCACGGGCGTTATGTCTGGCTTGGCCAATCTCATGACCTGACCTGAAGTGTGGTTTTTTATGGATAAGAACTTGGTTTACCCCTTAAAAAAGGTGTCACGGTATCCACGCTCAAAAAAAAAGTTGTGTGGCGCTCTCTCCAAAGTCCAAAAAGGGAGCACTGCACAGTGAGCACAGCATTTGTGATGCTCAATGTTTCTCCAAACAATTCAATTTAGCATAAGCCCCAGACAAGATGTTTACGAGTCTATCTGCAATCACATATATTTGATATACAGTTGAGAAGCTGGCAGACAACACATAGTTTAATGTTCTCATTCTCATCCCACAAGACCACACAAAACCATTTTTGCAGCACAAAGGGAATGAAATGTCATGATATACAGGTCTATAGCTGGAAGGTTTATCAAGCCATGGATACTTCAAGGGAGGACTTCGCAAGCCACAGCAACCCAGGATCGTTCCTCTTCAGTACCAGATAGGTCTCTGCACGCCCAATCTCATCTGAAACGACATCCTCGCAGAAGCCAATCAACTCGAGGACCTCCATCGCAGCTGGTTTTGAGAGGAGAGGGGAAGAAGATAGTTACTCCTCGTGAACAGCAGAATTTTAAGACTTAAGTGGCAGTTCGCAGAGGTAAGAGATGTACCTTTGTAATTCGCCACGCTCCTTTGGAAATGAGGATTGGTCTAGAAGTTTGGAGGAAAGGATGAGGATTAGCAATAATTTGTTTCAGTTGCATCAGAAGACAAAGGCATAACATACAGAAACCAAGCATACCTTACGCAGTCTTCTATACCGAATATCGTTTGGGTTCTCTATCACATTCTTGATAATTTTGAAGAGTGTTTGAAGTGCAGAGGCTGCCTCTGAAGGTGTTGCTTGCGACCGGAGCATTTCAATAGCCTTATGGAGGCGCGAGCATAGGGCTGCCACTGGCTCTTCTATTCTTTGCAGCTCATCGCTCTTCAAATTAGCAGCATTGTCGTCAGGATCAGGTTCAGACTCCAAAACTGAGTGGTTTCTGCTCTGCCCAATCTCCGCTTGAATCTTATTTCCAGATGTCAGAACAGCTCCGCAGCTACTAGCATCTGGATCAGGTTCTGCCATGTGCTTCCCATCAATGCTCACCTTCTGGGTTTGAATAGAGCTAGAGGAGTCATCAGGGTCAGGTTCAGATTTCAGAACTGTGGAGTCAGTTCTCGGCTCCATCTCCACTTCCATCTTGTTTCCAGATTCTAGGACAAATTCACTAGTGCCGTCATCAGGATCAGGTTCATTATCATGCTCACCATTGATGTCCTTGTTAAGCATGTCAACATCTGCGGAATCATCAGGATCAGGTTCTAGGTAACCAACAGAGCTTTTCTTGGCAACATCATCAAGAACAGGCTCAGAATAACCTATGGTATTCTGCTCTGTAGATGCTACAAAACCTGCTGGTCCTGATGTCACAATTGTTACATCAACAGGCATGGCATCATTATCATCTGGGTCTGGTTCCGTCTTCACATTTTCCTGAACAAAATATTGACCAGCATCATCCGGATCAGGTTCAGCTTGTGTACCTTGCACATTATATATTTCCACAGATTTAGTAACACTACTGTGGGAACTCCCCATATCTGTTGATGATGCACTCAAGAGACGCTGATAAGCAGCTACCCCTGGCAACACACGGGCACTTGCCAGTGAACTCGATCCTCCCCCAAGTTTGTGACCGACAACATGAGCTTCCGGTTCTAAATCAAATTCATCTTCATAGGAATCAAATATTTTGCGGCCACTCAGCACATGTCCACTTGATTTGGTCCAGTCCAAGGATGCAGCTTCCTCATTCAACTGAACAGAAAAATAACTGTAAGTTGAGGATCAGGTGAAGTAAACAGCTGGCAAACAAAGGTAACAGGGGCAGCTAAAATAACGAACCTGCTTATTAAGAGCGAAAAAGTGGGCATCATGCTCAGAGTGCACCATATGCGCCTGAAATCAATGAATAGACAAGTAAAAAAATGTAAAAGCCCGTAACTATAGCAAAAGGCTGATCCGCATACGAAATACAAATTCTATGGAAATATAAAACCAAAAAACTTACAAGTTCATGGAGCAGAGTTTTCTTGATACTTTCGTATTTCCGAAATCCTTTCAAATCATCAGTTCGTAGGCGAAGGGATATCTCCTCTCCCATGTTCTATATGAATAGCACACAATACTCAGAAAACAAAAATTGCTGCGTGATGAATATTAATTGTATTGTATGAGAATAACTTATATTCACCTTATTGAAGCCTAGAATGCATTTCGGACTAACACCTACATATCCCACTGGTGCCATTTCAGTCATGATTCCCACTCGCCATCTATGCTGAAAAAACCCAAAAAACTAACTGTGTAAATATGAAAGTGCACAAAGAAACAGACTTGCCACTTGAAGATTGTTACCTTGTTCATGATTGCAATTATGCCAGGGTCACATGCAAGCATGTGCATTCTTTTCAGAGCTTCCGAAGGTGGTGGATTCAACTGGCACCCAAAAAAGGAAATAAGCGCACAATTTTAATTTAAGATGCCATGATTGGCCGCCTATCCACGATTATACAAATCAAACAGAAAGTTGCTGCTACTAGCATCCATTTATTTAACAAAGGGTACAGAGAAAGTAGGGTTTTTTAGGTAACACCTGACACGATCAAGGAGTACAACATGGATTTCATCATTCTAGAAAGTTAGTGGTATGAGATGCACATGGTTTCAAAATTATGTTCATTTATTCTGGACTAAATAAATAAATTAGCAGACAACATGATTTTGGGTTTTCTATGCTCTCCTGTATAGATATTTGTTTAAATTACACAATCTAGTTTTTTCATACTTTGCAAATCATTGTCTATGACATACACACTGCTGACTGCTCAAATGATCCAATGGAAAGAGAATTATTCCAGCAGGAAGACCAAAAATGTAAAGGTACAAAGTAGCATGAGCAGGAGTAAGATTTATGGTAGGTTGACATATACGGGGTCCAAAAAGAGCAAACTGGTGTCCTGATTGTTATCCAATGGATCTGTCTCATATGAACCGAAAAACATATATGGGGTTAAAAAATTGACTAACCTCAACCCCGGGTAAGTGAAGTGTACGAAAATCACAGAAGATGTATTGACCCTGTGGAAGTTTCAGTGAAACTCGGGGCCTGCCTGAAGATCGTTGCCTCAGCCGTTGTTCTTCCTCTTCAAATCCAATTATCCGCATATCTGGTCTTTTGCCATTGTCTGATACTTCCTCAATTTCATCTTCAAAGACACCCATCATTCTAATAGGCTTACCCTGATGCACGAAAAGAGAGAGAAAAGGTGCATAGAAATGATGTCATTCACCATTGCATTAGCGATTACCCAACAGCATGTTCAATATACGTGCAGTGCATGCGCATCTTACCTCACTGACAGCAGCTTCTTTCAGTGTTAAGCTTGAATGGGGGTCTGAAAATGGACTGATCAGCTTGGAACCTTTATTTACAGATTGCGGAACTATGAGCTTCAACGTCTCTGGTTTAACATTAGTCAAATCCTGGAGCAGTTGCCCAAATTCCTTCACCGTACAACTTGGGTCTGCATCAACATCAAGTTGCCTGCCTCTCCAAGTGACCGATATTCGAGCTATTCTCTGTTCATCCATTTTGTTCCTGACAAAAACCACCTTATGCTGTCAGTTTACGTGTTTGATATAATCATGCTAGTATCTAGTACAACCAGAGTGTCATCTCATCAGTATTATCAGTGTGAAGGGAAGATGGAAAATTAGCCATGAAAATAAGCTCAACGCATCCTGTTAATACCATGGGGTCAATCCTGAGCCCAATTGCTATCGTCCTGTACACTACTCCTAATTTCCGAGATTCCGTCAGAAGCAGAGGAAAAAAATTGGAGGCTCCATTTATTATCCGCGCAACCAAAAGGGGGCAGAATTCCCACTGGTATTGCTACCGCAATGCTTCCATGTGATCTTTACCGAAGCTGTAGAAAACTAGACTTACAAATTAGTACTACCACAGCTGAATACTTACTGGAATCCTAAGACAGCCCCCAATTCGACCGAAATTCCCGACCTAACCGCAACCACCCGGGCTAAAATCGCAGCAGGCAGCCGCCTATCCGACCAAAGCGAGCGGCGAAAGAGGAAATCGAAGCCTGCGGGTAGAGGCGGTTGAGCGACCGTACGCACCTAGGCAGAGGCTTCTCGCCGAGGCGAGCACCACGGAGCAATCGGCCGACGGAGGAGGCGACGGAAGGGTGCTTCCGGAATCTGGACGCGGGGAAGTGATGGGCCGCCTCCCCGCCCCTTGGGTGTGGGTTATTTGGAGGAGAGCGGAACGTTCGAGAGCGCAAAGACGACGAGGACCACGCCGTCGGCGGTCACACGGACCCCGGGTTCGGTGCCGTCACGGCTTCCGTCGCTCGCGTCATCGCTGACGGGCTGATGAGGTTTACGCCTCCGTATGTACAAAACGCGCCTTCTGAACCTGGTTGTGTAACTTGCTGCATATCCAAATTTGTGCATATCTTCTGTATCCAAATGCTACTACTAACTACTTCCGTTCCAAAATAGATGATTCAACTTTGTACAAAGAAAGTAGCCCACTAACCTATTTCTCTTAACATGCAAATCCACCTCATCATACAACATGCATGAAAAAAGTCAATCACAACATACAACCAAGCATAAGAAAAAAGCTAGTGCTAGGCGTAAACCGGTCAATTTGAGGGAAACGTAAGTCACATCCATGACCGTTAGATGCGCCCCATCACAACCGTCGCGTTGGGCCTCGCGGATCCCGCATCGCTCTCCCACACTCCTGCAGTGGATTCATCCCCCTCAACATCCGCAGTCGGCCACAACTTGCCCCAAGATAGACTGCGTCTTTTGCTGGTCGTCGCTCGCCAGTGATGCTACAGAGAAACATGCTTCCCATCCCCTTGTGGTGCAACGGGCCGCCGCCGGTAAAGTGTTGCATCGCAGCACCAGGAAGCCCGTCGCCTAGCGCTTCATCGCAGCACCAGGGCACCGCCGGCGAGCGTTTCCATTGCAACGCCGAGCGCTGCATTGCAGCTTTGAGAGCCGCCGGCGACCGCTCCATTGCTGCGCTGGGAGCCTGCGACGAGCGCTCCGTTGCGGTGTCGGGAGTTGCATCGCAGCTCCAAGAGCCGCTAGCCAGCGCTCCATGGCAGCGCTGGGAGCCGCCAGCGAGTGCTCCTTTGCAGCGCCAGTAGCTGCATCGTAGCTCCGACAGCTGCTGGCGAGTGCTCCATTGTTGCGCCAGGAGCTGCATCGCGGTTCCGAGAGCCGGCAGCCAGCGCTGCACTAGGAGTCACCGGCACCAGTGCGCGAATGCAACCTCCGCTACAACCTCAATAGTTGCCCCTGCAGCATCTGCGTCAGCGGTGGCGGCACGGCGACCCCCAGTTGAAACATCTCCAGCGCCCGCATTTGCCTATGTAGAAATAAGGACCGAGAGCGACTTTCGTTGCAGCAATTGTGGCAAGCGGTGGCCATCATTTGCTTTGCAGCGGCGGGGCAGGAGAAGCAACGGAGGGGAGCAGGAAGCTTGCAGCAGCGGTGGGCGTCAATTTGCCATTGTTGGCCTCGGTCTAGAGAACGAGGAAGACAAAGACGTGAGTAGGAAATTGTGTGGTTGTGCGATGCTGCGTTGGGATAAGGCGGGTGGATAAGCGGCGCGTGGGGCCTAGGACGTGTGTCGATCACTGGACGCGGCTTACAATCGTGCGAGATCAGTCGGGCAATGCAAAGTGTTTCCTTAAAAAAACCACCAGGTGACATATATGTGGTAAGCAATTCAAATTATTAAAAAAAAGCATAAGAAAAACCCACGTTGCAAACATGCGTGGGAACTTCCATTCTATTGAGTTATCTGGAATTAATAAAAATTTCATATAATTGCTCCAAATATTCATAGGCCACACAATCAAATTCACATTCAAATATATTCAAAACATTACCGCAAGAAGCCAACAATGTGTGGGGTATCATCTAGTTGGCTAAATGCATGTGCTTTGCAACGGGGTATACATATTGTGTTCGTTCAATACCGATTAGGTCTAACGTTTACTCTTAGACGTCGTTTGGGTATCATTGATACGTCTCCAACGTATCTACTTTTTCTAACGCTTTTCCTCTTGTTTTGGACTCTAATTTGCATGATTTGAATGAAACTAACCCCGGACTGACATTGTTTTCAGCAGAACTATCATGGTGTTGTTTTTGTGCAGAAATAAAAGTTCTCAGAATGGAACAAAACTTTACGAAATTTTTATACAAATAAAGAGAATTTCTGGAGCCAAGAACCACCAGAGGGGGGCACCTGGATGGGCACAACCCACCAGGGTGCGCCCCCCTCCTGGCGCGCCCAGGTTGGTTGTCACCACCTGGTGGCCCCGTAGACCCAGAAACCGACGCTATAAAATCATATTTTTCCAGAAAAAACCAGGGAGAAAGAATTATCACGATCCATGAGACAGAGCCGCCATCACCTCATGTTCTTCATCGGGAGGCCAGATCTGGAGTCCGTTTGGGGCTCCGGAGAGGGGGGTCTTCGTTCTTCGTCATCACTAACCCTTCTTTGTCGCCAATTCCATGATGCTCTCCCCCGGGAGTGAGTAATTCCTTCGTAGGCTCGCTTGTCGGTGAGGAGTTGGATGAGATTCATCATGTAATCGAGTTAGTTTTGTTAGGGCTTGATCCATAGTATCCACTATGTTCTAAGATTGATGTTGCTATGACTTTGCCATGCTTAATGCTTGTCAATTTGGGCCCCGGATGCCATGATTTCAGATCTGAACCATTTATGTTATCACCATTATATCCATGTTCTAGATCCGATCTTGCAAGTTATAGTCACCTACTACGTGTTATGATCCGGCAACCCCGGAGTGACAATAGTCGGGACCACTCCCGGTGATTACCGTAGTTTGAGGAGTTCATGTATTCACCGTGTGTTAGTGCTTTGTTCCGGTTCTCTATTAAAAGGAGGCCTTAATATCCCTTAGTTTTCAATAGGCCCCCGCTGCCACGGGAGGGTAGGACAAAAGATATCATGCAAGTTCTTTCCATAAGCACGTATGACTATTTATGGAATACATGCCTACATTATATTGATGAACTGGAGCTAGTGTTGTATCACCCAAGGTTATAACTGTCTCATGATGAATATCATCCAACAAGTCACCGATCCAATTCCTATGAATTTATCTTATATTGATCTTGCTATGTTACTACTGCTATCGTTACTATTGCACTTGCTACAAAACTACTGCTATCAGTGTTACTGTTACCGTTACTGCTGCTACTATCAGCAAAACTATCATATTACTTTGCTGCTGATCACGTTGTTGCATACAATTAATCTCCAGGTGTGGTTGAATTGCCAGCTCAGTTGCTAATACCTTCAAATATTCTTTGGCTCCCCTTGTGTCGAATCTATAAATTTGGGTTGAATACTCTACCCTCGAAAACTGTTGCGATCCCCTATACTTGTCGGTTATCAAGACCTTTTTCTGGCGCCGTTGCCGGGGAGCATAGCTATATTTTTTGAGTCACTTGGGATTATTATCAATTTATCATTATGAAGAATCTAAAGGATGCTAAGAATAAGATTTTTCCCTCAAAGACGAGGGGAGGTAAGGAACTGACATCTAATTCTGCTTTAGATTCACCTTCTGTTATAAGTAAACTTGCAACACCATCACATGCTATCAATTCTGATATGTCGCAAGTTATTGATGATGCTACTTCTGCTATGGATAATGTTTATGATGATGCTAGTACCTTGCTTGATAATGATGATGTGCCACTTGGTGAATTTCTTGATAAACAAATTGCTAGAGTAATACAACATGATGTTGATGAATCTAATGATGAGCTTGAAACTGAATCTCTTGAAACACCTGCTAGAACTAGGCTTCCTAGATATGAATTGCCTAAGTTACCGGAAGGTTATGTTATGAATGAGGAGACAACTAGAGACATTCTTGCTTGTAAGGATAGAGATGATTTAGAGAAATTACTATGCAAGTATAAAGAAAAATCTCTGAATGCTAGAATGAAATATGATCCTAAGTTTGCTACTTCATATATCTTTATTGATGATAAGATTATGAATTTTCTATCGACCCAGAGTTAATTACTCTGGTTGAATCTAATCCTTTCCATGGTTATGAAACTGAAACTGTTGTGGCACATCTTATTAAGTTGAATGACATAGCAACCCTTTTTACTCATGACGAGAAAACTCGCTATTACTTTATTCTCAAATTATTTCCTTTCTCATTAAATGGTGATGCTAAAGCTTGGTACAATACTCTTGCTCCTGGTTGCGTGCGTAGTCCCCAGGATATGATTTATTACTTCTCGGAAAAATATTTCCCTGCTCATAAGAAACAAGCTGCCTTGCAGGAAATATTTAACTTTGTGCAAATTAAAAAAGAGAGTCTCCTACAAGCTTGGGGGAGGCTTTGCCAATTACTTAATGCTTTGACCGATCATCCTCTTAAGAAAAATGAAATACTTGATATCTTCTATAATGGACTAACCGATGCTTCTAGGGATTTCCTAGATAGTTGTGTTGGTTGTGTTTTCACGGAATGAACTGTTGGACAAGCTGAGGAATTATTGAATAACATATTGAAAAATTATGATTATTGGACTCTTTCTGAACCACCGGCTAAACCCACTCCGAAGAAGAGGGGTATATTATATCTCAGTCCTGAAGATATGCAAGAGGCAAAGAAATCTATGAAGGAAAAAGGTATTAAAGTTGAGGATGTTATTACCTCCTATTGAAGAAATACATGGGCTTAATACACCACCATTTCCTAAGGTGATAGAGGTAAATTCTCTTATGAAGTTCAATGATAATGACAATCCTCATAATATGCACCCTAGCCAATGCCTTTATGAGTTTGAAAATTACATTAGAAAACAAGATCACTTCAATGCAAATGTTATGAAACAATTGAAATACAATTCTGATATGATTGCTCGCTTGAGTGACTTGCTATTTAGAATCTCAAATGATGTTAGAGGTGTTGGAAAGCATGCTTCTATGGTTCAAACTCAGTTAGAACAAGTTGCTAAATCTCAAAGAGAGTTGCTAGATGAAATGAATAATAATATACATGACTTTGCTGTTAGAGTTGCAACTACAGGAGGTAAAATGACTCAGGAACCACTTTATCCCGAGGGACACCCAAAAAGAATTGAACAAGATTCACAAAGGAACAACACCATTGCACCTAGTTCTTCTAAAAAGAAAAAGAAAAATGATAGGACTTTGCATGCTCCTAGCGAACCTGAAATAGAAAAACCTCCTGACAATGATAATGAAGTTTATATCTCTGATGCTGAAATTCGGTCTGGTAATGAACATTCACCTAGTGATAATGAAAAACCTAATGCTGATGTTCATGAAGACTCTCAACCAAGTAAAGAACCAGACAATGATGTTGAGATAGAACCACCTGTTGATCTTGATAACCCACAACCTAAGAATAAAAGGTATGATAAAAGTGACTTTGCGGCTAGAAAACATTGTAAAGAAAGAGAACCGCGGGTTCAAAAACCTATGCCTTTTCCACCTAAGTCAACTAAAAAGAAAGATGATGAAGAATTTGAACACTTTGCTAAAATGCTGAGGCCAGTCTTTTTGCGTACTCGCTTGACTGATATCTTGAAAATGCCTCCTTATGCAAAGTATATGAAGGACATCATCACTAATAAGAGAAAAATACTGGAAGCTAAAATGTCCACTATGCTTGCTAATTATACTTTTAAAGATGGAGTACCTAAAAAACTTGGAGATCCGGGAATACCAACTATACCTTGCTCTATCAAAAAGAATTATGTGAAAACTGCTTTATGTGATTTAGGAGCTGGTGTTAGTGTTATGCCTTTCTCTTTATATAAAAGACTTGATTTGAATAAACTCACACCTACTGAAATATCTTTGCAAATGGCTGACAAATCAACTGCCATACCTATCAGTATTTGTGAGGATGTGCCCGTTGTTGTTGCTAATGTTACTATTTTGACTGACTTTGTTATACTTAAGATGCCCGAGGACGACAACATGTCGATTATCCTTGGTAGACCCTTGTTGAATACTGCAGGGGCTGTTATTGATTGCAATAAAAGCAAGGTCACTTTTCATATCAATGGTAATGATCATACGGTGCACTTTCCAAAGAAACAATTCCAAGTGAGTGGTATTAATGTTATCGAAAAATCTCCGACAATCACTATTGGAAGTTTTCAAATACCTCTACCTACTGCCAAAAAGAAATATGAAATGCTTATTATTGGGGACATTCATATCCCCATTGAGATAACTTAGTGATTTACGGAAGTTCTTCGGTTTCATGCTAATCTAAAGTGGCTGTTAATAAGAATGGAGGGATAAACTCAAGCAATATGATATAAACCCCATCTTTTTATCCTCGATGGCAACAATACAATACGTGCCTTGCTGCCCCTGCTGTCACTGAGAAAGGACACCGCAAGATTGAACCCAAAGCTAAGCACTTCTCCCATTGCAAGAAAGATGAATCTAGTAGGCCAAACTAAACCGATAATTCGAAGAGACTTGCAAAGATATCAAATCATGTATATAAGCATTCAGAGAAGAATCAAATAATGTTCATAGATAATCAAGTTCATAAACCCACAATTCATCGGATCTCAGCAAACACACCGCAAAAGAGTTACATCGAATAGATCTCCAAGAAGATCGAGGAGAACTTTGTATTGAGATCCAAAGAGAGAGAAGAAGCCATCTAGCTAATAACTATGGACCCAAAGGTCTGTGGTAAACTACTCACACATCATCGGAGAGGCTATGGTGTTGATGTAGAAGCCCTCCGTGATCGAATCCCCCTCCAGCGGAGCGCCGGAAAAGGCCCCAAGATGGGATCTCACGGGTATAGAAGGTTGCGGTGGTGGAAAAGGTGTTTTGTTGCTCCCCGAAGGTTTCAAGGTATAAGAGTATATATAGGCAAAAGAAGTAGGTCGGTGGAGCTGCGAGGGGCCCACGAGGGTGGGGGCGCTCCTGGCCCCCCTGGGTGCGCCACCCTACCTTGTGGCCGCCTCGCTGCTTCCTTGACATCCACTCAAAGTCTCTTGGATCACGTTTGTTCCAAAAAAGATCCTCGCGAAGGTTTCATTCCGTTTGGATTCCGTTTAATATTCCTTTTCTGCGAAACACTGAAATAGGCAAAAAAACAATTTGCATTGGGCTTTCGGTTAATAGGTTAGTCCCAAAAATAATATAAAAAGGTATATTAAAGCCCATTAAACATCCAAAACATATAATATAATAGCATGGAACAATCAAAAATTATAGATACGTTGGAGACGTATCAAGCATCCCCAAGCTTAATTCCTGCTCGTCCTCGAGTAGGTAAATGATAAAAACAGAATTTTTGATGTGGAATGCTCCCTGACATAATTTTCAATGTAATTCTCTTTATTGTGGCATGAATGTTCAGATACAAAAGATTCAAGATAAAAGTTTAATATTGAAATAAAAAATAGTAATACTTTAAGCATGCTAACCAATCAATTATGTCTTATCAAAATAATATAGCCAAAGAAAGCTTATCCCTAATCATATAGTTTGGCCATGCTTCATTTCCGTCACACAAAATGCTCCCATCATGCATAACCCCGATGACAAGCCGAGCAATTGGTTCATACTTTTTAACGCACTTCGGCCTTTTCAACCCTTACGCAATACATGAGCGCAAGCCATGGATATAGCACTATAGGTGGAATAGCATATGATGATGGGGGTTATGTGAGAAGACAAAAAAAGAGAAAGTCTCACACTAACGCGGCTAATCAACGGGCTATGGAGATGCCCATCAATTGATGTCAATGCAAGGAGTAGGGATTGCCATGCAACAGATGCACTAGAGATATAAGTGTATGAAAGCTCATCTAAAGAAACTAAGTGGGTGTGCATCCAACTTGCTTTCTCACGAAGACCTAGGGCATTTTGAGGAAGCCCATCATTGGAATATACAAGCCAAGTTCTATAATGAAAAATTCCCACTAGTATATGACAGTGACAAAGTAAGAAATTCTCTATCATGAAGATCGTGGTGCTATTTTGAAGCACAAGTGTGGAAAAAGGATAGGAACATTGTCCCTTCTCTCTATTTCTCTCATTTTGTTTGGGCTTCTTTGGCCTGTTTTTTCATTTGGGCTTCTTTTACCTCTTTTTTTATTTTACAGTCTCCAACTTCTTTCCTCACCTGGGACAATGCTCTAATAATGATGATCATCACACTTTTATTTACTCGTAACTCAATGTTACAACTCGATACTAGAACAAAAATATGACTCTATGTGAATGCCTCCGGCGGTGTACCGGGATATGCGATGAATCAAGAGCGACATGTATGAAAGAATTATGAAAGTGGCTTTTCCACAAATACGATGTCAACTACATGATCATGCAAAGCAATATGACAATGATGGAGCGTGTCATAATAAACGGAATGGTGGAAAGTTGCATGGCAATATATCTCGGAATGACTATGGAAATGCCATAATAGGTAGGTATGGTGGCTGTTTTGAGGAAGATATAAGGAGGATTATGTGTGATAGAGCGTATCGTATCATGGGGTTTGGATGCACCGGCGCAGTTTGCACCAACTCTCAAGGTGAGAAAGGGCAATGCACGGCACCGTAGAGGCTAGCAAATTGCGGAAAGGTAAGAGTGCGTATGATCCATGGACTCACATTAGTCATAAAGAACTCATATATTTATTGCAAAATTTTATTAGCCCTCAAAACAAAGTACTACTACGCATGCCTCTAGAGGGATAGATTGGTAGGAAAAGACCATCGCTCATCCCCGACCGCCACTCATAAGGAAAGCACTCAAAGAACACCCCATGCTTCAAATTTGTCACACAACGTTTACCATACGTGCATGCTACGAGACTTGCCAACTTTAACACAAGTATTTCTCAATTTCTCAATTACCCAACTAGCATGACTCTAACATTACCACCTTTATATCTCAAAACATCTATCAAGTATCATAGTATTCAACACTCTATATGAAAGTTTTTATAATACCCATCTTGAATGCCAATCATATTAGGACTAATTTTATAGCCAAAGAAAATTACCATGCTGTTCTAAAAGACTCGCAAAATAATGTAAGTGAAGCATGAGAGATCAATAATTTCTACAAAATAAAACCACCACCGTGCTCTAAAAAATATAAGTGAAGCACTAGAGCAAAATTATCTAGCTCAAAAGATATAAGTGAAGCACATAGAGTATTCTAATAAATTCCGATTCATGTTTGTCTCTCCGAAAAGGTGTATACAACAAGGATGATTGTGGTAAACTAAAAAGCAAAGACTCAAATCATACAAGACGCTCCAAGCAAAACACATATCATGTGGTGAATAAAAATATAGCCTCAAGTAAAGTTACCGATAGACGAAGACAAAAGAGGGGATGCCCCGAGCTCAGGCTTTTGGTTGTCCTTGAATTTTACCTTGGGGTGCCTTGGGAATCCCCAAGATTAGGCTCTTGCCACTCCTTGTTCCAAAATCCATCAAATATTTACCCAAAAACTTGAAAACTTCACAACACAAAACTCAACAAAAAATCTCATGAGCTCCGTTAGTATAAGAAAACAAATCATCACCTTAAGGTACTGTAATGAACTCATTCTTTATTTATATTTGTGTTAAACCTACTGTATTCCAACTTCTCTATGGTTCATACCCCCCGATACTAGCCATATATTCATCAAAATAAGCAAACAACACACGAAAAATGGAATCTGTCAAAAACAGAACAATCTGTAGTAATCTGTAGGTTTAGAATACTTCTGTAACTCCAAAAATCCTGAGAAATTAGGACACGGTAAATAATTTGTATATTGACCTACTGCAGTTGGAATCAGTATTTTATCGCTCTCTGCTTAAAAATAAAAATTATTCTTGTGAGCGCATACTTTCTGGGTTTTTTTCAGCAAGATCAAATAACAATCATCCAAGAAGATCCTAAAGGCTTTACTTGGCACAAACACTAATTAAAACATAAAAATCACAATCATAACAGAGGATAGATGATTTATTTATTACTAAACAGGAACAAAAGGCAAGAAACAAAAATAAAATTGGGTTGCCTCCCAACAAGCGCTATCGTTTAACGCCCCTAGCTAGGCATTGATAATTTCAATGATGCTCACATGAAAGACAAGAATTGAAGCACAAAGAGAGCATCATGAAACACGTGACAAACACATCTAAGTCTAACATACTTCCTATGCATAGGCATCTTATAGGCAAACAAATTATCATAGCAAGCAAAAACTAGCATATGCAAAGAAACGGAAAGAAACGATAGCAATCTCAACATAACGAGAGGTAATTTAGTAACATGAAAATTTCTACAATCATATTTTCCTCTCTCATAATAATTACATGTGGGATCATAAGAAAATTAAACAAAATAGCTATCACATAAAATATTTTCAACATGATCCACATGCATGCGAAGTTGACACTCTTCCAAAATAGTGGGATTAACATTAACTAAAGTCATGACCTCTTCAAACCCACTTTTATCGAAAATTGCATAAGATTGAACATTCTCCAAATACGTGGGATCTAAAGTTGACACTCTTATAAACCCACTTTCAATATTGCAAACATTATTGTCAATCTTATATTCATCATGGGGCTTAAATAAATTTTCAAGATCATAATAAAAATCACCCCAATCATGATCATTGCAACAAATAGTAGTCATAGAAAAACTAGCATCCCCAAGCTTGAGGTTTTGCATATCATTACCACAATTGTCATTAAGAGAACTTATAATAACATCATTACAATCATGCTTTTCATCGAAGGAACTATCAAGTATGGGTGCAATAGCAACGATCTCATGTTTAACATAAGGAACTATAGCAAACTCATCTTCATAAATATTGGCATCATGGCCACAAGAATAGCAAGAATCATGTTCATCAAGGGATATTTAAATCAAATCATCGGAATCATAATTATCTATAGATTCATGCTTATCATTATTTTCTTCCCAAGCAACAGTCATTCTTTCAATAAATTCTTTGACATAGACATTATGAGCATAGTTTTCATAGCAATGTTTAAGTATGTCAAAAATTTAAGATTTGTAGAGAGTAATATCATACTTTTCTATCAAAGAAGCAACTTCATAAGCACCCTTAGAAGCAACAATTTCTTCAATTTGTTCGATATTGTAGTAACTATAAACACCCTTTGCATAAGAAGATAAGATTTCATTATCATTAAACTCACATAGGTAGGGGAGGTGTTTTTTAGGGTTCTTAGAGCAACAAGTAAAATCATAAATTTCACAAAGATTCCAAGCATAACACAACAATCTGTTTATTTGATCCCATAAGAGTCTCCCTTTTTCAGACAAACGGTGACGCACAAAATGAGCATGCTCATCTAAAGATTTCCCATCAACTAGGCTAGTTGGGGTTTCAGCACGAGCGCATAAGGATCGAAGATGATCCAAGTAGAACACTTTAAGTGGATCCACATCAATAGATTTTAGCAAGCAAAGATGCAAGCAAATAGAAGGTACATGGAAACACAAACAAAGATACATACGAGAAGAAGGCGAAGAAAAGGCAAAGGTGAAGTGGGGGAGAGTAAAACGAGAGGCAAATGGCAAATAATGTAATGCGAGGGATAAGAGTTTGTGATGGGTACTTAGTATGTCTTGACTTGGCGTAGATCTCCCCAGCAACAGCGCCAGAAATCCTTCTTGCTACCTCTTGAGCATGCATTGGTTTTCCCTTGAAGAGGAAAGGGTGATGCAGCAAAGTAGGATAAGTATTTCCCTCAGTTTTTGAGAACCAAGGTATCAATCCAGTAGGAGACTACACGCAAATCGCCTAGTACCTACACAAACAAATAAGAACCTTGCAACTGACACGATAAAGGGGTTGTCAATCCCTTCACGGCCACTTGCAGAAGTGAGATCTGATAAAGATAATAAGATAAATATTTTTGGTATTTTTGTGGTATAGATTGGAAAATAAAAATTGCAAAAATAAATAGTAAACTAAAATTGTAGATCAGAAACTTATATGATGTAAAGTAGACCCGGGGGCCATAGGTTTCACTAGTGGCTTCTCTCAAGATAGCATGTATTACGGTGAGTGAACAAATTACTGCCGAACAATTGATAGAAAAGCGCATAGTTATGATGATATCTAAGGCAATGATCATGAATATAGGCATCACGTCCGTGACAAGTAGACCAAAACGATTATGCATCTACTACTATTACTCCACACATCAACCGCTATCCAGCATGCATCTAGAGTATTAAGTTCATAAGAACGGAGTAACGCATTAGGCAAGATGACATGATGTAGAGGGATAAACTCAAGCAATATGATATAAACCCCATCTTTTTATCCTCGATGGCAACAATAGAATACATGCCTTACTGCCCCTGCTGTCACTGGGAAAGGACAACGCAAGATTGAACCCAAAGCTAAGCACTTCTCCCATTGCAAGAAAGATGAATCTAGTAGGCCAAACTAAACCAATAATTCGAAGGGACTTGCAAAGATATCCAATCATGCGTATAAGAATTCAGAGAAGAATCAAATAAGATTCATAGATAATCAAGTTCATAAACCCACAATTCATCGGATCTCGGCAAACACACTACAAAAGAGTTACATTGAATAGATCTCCAAGAAGATCGAGGAGAACTTTGTATTGAGATCCAAAGAGAGAGAAGAAGCCATCTAGCTAATAACTTTGGACCCGAAGGTCTGTGGTAAACTACTCACACATCATCGGAGAGGCTATGGTGTTGATGTAGAAGCCCTCCGTGATCGAATCCCCCTTCGACGGAGCGCCGGAAAAGGCCCCAAGATGGGATCGCACGGGTACAGAAGGTTGCGGCAGTGGAAAAGGTGTTTCGTTGCTCCCCGAAGGTTTCAGGGTATAAGAGTATATATAGGCGAAAGAAGTAGGTCGGTGGAGCTGCGAGGGGCCCACGAGGGTGGGGGGCATGCCTACCCCCTGGGCGCGCCGCCCTACCTCATGGCCGCCTCGCTGCTTCCTTGACGTCCACTCCAAGTCTCCTGGATCACGTTTGTTCCAAAAAAGATACTTGCGAAGGTTTCATTCCGTTTGGATTCTGTTTGATATTCCTTTTCTGCGAAACACTAAAATAGGCAAAAAAAACAACAATTTGCACTAGGCTTTCGGTTAATAGGTTAGTCCCAAAAATAATATAAAAAGGTATATTAAAGCCCATTAAACATCCAAAACAGATAATATAATAGCATGGAACAATCAAAAATTATAGATACATTGGAGACGTATCATGGTCCCCACATGGGCCCTCTCACTTATCTCTTTACACCACATCATCACCTACCTCCGAAAATAATTTCCCATAGCTCTCTCTTCCTTGTTCTTGCTCTCAAGCCCGCGGATTACGATCTCTTTGCTCGAAGCTCCGTTTCTGAAACTGTTTCGGGGGATTGTTGCTTGGCATGTGACTCCACCGTTTGTCTAATTAGTTTTTGTTTTAGTAGTTTATATTTTGAATAATTAGATACTCTTGGTGCTGCTGTAGATGAGCATGTATGTTGAATTCTTAGAGTTCTAAGTAGTTTGAATGCTTGCTATGGCCTCTATGTATCCCTGTGAGTAGTTGGTATCATTTTTGTGAAGTTTTGTTGAGAAAATTTTGTGGGCTAATAAATTTCAGAATTTTTCTTCATAGGAAAACCATGAATATCTTTAGGAAGTTTGGCTCCAAGAAGAACTCCAAGGGTGTTATTGGGGAGTCATATGACAATGATCCCCATCCTCGGAGGTTGGCGGAAGTACGGCCGTGCGAATGGCCGCACACACCGTTCATGGAAGAGGCTGGAATCCTTCAGGAGTTCACACAATATGCTGCTAATGCCGGCCTCGCCGACTTCATCGCAGCTGAATGTGAACAGTATCATCTCCTCACAAACTCCTTTGTTCAAAGCTTTAGTTTCCTTTCTAGGAATAATCCCCCTGAAGTATGGTTTGATTTATATGTTGAAACCCATCAGATACCACTTACTGAATTTTGTAACATATGCATGATCCCTTCTGATGGAAGTTTAGTTGAGCCTAGGCCAGCAGAGTTTGAGGCCTTTTATTGTACTCTGACAGTGGGAGATGAGAGAGGGGTGTCGGCCGTCACTGCCACTAGCATACACTTTCCTGCGGTGCATTATTTTACTTTATTTATCGCTAAGTGTTTGCTTGCTAGGGAAAAGGTGGGTGCGCTCAGCGCACCAGACTCTGTTGTTTTACGTCGTGCACTAGAGGGCAACAACACTTATAGCTTGGGAGCTATTGTGGCACGTCGCCTCCACATTAACAGGTCCAAGGGTAAAATTCATGGTGGGATTTTTGCTACTCGTTTGGCGGGTCACTTCGAGGTTGAGATACGCCATCATGATTACCCTCTGACCAAGGTTTACCTAGACCGCGCGGCCATGGATCACCACCATTTTACCGATATCAAATCTCCTAACATCTCTGTTCCATATAACCTAGTTTTCAGCGTCATCACTCATGATGTTATTCCATTGCTAGCTCCTTCTTTGTTTGATCCCGTTGCCAGGGGCGGATATAGGATTATGCATGCGGACATCATCGCCTACCGGAATGATCAGGCTACTGCAGAGGAGGAGGAAGAGCCTCACTAGTGGGACCAGTGGATGCCCGCTCCTTAGTACCCCAACTACTATCCAGGCTTCCGATCGATTACCAAGTTAGGCCAAAAGCCTAAGCTTAGGGGAGTACATGTTTCTCACTGACATTACATTCATGTTCACTTATTCCATTTGTTGGTTTTCACACTTTTTCATTGTATCATCCATGCTTAAATTTATTTTCTTGCTTTCTTCTTGTGTGTTTGAAAAACCTTAGAAAAACCAAAAAAAGTTGTAGTTTATTTACTTTCTATGCATGCTTAGCTGTAGCAC
Organism: Triticum urartu; assembly: GCF_056163025.1. Lineage (NCBI taxonomy): Eukaryota > Viridiplantae > Streptophyta > Magnoliopsida > Poales > Poaceae > Triticum > Triticum urartu. The sequence goes on along the minus strand of NC_141879.1, from coordinate 236,772,582 downwards.
TAAAAAGAAAACCCAAAAAGATACCCTTCTTCTTCTTTTGCTTGTTGGGAGCTTTCTCGTGTAAATAGTTTTTCTCGTTTTTGCTTTCCCTTTTTATTTTCTTGTTCAAGAAAACCAAAAACTACAAAAATATTCCAGTGTGTTTCTCTGAGTTTCTTTCCTTTTTATTCGAGTCTTACCGAGGAGAAGACCACGATGAAAATGTTGAGTGGCTCTCACATGAATAACTGTTGATCTAATAAAGAGCCCATTTTACCTTGTCTTCTCCTGTTGAATAAAATGTTTGCAGATTCCAGCTTAGTCCACGACACTCTTGCACTATTATTATTATTATTTTCACACCGTTCGGTCATGCAAGTGAACGGCAATAATGACAATATTCAATGAACTGGTCATGGCAGAGAGAAACCGGTATGAACTCGACTTGTTCTGTTTGTGTAAATATGTTTAACCTAGTATCCATGATTCAGCCCATTATGATTAAACATGTTTGCAATGTCAATTAGAGATTATAGTTTCTCATTCCATGCATGAGTAGCTAAGAGTGGATAATGATTTATCTTGGATATCAACATTGCGTTTAAATGATTGTGTTGTTGTATGATGATATGGTATCCTCCTCCGAATGTTCGACTGGCTTGACTTGGCACATGTTCATGCATGTAGTTGAATCAAAACCAACATAGCCTCTATGATATTTATGTTCATGGTGTTCATATCCTAATCATGCTAGTGTCCAATGTTACTTATGCATAATGCATGTTTATGACCGTTGTTGCTCTCTGATGTCGCTTGAAGCTACGTCGGTATTTCCCCAAAGAGGAAGGGATGATGCAGCACAACGGCGGTAGGTATTTCCCTCAGATATGAAACCAAGGTTATCGAACCAGTAGGAAAACCAAGCAACACAACGTAAACAGCCCCTGTACACAGATAACAAATCCTTGCAACCCTACGTGTTAAAGGGGTTGTCAATCCCTTCCGGGTACGGCGCCTCAAGATAGGCAAACGGACGTGAGATAAATTGTAGTAGATTGATAGATCGAACGCCAAATAAAATAAATAATAAGAAATTGCAGAAAGGTATTTTTGTGTTTTTAGTTTAATAGATCTGAAAATAAAAGCAAAGGAAAATAGATCGCAAAGGCAAATAATATGAGAAAGAGACCCGGGGGCCGTAGGTTTCACTAGTGGCTTCTCTCGAGAAAAATAGCAAAAGCTGGGTGAACAAATTACTGTTGGACAATTGATAGAACTTCAAATAATCATGACGATATCCAGGCAATGATCATTACATAGGCATCACGTCCAAGATTAGTAGACCGACTCCTGCCTGCATCTACTACTATTACTCCACACACCGACCGCTATCCAGCATGCATCTAGTGTATTAAGTTCATGGAGAAATGGAGTAATGCAATAAGAACGATGACATGATGTAGAAAAGATCTATCTATGTAGAGATAGACCCCATCATTTTATCCTTAGTCGCAATGATACATACGTGTCGGTTCCCCTTCTGTCACTTGGATCAAGCACCGTAAGATCGAACCCACTACAAAGCACCTCTTCCCATTGCAAGACAAATAGATCAAGTTGGCCAAACAAAACCCAAATATCAGAGAAGAAATATGAGGCTATAAGCAATCATGCATAAAAGAGATCAAAGAAACTCAAATACTTTCATGGATATAAAAAGAGATAGATCTGATCATAAACTCAAAGTTCATCGATCCCAACAAACACACCGCAAAAAGAGTTACATCATACAGATCTCTAAGAGACCATTGTATTGAGAATTCAGAGAGAGAGAGAGGAAGTCATCTAGCTACTAACTACGGACCCGAAGGTCTACAAAGAACTACTCACGCATCATCAGAGAGGCACCAATGGAGGTGGTGAACCCCATCTGAGATGGTGTCTAGATTGGATCTGGTGGTTCTGGACTCTGTAGCGGCTGGATTAATATTTCATCGACTCCCCTAGGGTTTTGGTAATATTGGGGTATTTATAGAGCAAAGAGGCGGTCCGGGGGGCACCCGAGGTGGGCACAACCCACCAGGGCGCGCCTAGGCCTCCTAGCGTGCCCTGGTGGGTTGTGCTCTCCTCGGAGCACCCCCAGGCGCAACCAGGGCTCATTACGTGTCTTCTGGTCCATAAAAAATCTTCGTAAAGTTTCGTGACATTTGGACCCCGTTTGGTGTTAATTTTCTGTGATGTAAAAAACATGAAAAAAACCAGCAACTTGCACTTGGTACTATGTCAATAGGTTAGTACCAAAAAATGATATAAAATGACTATAAAATGATTATAAAACATCCAAGATTGATAATATAACAACATGGAACAATCAAAAATTATAGATACATTGGAGACGTATCAGCATCCCCGAGCTTAACTCCTACTCGTCCTCGAGTAGGTAAGTGATAAAAATAGAATTTTTGATGTGGAATGTTGCCTATCATGTCATATCATATTCTTTTCTTTGTAGCATGGACATTTGGACTTTTATATTGTTCAAAGCAATAGTCTAGTTTTGACACGATAATTTAAAAACTCAAGCATATCAATAAGCAACCATGTCTTTCAAAATATCAACGCTAAAATAAGTTATCCCTAGCCCATCATGCTCAATCATTGATCCATTCATGAAACACACTCACATGTTAACTACACCCAATGCTCAAGTACGATCGTATTGCCTCCTAGTTGGTGTTTTTATAAGAGAATATGGAGACTCAAATTCAAAAATGAAAATTGCATAAATTAAAAGAAAGGCCCTTCGCAGAGGGAAGTAGGGATTTGTAGAGGTGCCAGAGCTCAAAGCGAAAAATTAGAGATAAAAATATTTTGGGAGGTGTATCATTCCCACCAACAAAAATGACTTAGAGTTCCCAATACTTTCCATGCTTAGATATATCATAGGCGGTTCCCAAACAGAAAATAAAGTTTATTCCTTTTTCCACCATACTTTCACTTTCCATGGCTAACCGTATCCACGGGTGCCTTCCATACCAACACTTTTCAAGGAATTTATTATTTGACAACGTAAAGTAAATTCATTTTTCATTTCAGGACTGGGCATCCCTAATACCTTTGCCTTACTCTCGTGAATTGACAAGTGAATAAACACTCATCTTGATAATAGCACATAGCAGCCACCCCTCACCGCTCCGCGAGCGAAACGAACAGACAAAAGAGAAGTTTATTTTGCAAATAAGAGATGGCACATACAAATTTGCTTAGAACAGAAAAAGAATGCCGCATATAGGTAGATATAGTGGACTCATGTGGCAAAACAGGCTTAAAGGTTTTTGGATGCACAGGTAGAGATCATACTTAGTGCAAAATGAAGGCTAGCAAAAGATTGAGAAGCGACCAACCAAGAAACGAATAATCTCATAAGCGAGCATTAAGCATAATTAACACCGGATAATGCACCACAAGTAAGATATAATTTATTGCATAATTATTGACTTTCGTGCTTGCATAGGGAATCACAAACCTTAACACCAATATTCTTACTAAAGCATAATTACTCATCAACATAACTCACATATCACATCATCATATCTTAAAACTATTACTAAGAATCAAATTTATTTTGTCCAATGATCTTCATGAAAGTTTTTATTATATCCTTCTTGTATATCTATCACTTTGGAACTAATTTTCATATGTTGCTTTTGATAAGCTCAAACAAATATAAGTGAAGATCATGAGCATATTTTTCTCTCTAAAATTAATTTAAGTTAAGCAAGAGAGAATTTCTTGAAAATTTTACTAACTCGCAAACAAATCTAAGTGAAGCAAGAGAGAATTTCTTTAAAAATACTAAAGCACACCGTGCTCAAAAAAGATATAAGTGAAGCACTAGAGCAAATCCATACCTCATAAAAATTTAAGTGAAGCATATAGAGAAATTCTAGCAAGTCATGACATAATTTTGGCTCTATCAAAAAGGTGTGTCCAGCAAGGAATCAGGACTTAAAACACAAAATAAAACAAGAAAAGACTCATATCATACAAGACTCTCCAAGCAAAACACATACTATGTGACGAATAAAAATATAGCTTCGAGTAAAATACCGATGGTCGATAGAAGAAAGAGGGGATGCCACTCGGGGGCATCCCCAAGCTTAGTTGCTTGCTCTCTTTTGGATAATAGCGGGGGATGCCGGGGCATCCCCAAGCTTAGGCTCCTCGTACTCCTTATTCCTTCATCTATCGTAAGATAACCCAAAACTTGAAAACTTCAATCACACAAAACTCAACAAAACCTTCGTGAGATCCGTTAGTATAAGAAAAATAAATCACTACTATAAGTGTTGTATCAAACCAATTCATATTTTGTTTATTGCATTATATCTACTGTATTCCAACTTTTCTATGGCAAAAACTCATCAAAGAAAACCATAGAGCCATCAAAACAAGCACACAATGCAAAGAAAATAGAATCTGTCTAAAACAGAACATTATGTAGCAATATGACTATTTCGAATACTTTTGTAACTCCAAAAAATCTGAAAAATTAGGGCGACCTGAGAAATTTGTATGTTGATCTACTGTAAAAGGAACGGGTATTTTATCGCTCTCTGGTTAAAATTGAGAATTATTTTCATGAGCGCAAAAGTTTCTGTTTTTTCAGCAAGATCAAACAACTATCACCCAAGAAGATCCTAAAGGCTTTACTTGGCACAAACACTAACTAAAACATAAAAGACACAATCATAACAGTATCATAATTGTGCTAACACTCGATAACGGAAATAAAAAAGCAAAAATAAATTTTATTCATTGGGTTTCCTCCCAACAAGCGCTATAGTTTTACGCCCTTAGCTGGGCATAAATCAAGGATCTAAGTTTTGTCATCTTTGGTTCGAGATCCATAAGATGCTCTCATGATTGATTCAAAAGGTGGCCTAATTCTTGTTCTACGAAAGTGTTCCATACCCTTCCCCCAAAGGAAATTGGAACTTAATATTGCCGTCTTTCATATCAATCATGGCACCGATAGTGCGTAAAAACGGTCTACCAAGAATAATTGGACAAGACGAATTGCAATCAATATCAAGAACAATAAAATCTATGGGCACATAATTCCTATTTGCTAGAATAAGAACATCATTAATTCTTCCCATTGTCTTTTTAATAGTAGAATCCGCCAACTGCAAATTTAAGGAACATTCAAGATCGGTAAGACCAAGCGCATCGCATAAAGATTTCGGAATTGTAGAAACACTAGAACCCAAGTAACACAAAGCAAAGCACTAATAATTTTTAATCTTGAACTTGATAGTAGGTTACCACTCATCATGCAATTTTCTAGGAATTGAAACTTCTAATTCCAATTTTTCTTCAAAATCTTTCATCATAGCATCAACAATATGTTTAGTAAAAGCTTTATTTTGTTCATAAGCATGGGGTGAATTTATCATGGATTGCAACGAAGAAATACAAACAATCAAAGAGCAACTATCACAATTAAAGTATTTGTAATCCAAGGGAGTGGGCACATCACTAGTTAAAGTTTTGACCTCTTCAAACCCACTTTCATCAATTTTCTCAACAAGATTTTCACCATCCGAAATATTGGGACGCCTTGCCTAAAGTTGACTCTTCTCTAGTCCCTTTTTCATCAATATTAACTTTACTAAACAAGGAATCAATAGAAGAAACACCAATCATTTTAAGATCTTCATCACTTTTGCGAAAGTAATCACTAGAAAACGCCTTTTCTAAAAATTCTCTTTTAGCTCTAAGCATAGCGGTTCTTTTCTTACTTTCATCCATAGAAACATAAAGAGCTTTAATTGATTCATCTACCTTAGGCATAAAAAATTCATCTTGAGATTCCCACATCATTAGAAATTCTATCAACACTTCTAGACAAATCATCAATCTTATTCAACTTTTCTTCTATGGAAGTGTTGAAAACTTTTTGCGTGTTGATAAATTATTTAATATTATTCTCAAGATCAGAGGTGTTCCTATTATTATTGTATGATTGATTTCCATAGGAATTACCATAATTATTAGAGGAATTATTAGGAAAATGCCTAGGATTAAAATTACCTCTATAAGCATTGTTGTTGAAATTATTTCGAGAAATAAAATTCACATCTATGGCATCACTATTTTGCTCAATCAAAGTAGACAAAGGCATATCATTAAAATCAATAGGAGCACTTCTACTAGCAACCATTTTCATAAGGGCATCAACTTTTTCACTCAACGAAGAAATTCTTCAACCGAATTAACTTTTTTACTAGTAGGAGCTCTTTCGGTATGCCATTGCGAATAATTTGCCCTAACATTATCAAGCAATTTGGTCACTTCATCCAAAGTGATTTCCATAAAAGTACCACCCGCGGAGGAATCTAAAAGATTATGAGAAACAAAATATCCTGCATAAAATTTTTGTATGATCATCCAAAGATTTAACCCATGAGTTGGGCAATTCCTTAGCATCATTTTCATCCTTTCCCAAGATTGTGCAACATGCTCGTGTTCAGGTTGCTTGAAATTCATGATCTGGGTTCTAAGGGAAATAATTTTTGTGGGCGGAAAATACTTAGTGAGAAATGCATCTTTGCACTTATTCCCAGAATCAATACTATTGCGGGGCAAAGAAGAGAACCAAATTTTTGCAGAATCACGCAAAGAAAACGGAAATAATTTCATCTTCACCACATCATTATCCACATCTTTTTTCTTTTGCATATTGCATAATTTCACGAAGGTATTAAGATGGGACGTGACATCCTCATTAGGAGTACCGTAAAATTGATCTTTCATAACAAGATTCAACAAAGCATTATTAATATCACAAGGCTCCGCACTAGTGGCGGGAGGAGCAATCGGAGTGACGATAAAATCATTGTTGTTGGTATTTGAGAAATCACATAACTTGGTGTTCTCTTGAGTCATGATGACTATGCAACAAGATTGCACTCAAAAACAGATCTGGCAAAGAAAACAACGAATGAAAAAGAGAGGTGAATAAAACGACAAATTTTTGTGAAGTGGGGGAGAGGAAAAATAGAGGCAAATGGCAAATAATGTAAATTGCGAGGAGATGAGATTTTTAATTAGGAACCGGGTATATGTTGAAGATCCTCCCTGGCAACGGCGCCAGAAACTCCCCGGCAAGGGATGATGCAGCACACCGGTGGTAGGTATTTCCCTCAGATATGAAACCAAGGTTATCGAACCAGTAGGAGAACCAAGCAACACAACGTAAACAGCCCCTGCACACAGATAACAAATCCTCGCAACCCTACGTGTTAAAGGGGTTTCAATCCCTTCCGGGTATGGCGCCTCAAGATAGGCAAACAGACGTAAGATAAATTGTAGTAGATTGATAGATCGAATGCCAAATAAAATAAATAAGAATAAATTGCAGCAAGGTATTTTTGTGTTTTTAGTTTAATAGATCTGAAAATAAACGCAAAGGAAAAGTAGATCGGAAAGGCAAATAATATGAGAAAGAGACCCGGGGGCCGTAGGTTTCACTAGTGGCTTCTCTCGAGAAAATAGCAAACGCTGGGTGAACAAATTACTGTTGGGAAATTGATAGAACTTCTAATACTCATGGCGATATCCAGACAATGATCATTGCATAGGCATCACGTCCAAGATTAGTAGACCGACTCCTGCCTGCATCTACTACTATTACTCCACACATCGGCGCTATTTAGCATGCATCTAGTGTATTAAGTTCATGGAGAAGCGGAGTAATGCAATAAGAATGATGACATGTGATGACCCACAAGTATAGGGGATCTATCATAGTCCTTTCGATAAGTAAGAGTGTCGAACCCAACGAGGAGCAGAAGGAAATGATAAGCAATTTTCAGCAAGGTATTCTCTGCAAGCACTGAAATTATCGGTAACAGATAGTTTTGTCATAAGGTAATTTGTAACGGGTAACAAGTAATAAAAGTAAATAAGGTGCAGAAAGATGGCCCAATCCTTTTTGTAGCAAAGGACAAGCCTGGACAAACTCTTATATAAAGGAATACGCTCCCGAGGACACATGGCAATTATCGTCAAGCTAGTTTTCATCACGCTCATATGATTCGCGTTCGGTACTTTGATAATTTGATATGTGGGTGGACCGGTGCTTGGGTACCGCCCTTCCTTGGACAAGCATCCCACTAATGATTAACCCCTCTTGCAAGCATCCGCAACTACAAAATAAGTATTAAGGTAAACCTAACCATAGCATGAAACATATGGATCCAAATCAGCCCCTTACGAAGCAACGCATAAACTAGGGTTTAAGATTCTGTCACTCTAGCAACCCATCATCTACTTATTACTTCCCAATGCCTTCCCCTAGGCCCAAATAATGGTGAAGTGTCATGTAGTCGACGCTCACATGACACCACTAGAGGAAAGACAACATACATCTCATCAAAATATCGAACGAATACCAAATTCACATGACTACTTATAGCAAGACTTTTCCCATGTCCTCAGGAACAAACGTAACTACTCACAAATCATGTTCATGTTCATAATCAGAGGGGTATTAATATGCATAAAGGATCTGGACATATGATCTTCCACGAAATAAACCAACTAGCATCAACTACAAGGAGTAATCAACACTACTAGCAACCCACAGGTACCAATCTGAGGTTTTGGGACAAAGATTGGATATAAGAGATGAACTAGGGTTTGAGATGAGATGGTGCTGGTGAAGATGTTGATGGATATTGACACCCTCCCAATGAGAGGATCGATGGTGATGACGATGGTGATGATTTCCCCCTCCGGAGGGATGTTTCCCCGGCAGAACAGCTCCACCGGAGCCCTAGATTGGTTCCGCCAAGGTTCCGCCTCGTGGCGGTGGAGTTTCGTCCCGAGAGATTGCTTATGATTTTTTCCAGGGCGGAAGACTTCGTATAGCCAAAGATGGGCACCGGAGGCCTGCCAGGGGCCCATGAGACAGGGGTGCGTGCCCAGGGGGTAGGGCACGCCCCCACCCTCGTGGATGGTGGGTGGCCCCCCTCTAGTGCTTCCTTCGCCTAATATTATATATATATATATATTCTAAAACTGACTTCCCTGAAGTTTCAGGACTTTTGGAGTTGTGCGGAATAGGTCTCTAATATTTGCTCCTTTTCTAGCCCAGAATTCCAGCTGTCAGCATTCTCCCTCTTCGTGCAAACCTTGTGAAATAAGAGAGAATAGGCATAAGTATTGTGACATAATGTGTAATAACAGCCCATAATGCAATAAATATCGATATAAAAGCATGATGCAAAATGGACGTATCAACTCCCCCAAGCTTAGACCTCGCTTGTCCTCAAGCGGAAGCCGATATCGAAAAATATGTCCACATGTTTAGAGATAGAGGTGTCGATAAAATAAAATACGGACATGAGGGCATCATGATCATATTTAGAATAGCATCATATATATATTGTCATATGATTTATTATGCTAAAGTAACAATTCATTCACAATTTCAAGTATGAATCAGAAACTTCATTGAAAACTAACAAACTATAATCTCAGTCATTGAAGCAATTGCAATTTATCATAGCATCGGAAAGAGTCGATATAAGAGCTTTTCAGCATGTCCACATACTCAACTATCATTTAATCTTTCACAATTGCTAACACTCATGCAATACTTATGGGTATGACGTTTTAATCGGACACAGAGAAAGATATGGGCTTATAGTTTTGCCTCCCAACCTTTTACCTCAAGGGTAATGTCAACAATAATAGTTCATGAAAAACTCACATCCAATTAGCTATATATATCAGGATCTTTCCAACACATAATGCTTGCCAAAGGATAAAATGTAAAAAGGAAAGGTGAAGATCACCATGACTCTTGTATGAAGTAAAAGACAAGAATAAAAGATAGGCCCTTCACAGAGGGAAGCAGAGGTTGTCATGTGTTTTTATGATTGGATGCACGAAATCTTAATGCAAAAGAACGTCACTTTATATTGCCACTTGTGATATGGACCTTTATTATGCAGTCCGTCGCTTTTATTTCTTCTACATCACAAGATCGTATAAAGCTTATTTTTTCCACACTAATAAATCATACATATTTAGAGAGCAATTTTTATTGCTTGCAACAATGACAACTTACTTGAAGGATCTTACTCAATCCATAGGTAGATATGGTTGACTCTCATGGAAAAACTAGGTTTAAGGATATTTGGAAGCACAAGTAGTATCTCTACTTGGTGCAAAGAATTTGGCTAGCATGAGGGGGAAAGGCAAGCTCAACATGTTGGATGATCCATGACAATATACTTTATCTCGTATATAAGAAAACATAACCCATTACGTTGTCTTCCTTGTCCAACATCAACTTTTTAGCATGTAATATTTTAATGAGTGCTCACAATCATAAAAGATGTCCAAGATATTATATTTATATGTGAAAACCTCTCTTTCTTATTACTTCCTATTAATTGCAACGATGACCAAAACTATGTTTGTCAGCTCTCAACATCTTTTATTCATCATACTCTTTATATGTGAAGTCATTACTCTCCATAAGATCCATATGATCTCTTTATTTCTCTTTATTCTTACTTTTATTCCCTCAAGATCATAGCAAGTTAACCAAGCCCTTGACTCAAAACTAATCTTTATTATATATGGCTCACATACTCGATTACATAGAAGGACCATAAAGCAAAACTCAAAACTAAATCATCCTAAAACTTTATTCTACTAGATCAAGATATTACCAAAAGGATAGAACTAAGAAAACGGTAAATATAAAAGTGTGATGGTGATACGATACCGGGGCGCTCCCCCAAGCTTGGCGGTTGCCAAGGGGAGTGCCCATACCCGATACTCAGTTCTCCTTTGGTGGTAGTGATGATGGAGTTGTTGATGATGTAGGCTTGTCGTCCATCTTCCAAGGCATAGTCTCACCATCATAGAAAGATGATTGAGTCTTCAGGATCCTCGAATCTGCAGCCAAACTCATCCTCTCGAATCTATAATCATACTCACAGTTTTGGTTTTGCAGGTCATAGATCTGGGCTTGGAGGTGCTCAGTTTTCTCGTGAAGCTTGAAGATGGTCTCCCCAATGTCCTTGGCATCCAGCTTGTGCTTGTTGGTGAACTCCGTGATCATCATGTTGTTGGCGTCGAGTCCGCGTTCCACCATCCCCTGGCACTTGAAAACTTGTTGCTCCATTGCTTCGAGTCTTGTCTCCACGCTTCCGGCCCTCCTTGGTCCCTCAACATCGCGGACGTGCAGCACCCCCTCATGCAACTCAATGGTTTGAGGGTGTTGCAGCACCTCCGCGAGGTATGGGTTGATGACCCTCTCGAAAAACTTGTCCTTGGGGGTGATTGAAGACGTCATGGTGATCTAGATCTGTCAGAAAAATGGCTCGAAACAAAGACAGGAGATATTTGTGTGGTACGGTGGTCAAAACCTTCGGGAGATTATATAATGAATTTTTACTGACCAAAAGAAGTATCATGCAAGAATACGGAGTCCGGAGGGCACACGAGGTGCCCACGAGGCAGGGGGTGTGCCCAGGGGGTAGGGCGCACCCTCCACCCTCGTGGATGCCTCATGTCCTTTCCGGACTGCTTCTTATTTTCCTATTTTCTTAAATATTCCAAAACAGAGAAAATTTGCTATTAGAACTATTTTGGAGTCGGTTTACTTACCGTACCACATACCTCTTCCTTTTCGGAAGCTGAAACGTTCTGGAAGGTGTCCCTTATATACTCCTCTGGGGTTACAGTTTTAATAACATTACTTTCAACATTTATAGGATTACCTGAGATATAATGTTCGATTCTTTGACCGTTCACCACCCTCGGATTTGTGCCTTCGAAGTTGTTGATTTTTATGGCACCGGAACGATAGACCTCCTTGATAACGTAAGGACCTTCCCATTTAGGGAGGAGTTTACCTGCAAAAAATCTTAAATGAGAGTTGTATAACAATACATAATCACCTACATTAAACTCACGTTTTTGTATCCTTTTTCATGCCATCTTTTAACCTTTTCTTTAAACATCTTGGAATTTTCATAGGCCTGGGTTCTCCACTCATCAAGTGAGCTAATGTCAAATAGTCTCTTCTCACTGGCAAGTTTGAAGTCATAGTTGAGCTCTTTAATGGACCAATATGCCTTATGTTCTAGTTCGATAGGTAAGTGACATGCTTTACCATAAACCATCTTATACGGAGACATACCCATATGATTTTTATATGAAGTTCTATAGGCCCATAATGCATCATCAAGTTTCTTGGACCAATTCTTTCTATATCTATTAACAGTCTTTTGCAGAATTAATTTAAGCTCTCTATTACTCAGTTCTACTTGACCACTAGACTGTGGATGATATGGAGATGCAATTCTATGATTAACATCATACTTAGCAAGCATTTTACGAAAAGCACCATGACTAAAATGTGAACCACCATCAGTCATTAAATATCTAGGTCCAAACCTCGGAAAAATAACTTCTTTAAGCATCTTAATAGAGGTGTTATAATCAGCACTACTAGTTGGAATAGCTTTTAACCACTTAGTAACGTAATCAACATCAGCTAAAAATATGTGTATACCCATTAGAGGAAGGGAACGGTCCCATATAATCAAAGCCCCAAACATCAATTGGTTCAATAACAAGTGAATAATTCATAGGAATTTCTTGACGTCTACTAATATTACCAATTCTTTGACATTCATCACAAGACAAGACAAACTTACGGGCATCCTTGAAGAGAGTAGGCCAATAAAAACCGGATTGCAATACCTTATGTGCAGTTCTATCTCCAGCATGGTGTCCTCCATAAGCCTCGGAGTGACACTTGCGTAGGATTTGTTCCTGTTCATGCTCAGTTACACAACGTCTAATAACCCCATCTACTCCTTTATAAAGGTGCGGGTCATCCCAGAAGTAATGTCTTAAATCATAGAAAAACCTTTTCTTTTGCTGGTATGTGAAACTAGGTGGTATAAATTTAGCAACAATGTAATTAGCATAATCAGCATACCATGGAGCAGTACGAGAAGCATTTATGACAGCTAATTGTTCATCAGGAAAGCTATCATCAATAGGTAGTGGGTCATCAAGAACATTCTCTAACCTAGACAAGTTGTCTGCAACGGGGTTCTCAACTCCTTTTCTATCAATAATATGCAAAACAAATTCTTGTAGTAGGAGAACCCATCTAATAAGTCTAGGTTTAGCATCTTTCTTTTCCATAAGGTATTTAATAGCAGCATGATCAGTGTGAACAGTTACTTTAGAATCGACAATATAAGGTCTGAACTTATCACAAGCAAATACAACTGCCAAAAATTCTTTTTCAGTAGTAGCATAATTTCTCTAGGCACTGTCTAGAGTTTTACTAGCATATTGGATAACATTTAATTTCTTATCAACTCTTCGTCCTAAAACAATACCTACAGCATAATCACTAGCATCACACATAATTTCAAAGGGTAAATTCCAATCAGGAGGCTGAACAATAGTGAAGAAATCAAAGCTTTCTTAAGTATTTCAAATGCTTCTACACAATCATCATCAAAGATGAAAGGAACCTCTTTTTGTAAAAGATTAGTCAGAGGCCTAGAAATTTTCGAGAAGTCTTTAATGAACCTCCTATAAAAACTGGCATGACCAATAAAACTTCTTATACCTTTAATGTCCTTAGGACACGACATCTTTTCAATAGCATCAACTTTAGCTTTATCAACTTCAATACCTCTTTCAGAAATTTTATGCCCAAGACAATGCCTTCATTAACCATAAAGCGGAACTTCTCCCAATTCAAGACAATATTAGTTTATTCACATCTCTGCAAAACTCGATCAAGGTTGCTTAAGCAATCATCAAAAGAAGTTCCATATACAGAAAAATCATCCATGAATACCTCAACAATATTTTCACAAAAAGTCAGAGAATATAGCAGTCATGCATCTTTGAAAGGTAGCAGGTGCATTACATAAACCAAAAGGCATACGTCTATAAGCAAAGGTACCAAAAGGGCAAGTAAAGGTGGTCTTTTCTTGATCCTCTTTTGACACAGGTATTTGAGAGAAACCAGAATAACCATCTACAAAGCAAAAATGTGTATGTTTAGATAATCTTTCTAGCATTTGATCAATAAAAGGTAAAGGGTAATGATCCTTTTTAGTAGCTTTATTTGTTTGCGGAAATCTATTACCATTCTATAACCTCTAACAATTCTTTGTGGGATCAATCTGTCTTTATCATTAGGAAAAACAGTAATACCTCCCTTCTTAGGGACACAATGGACATGACTTATCCACTGACTATCAGCAATGGGATAAATTATACCTGCCTCCAGAAGCTTTAGTATTTCTTTTCTTACCACTTCTTTCATCTTGGGATTTAACCGTCGTTGGTGATCAACAACCGGTTTAGCGTCTTTCTCCAACTTTATTTTGTGCCGGCATAGAGTGGGACTAATGCCCATAAGATCATCAAGAGTATATCCAATAGCAGCATGATGCTTCTTCGGAGTTATCAATAATTTCTCCTCTTCTTGCTCTGAAAGGTTAGCACTAATAATAACAGGATATATCTTCTTTTCATCAAGATAAGCATATTTAAGAGTATTAGGTAATGGTTTAAGCTCAAACACGGGATCACCCTTGGGTGGAGGAGGATCCCCTAGAATTTCGATAGGCAAGTTGTGTTTCAAAATAGGTCCATGTTTAAAGAATACTTCATCTATTTCCCTTCTTTCATTCATAAACATATCATTTTCATGGTCTAGCAAATATTGTTCTAAAGGATCATTAGGAGGCACGACAATAGAAGCAAGACCAATAATTTCATCTTTACTAAGCAATTATTTATCATGGGGTTGTCTACGAAATTTAGCAAAATTAAAATCATGAGACATATCCCCTAAACCAACATAAACAATATCATTTTTGCAGTCTATCTTCGCATTAACAGTATTCAAGAAGGGTCTACCAAATATAATGGGACAAAAGTCATCTTGTGGGGAACCAAGAACAAGAAAATCAGCAGGATATTTAACTTTCCCACACAATACTTCAACATCTCTAACAATCCCAATCGGTGAAATAGTATCTCTATTGGCAAGCTTAATTGTAACGTCAATACCTTCTAACTCAGCGGGTGCAATATCATGCATAATTTCTTCATATAAGGAATGAGGTATTGCACTCGCACTAGCACCCATATCACATAAGGCATGATAGCAATGATCTCCTATTTTAACAGAAATAATAGGCATGCCTACAACAGGTGTATGTTTATTTTTAGTATCGGGTCTAGCAATTCTAGCAGGTTCATCACAAAAGTAAATAACATGCCGATCAATATTATCGGACAAGAGATCCTTAACCATATCAATACTAGGTTCAAATTTAATTTGCTCAGAGGGTGTAGGTGTTCTAGTATTACTCTTACGAACCACAGTTGAAGCTTTAGCATGATCCTTTATTCTAACAGGGAAAGGTGGTTTCTCAATGTAAGCGGTAGGAACAATAGGATCAACATTATAAGTGATAGTCTTTTCTTCAACTTTAATAGGTTCAACTACTTTTAATTCAATGGGAGGATTATATTTAAACCACTTCTCCTTAGGGAGATCTACACAAGTAGCAAATGATTCACAGAAAGAAGCTACTATCTCAAAGTCAAGTCCATATTTAGTGCTAAATTCACGAAAAGCATTGGTATCCATAAAAGATTTAACACAATCAAACTTAGGTGTTATACCTGACTCCTTACCTTCGTCGAGTTCCCAATCTTCAGACTTGCGTTTAATTCTTTCCAATAAATCCCATCTGAATTCAATAGTCTTCATCATAAAAGATCCAGTACAAGAAGTATCGAGCATGGAGCGATTACTGAGAGAAAGCCGAGCATAAAATTTTCAAAAAATAATTTCTTTTGAGAGCTCATGATTGGGGCATGAATATACCATTTACTTAATCCTTCCCAATCTTGAGCGATGCTTTCTCCTTCATGAGGCCAGAAATTATAGATATAATTACGATCACGATGAACCAGATGCATAGGATAAAACTTCTGATGAAATTCCAATTTCAATCGGTTGTAGTTCCATGATCCAATATCATCACATAGCCTAAGCCATGTCAATGCCTTTCCCTTCAAAGATAAAGGGAATATCTTCTTCTTGATAACATCCTCGGGCATACCTGCAAGCTTAAATAATCCACAAACTTCATCCACATAGATTAGGTGCAAATCGGGATGCAATGTTCCATCTCCTGTAAAAGGATTATCTAGTAGTTTCTCTATCATACCCGAAGGAATTTCAAAGTAAACATTTTCAGTAGGTTCAGTAGGTTGAGGAGCAACCCTTTGCTCTAATGGTAGGGGTGAAGATACCCCGGACAAGCCCCTCAAAGGATTACTTTCCATAGTAACAAGTGACAGTAAATTTCAGCACACTATATAAATTTTTCCTTACCAAATTCCACCTACCAAAGGCGCTTCACTCCCCGGCAATGGCGCCAGAAAAGAGTCTTAATGACCCACAAGTATAGGGGATCTATCATAGTCCTTTCGATAAGTAAGAGTGTCGAACCCAACGAGGATCAGAAGGAAATGATAAGCAGTTTTCAGTAAGGTATTCTCTGCAAGCACTGAAATTATCGGCAACAGATAGTTTTGTGATAAGGTAATTTGTAACGGGTAACAAGTAATAAAAACAAATAAGGTGCAGGAAGATGGCCCAATCCTTTTTGTAGCAAAGGGCAAGCCTGGACAAACTCTTATATAAAGGAAAACACTCCCGAGGACACATGGGAATTATCGTCAAGCTACTTTTCATCACGCTCATATGATTCACGTTCGTACTTTGATAATTTGATATGTGGGTGGACCGGTGCTTGGGTACTGCCCTGCCTTGGACAGGCATCCCACTTATGATTAACCCCTCTTGCAAGCATCCACAACTACAAAAGAAGTATTAAGGTAAACCTAACCATGGCATGAAACATATGGATCCAAATCAGCCCCTTACGAAGCAGCACATAAACTAGGGTTTAAGCTTCTGTCACTCTAGCAACCCATCATCTACTTATTACTTCCCAATGCCTTCCCCTAGGCCCAAATAATGGTGAAGTGTCATGTAGTCGACGTTCACATGACACCACTAGAGGAAATACAACATACATCTCATCAAAATATCGAACGAATACCACATTCACATGACTACTTATAACAAGACTTCTCCCATGTCCTCAGGAACAAACATAACTACTCACAAATCATACTCATGTTCATAATCAGAGGGGTATTGATATGCATAAAGGATATGAACATATGATCTTCCACCAAATAAACCAACTAGCATCAACTACAAGGAGTAATCAACACTACTAGCAACCCATAGGTACCAATCTGAGGTTTTGGGACAAAGATTGGATACAAGAGCTGAACTAGGGTTTGAGATGAGATGGTGCTAGTGAAGATGTTGATGGAGATTGACCCCCTCCCGATGATAGGATCGATGGTGATGACGATGGTGATGATTTCCCCCTCCCGGAGGGATGTTTCCCCAGCAGAACAGCTCCGCCGGAGCCCTAGATTGGTTCCGCCAAGGTTCCTCCTCGTGGCGGCGTAGTTTCATCCCGAGAACTTGCTTATGATTTTTTCCAGGGCGAAAGACTTCATATAGCCAAAGATGGGCACCAGAGGCCTACCAGGGGGCCCACGAGACAGGGGGCGCGCCCAAGGGGTAGGGCGCGCCCCCCACCCTCTTGGATGGTGGGTGGCCACCCTCTGGTGCTTCCTTCGCCCAATATTTTTTTTATATTCTAAAACTGACTTCTGTGAAGTTTCATGACTTTTGGAGTTGTGCAGAATAGGTCTCTAATATTTGCCCCTTTTCCAGCCCAGAATTCCAGCTGTCGACATTCTCCCTCTTCGTGCAAGCCTTGTAAAATAAAAGAGAATAGGCATAAGTTGTAACACCCACGATGCGGCTATATCTCCCACGTGTCAGAGCACGACTTAGAGGCATAACCGCATAGTAGGCATGTCGCAAGAGGGGTAATCTTTACATATCCCATGTACTGAATAAGAGAGGGATAAAGAGTTGGCTTACAATCGCCACTTCACACAATACATAAATATAGCATTACATCATCAAGAATACAATCAAGGTCCGACTATGGAACCAAAATAAAAGAAGACCACCCCTAATGCTAGATCCCCGATCGCCCCGACTGGGCTCCACTACTGATCAACTGGAAACGAAAACAACACAACGAACACGATCTTCTTCGAGCTCCTCCTTGAGCTCGGTTGCGTCACCTGCACGGTATCATCGGCACCTGCAACTGGTTTTTGGAACTAATCTGTGAGTCACAGAGATTCATCAATATCACACCCTCACGATCAAGACTATTTAAGCTTATGGGTAGGAAAAGGTAGTGAGGTGGAGCTGCAGCAAGCACTAGCATATATGGTGGCTAACATACGCAAATGAGAGCGAGATGAGAAGCAAAGCACGACCGTGAACTAGAAGTGATCAAGAAGTGATCCTGAATCTACTTACGTTCAAGCATAACACCAAAGCCGTGTTCACTTCCCGGACCCCGCCGAGAAGAGACCATCACGGCTACACACGCGGTTGATGCGTTTTAATTTGATTAAGTGTCAAGTTCTCTACAACCGGACATTAACAAATTCCCATCTGCCCATAACCGCGGGCACGACTTTCGAAAGTTCAAAACCCTGCAGGGGTGTCCCAACTTAGCCCATCACAAGCTCTCATGGTCAACGAAGGATATTCCTTCTCCCAGGAAGACCCGATCAGACTCGGAATCCCGGTTACAAGACATTTCGACAATGGTAAAGCAAGACCAGCAAAGCTGCCCAAATGTGCCGACAAATCCCGATAGGAGCTGCACATATCTCGTTCTCAGGGCACACCGGATGAGCAAGACGTCGGGTTGGCATAGACCCTGGTTGCCCAGGGGGCGCCAGACATCGCTCAGGTCGGACCAACACTTGGAGAAGCACTGGCCCCGGGGGGGGGGGGGGGTTAAAATAAAGATGACCCTTGAGTATGCAGAACCCAAGGGAAGGTGATAGGTTGTTAGTGCAAATGTAAAACCAAGGTTGGGCCTTGCTGGAGGAGTTTTATTCAAAGCAAACTGTCAAGGGGTTCCCATTATAACCCAACCGCGTAAGGAACACAAAATCAAGGAACATAACACCGGTATGATGGAAACTAGGGCGACAAGAGTGGAACAAAACACCAGGCAAAAGGCTGAGCCTTCCACCCTTTACCAAGTATATAGGTGCATTAATTAAATAAGAGATATTGTGATATCCCAACAATAAACATGTTCCAACAAGGAACAAACTCCAATCTTCACCTGCAACTAGCAACACTATAAGAGGGGCTGCAAAGCGGTAACATAGCCAAACAACGGTTTGCTAGGACAAGGTGGGTTAGAGGCTTGACATGGCAATGTGGGAGGTATGATATAGCAAGTGGTAGGTATCGCAGCATAGCAATAGAGCGAGCAACTAGCAAGCAAAGATAGAAGTGATTTCGAGGGTATGGTCATCTTGCTTGCAAAGTTCTCCGAGTTGACGAAAGCTTGATCCTCGTAAGCGTACTCAACAGGTTCCTCGATCATGTACTCGTCTCCTGGCTCTACCCAAGGCAAGAAAACAAGCAAAGGAAACCACAATCAACCACGATGCAATGCGCAAGCAACATGATGCAAAACATGACATGACATGCAGGATGTGATATGCAATGCATATGCGAGCTCCGGAAGGAAAAGATTGAACCAGGCCTCAACTTGGCAAACCAAGTGTGCCGCTGGAAAGATGAGTTGATTTCGGTCAAAATCGATATAAAGATCATCGGAATCGGATGCACGGTTTGCAAATGGCAAGCAAAACAATAATGGCACAATTATGCGATTAACAGCACGATGCCATCTAGAATGCAACAAGAAACTAAGTTACTGCACTCCAACATAGCAACAAAGCACATGGCACTGATCTACTCAAGATTCTTGACAAAAGATGAACACTGAGCGATGGCTAAATCACATAAGAGCAGGTTCAAACAAGCATGGCAAAAGTGCAAAAGATATCAGCTTCACAGACTTAGTGAAAAATACTAACATGTCAGGATTTAACATCGGGAAGCAAAGTTTAGAGCAAGATAACAACATGCTACAGGATCAGATCATAGCAATACAAGGCATGGCATGAATCTACTCAAAGCATATAAAAAAGTCCCTTACTGACCATAAAGCCAAAAAGGACCAGAAGATATTATGGCACCCATGTAACCATGGCAAGATTCGTAACAGATTCAGACTTAGCAGAAAATTGGACATGGCATAAACCAAATTATGAAGGCATGTTTGCGAGCTCGATGCACTCAACACAAGGCATTGCATGACAAACTAAGCATACTCCCAGCAAGAATACATGATCAAGAAGCTAACCATGGCAAGAACAATCTCATAGCATGCATGGATCAACTACAACAAACTTGGCAAAATTGATTAACATGTAAACAATCTGCCAGGAACATTTTATAGCAAAAGTAGAGCAAGCTTGAGTCATGCTAGGTTACTCCATAAATGCAAACAGGGACATGGATGGATAGAGCATAACCATATTTCAAAATCACCCTTACTGAACATACTCAAAAGATGCATGGATATCTCTGTAGCAACATGAATACATGACATAAAAATAACAGCAGGAAAAGTGAAATTCTAAGTCCCTGAAATCAGCAACATCACGAGAGCTACTTTGCATGCTTGTGTTAGTCACCACATTGATCACAAAAATACATGGCATACACCCCTGTAAATATGGCATGACATAGCCCAAAACACATGTACAGCTCATTCCCATACGCATCACACAATAATCATGGCAAAAATGACAAATGCTCATAAACTGATAAGAAACAGGAACTAACATTCTATAGCACTCTTGCAACAACAATTAGGGCATCAAGATGGACTCAAACAGGCATGGCACAATGAAACAAAATGAAGAGCACATCATGATGAACATTTCGATATATCATACATGCACAACGGATCTACGGTCATGGAGTTATGGCATGATGAACAGAGGCATGAAATGTAAGAATTCGGGGACTTAGTGAAAAAAACACCCGAGCGTAGGATAGCTAAAGTGCGCACGAGTGGGGTTTAGAGGGGTGGCTCACCATGGGCCTGGCCCAGGTCGACCGCGAGGAGGAGGCAGGCCGGCGCTAAGGCTGCGGCCCATGCACGGGGCCCATACAGAGGGTCAACGCAGGCGCGGCCGTCTCCCTCGATCCCGATCGGGACTGGGGAGGCAGGGGCGGCGGCGCCCGATGGCGATGCCGGCGAGGGACGGCGGGGACCGGCCAGATCCCGGCGCGGGGAACGGATCCCGGCGATGGCGAGGTCCTGCGGGGTGTGGCGAGGCGACGGCGACAGGGAAGCGACGACGCGGTGGCGAGGAGCCTCGGCGGCGATGGCGTGCTCCGGCGAGCTTAGGCGATGGGCGGCAGGGAAGCGACGGCGACGCTGGGCAACGCCAGCAAGGGCCGGTGGCGGCGGCGTAAGGGCGAGGGCGGCGCGCGAATCTGAGTGGCGGCGGGGAGCCTCGGGCCCGGGCGGGCCTCGCGCGGGCTCCGCGGGCCACGGCGGTGGAGGAAGACAGCGGCGACACATGGCAATCTCTGGTTGGACGCGGACGGCGGCGCGGACATGTTCGGGCGCGGGAGGATTTGTCCGGCGACGCGAGGTGGAAGGAGGTTAGGGTTTCATCCGCGAAAATTCGGAGGGAGACACCTATATATAGGTAGAGGGAGCTAGGAGAGTCCAAATGAGGTGCGGTTTTCGGCCACGCGATCGTGATCAAATGACCGAGAGGATGGAGGGGGTTTGGATGGGTTTTGGGCCACTTTGGAGGGGTGTTGGGCTGCAACACACACGAGGCCTTTACAGTTCCCCGGTTAACCGTTGAAGTATCAAACGGACTCCAAATGGCACGGAACTTGACAGGCGGTCTACCGGTAGTATACCAAGGCCGCTTGGCAAATCTCGGTCCATTTCGAGAACGTTTAGCACCCGCACACGAAAAGATACAAAAGGAGGCGCCGGAGGACGTAGGAGTGTCGGATCGCAAAACGGACAACGGGGAAAATGCTCGGATGCATGAGACGAACACGTATACAAATGAGATGCACATGATGACATGGTATGAAATGCATGACACACAAACAAATGACAAGGCAACAACAATGAATAACTGGAAGACACCTGGCGCAACGGTCTCGGGGCGTTACATAAGTATTGTGACATAATGTGTAATAACAGCCCATAATGTAATAAATATCGATATAAAATCATGATGCAAAATGGACGTATCAACATGATGTAGACAAGATCTATCCATGTAGAGATAGACGCCATCGTTTTATCCTTAGTAGCAACGATACATACATGTCAGCTCCCCTTCTGTCACTGGGACTATTGATGGTTTGGAGGGCACCCGTTGTTTCGGACAAGCCGTGGATTGTGATTGTTGGTGGAGGGGGGGGGGGGGTAAACCTTTACTTTTATCGCTTGGGAACCACCACTAGCGTGCTTAGCATGGAAGATATTGATAACTGATGGTCGTGAAGTAAATGAGATGGGTGCATGTCTCAAAATATAACTTATCTCTGTTTAAACCTTGAGCTCTGGCACCTCTACAAATCACCGCTTCCCTCTGCAAAGGGACTATCTATTTACTTTTATGTTGTGGCATCACCTTCTAAAACAAGTGCCAAAACCTGAGAGCATTGCTATCATGACTTATGCATTGTGTGTAGCTAATGTTGGGTGCGTCATGACTGGATCTTTTCTACCATGAATTACAATGTTTACTCGCTGCTTGAACTTTGGAGGTGCTCTGCATTTATGTTTTGCGGTCTCAGAAAGGGCTAGCGAGACACCACTATTGTCATATTATATCATGGTTGTTTTGACACTGTGTTGCCATTTGAGATATCTTATTATTTCTCGCTAGCTGATTATGTCATTGATATGAGTTAATATAATCTTTAAGAGTTATTGTCGGCATGGTTAGTTATAATGTTGGCTGAAAACCTGGGTGTTGTTTAAGCTTATTTATGCAAACAAGAGCAAAAGAGTTTGTAAAAGTTTTTCTTTTTCACTTTCAGTTTATCAACTGAATTTCTTGAGGACAAGCAAAAGTTTAAGCTTGGGGGAGTTGATACGTCTCCAACGTATCTACTTTTCCTAACACTTTTCCTCTTGTTTTAGACTCTATTTTGCATGATTTGAATGACAGACTGACACTGTTTTTAGCAGAACTACCATGGTGTTGTTTTTGTGCAGAAATAGAAGTTCTCGGAATGGAACGAAACTTTGCGAGGAATTTTTATACAAATAAAGAGAATTTCTGGAGCCAAGAACCACCGGAGGGGGGGAACCTGGGTGGGCACAACCCACCAGGGCGCGCCCCCCTCCTGGCGCACCCAGGTGGGTTGTCCCCACCTGGTGGCCCCGCAGACCCTGAAACCGACGCTATAAAATCCAATTTTTCCAGAAAAAACAGGGAGAAAGAATTATCACGATCCACAAGACGGAGCCACCGTCACCTCCTGTTCTCCATCGGGAGGCCAGATCTGGAGTCCGTTTGGGGCTCCGGAGAGGGGGATCTTCGTTCTTCGTCATCACCAACCCTTCTCCATTGCCAATTCCATGATGCTTCCCACCGTGAGTGAGTATTCCTTCGTAGGCTCGCTGGCCGGTGAGGATTTGGATGAGATTCATCATGTAATTCATCGAGATAGTTTTGTTAGGGCTGTTGGGGAACGTAGTAATTTCAAAAAAATTCCTACGCACACGCAAGATCATGGTGATGCATAGCAACGAGAGGGGAGAGTGTTGTCTACGTACCCACGTAGACCGACTGCGGAAGCATTGACGCAACGTAGAGGAAGTAGTCGTACGTCTTCCCGATCCGACCAATCCAAGCACCGTTACTCCGGCACCTCCGAGTTCTTAGCACATGTACAGCTCGATGACGATCCCCGGGCTCCGATCCAGCAAAGCTTCGGGGAGGAGTTCCGTCAGCACGACGGCGTGGTGACGATCTTGATGTTCTACCGACGCAGGGCTTCGCCTAAGCACTACAACGATATGATCGAGGTGGAATATGGTGGCAGGGGGCACCGCACACGGCTAAGGAACGATCTCAATGATCAACTTGTGTGTCTAGAGGTGCCCCCTGCCTCCGTATATAAAGGAGCCAAGGGGGAGGGGTGCGGCCAGCCCTATGGAGGCGCAGGTGGAGTCCTACTCCTACCGGGAGTAGGACTCCCCCCCAATCCTATTCCAAATAGGACTCCCAAGGGGGAAAGAGAGAGAGAGGTGGCCGGTCACCTCTCCTAGTCCTAATAGGACTAGGGGAGGGGGGAGGCGCGCAGACCACTATGGGCAGCCCCTTTCACCTTTCCACTAAAGCCCAATAAGGCCCATATGACTCCCAGGGGGTTCCGGTAACCTCCCGGTAATCCGGTAAAATCCTGATTTCACCCGGAACACTTCCGATGTCCAAACATAGGCTTCCAATATATCAATCTTTATGTCTCGACCATTTCGAGACTCCTCGTCATGTCCGTGATCACATCCGGGACTCCGAACAACCTTCGGTACATCAAAATGCATAAACTCATAATAACTGTCATCGTAACGTTAAGCGTGCGGACCCTACGGTTCGAGAACAATGTATACATGACTGAGACACATCTCTGGTCAATAACCAATAGCGGGACCTGGATGCCCATATTGGTTCCTACATATTCTACGAAGATCTTTTATCGGTCAGACCGCATAACAACATACGTTGTTCCCTTTGTCATCGGTATGTTACTTGCCCGAGATTCGATCGTCGGTATCCAATACCTAGTTCAATCTCGTTACCGGCAAGTCTCTTTACTCGTTCCGTAATACATCATCTCACAACTAACATATTAGTTGCAGTGCTTGCAAGGCTTATGTGATGTGCATTCAGAGATACCTCTCCGACAATCGGAGTGACAAATCCTAATCTCGAAATACGCCAACCCAACATCTACCTTTGGAGACACCTTTAGTACTCCTTTATAATCACCCAGTTACGTTGTGACGTTTGGTAGCACGCAAAGTGTTCCTCCGGCAAACGGGAGTTGCATAATCTCATAGTCATAGGAACATGTATAAGTCATGAAGAAAGCAATAGCAACATACTAAACGACTGGGTGCTAAGCTAATGGAATGGGTCATGTCAATCAGATCATTCAACTAATGATGTGACCTCGTTAATCAAATAACAACTCTTTGTTCATGGTTAGGAAACATAACCATCTTTGATTAACAAGCTAGTCAAGTAGAGGCATACTAGTGACACTCTGTTTGTCTATGTATTCACACATGTATTATGTTTCCGGTTAATACAATTCTAGCATGAATAATAAACATTTATCATGATATGAGGAAATAAATAATAACTTTATTATTGCCTCTAGGGCATATTTCCTTCAGTCTCCCACTTGCACAAGAGTCAATAATCTAGATCACATCACCATGTGATTAACATCGATAGTTCACATCATCATGTGATTAACACCCATAGTTCACATCGCCATGTGACCAACACCCAAAGGGTTTACTAGATTCGGTAATCTAGTTCACATCGCTATGCGATTAACACCCGAAGAGTACTAAGGTGTGATCATGTTTTGCTTGTGAGAGAATCTTAGTCAACGGTCTTTCACATTCAGATCCATTATGTATTTTGAAATTTTCTATGTCTACAATGCTCTGCACGGAGCTACTCTAGCTAATTGCTCCCACTTTCAATATGTATCTAGATCAAGACTTGGAGTCATCCAGATCAGTGTCAAAACTTGCATCGACGTAACCCTTTACGGCGAACCTTTTTTTTCACGTCCGTAATCGAGAAACATATCCTTATTTCACTAAGGATAATTCTGACCGCTGTCCAGTGATCTACTCCTAGATCACTATTGTACTCCCTTGCCAAATCAGTGCAGGGTACACAATAGATCTGGTATACAGCATGACATACTTTATAGAACCTATGGCCAAGGCATAGGGAATGACTTTCATTCTCTTTCTATCTTCTGCCGTGGTCGGGCTTTGAGTCTTACTCAACTTCACACCTTGTAATACAGGCAAGAACTCTTTCTTTGACTGCTCCATTTTGAACTACTTCAAAATCTTGTCAAGGTATGTACTCATTGAAAAAACTTATCAAGCGTCTTGATCTATCTCTATAGATCTTGAAGCTCAATATGTAAGCAACTTTACCGAGGTCTTTCTTTGAAAAACTCCTTTCAAACACTCCTTTATGCTTTGCAGAATAATTCTACATTATTTCCGATCAACAATATGTCATACACATATACTTGTCAAAAATGATGTAGTGCTCCCACTCACTTTCTTGTAAATACAGGCTTCACCGCAAGTCTGTATAAAACTATATGCTTTGATCAACTTATCAAAGCGTATATTCCAACTCCGAGATTCTTGCACCAGTCCATAGATGGATCGCTGGAGCTTGCATATTTAGTTAACACCTTTAGGATCGACAAAATCTTCTAGTTGCATCATATACAACTCTTCTTTAGTAAATCTATTAAGGAATGCAATTTTGTTCATCCATTTGCCAGATTTCATAAAATGCGGCAATTGCTAACATGATTCGGACAGACTTAAGCATAGATACGAGTGAGAAAATCTCATCGTTGTCAACACCTTGAACTTGTCGAAAACCTTTTGCGACAATTCTAGCTTTGTAGATAGTAACACTACTATCAGCGTCCGTCTTCCTCTTGAAGATCCATTTATTTTCTATGGCTTGCCGATCATCGGGCAAATCCATCAAAGTCCATACTTTGTTCTCATACATGGATCATATCTCAGATTTCATGGCCTCAAACCATTTTGTGGAATCTGGGCTCATCATCGCTTCCTCATAGTTCGCAAGTTCGTCATGGTCTAGTAACATGACTTCCAGAATAGGATTACCGTACCACTCTGGTGTGGATCTCACTCTGGTTTACCTACGAGATTTGGTAGTAACTTGATCTGAAGTTACATGAACATCATCATTAGCTTCCTCACTAATTGGTGTAGTAGTCACAGGAACAGATTTCTGTGATGAACTACTTTTCCAATAAGGGAGAAGGTACAATTACCTTATCAAGTTCTACTTTCCTCCCACTCAATTCTTTCGAGAGAAACTCCTTCTCTAGAAAAACTCCAAATTTAGCAACAAAAGTCTTGCCTTCGGATTTGTGATAGAAGGTGTACCCAACAGTCTCCTTTGGGTATCCTATGAAGACATATTTCTCCGATTTGGGTTCGAGCTTATCATGTTGAATTTTTTTCACATAAGCATCACAGTCCCAAACTTTAAGAAACGACAGCTTATGTTTCTTGCCAAACCATAGTTCATATGGTGTCGTCTCAACGGATTTAGATGGTGCCCTATTTAACGTGAATGCAGCTGTCTCTAATGCATAACTCCAAAACGATAGTGGTAGATCGGTAAGAGACATCATAGATCGCACTATATCCAATAAAGTACGGTTATGACGTTCGGACACACCATTATGCTGTGGTGTTCCATGTGGCATGAGTTTGTGAAACTATTCCACATTGTTTTAATTGAAGACCAAACTCGTAACTCAAATATTTTACCTCTGCGATCATATCGTAGAAACTTTTATTTTCTTGTCACGATGATTTTCTACTTCACTCTGAAATTCTTTGAACTGTTCAAATGTTTCAGACTAATGTTTCATCAAGTAGATATCCCCATATCTGCTCAAATCATCTGTGAAGGTCAGAAAATAATGATACCTGCTGCAAGCCTTAATATTCATCGGACCACATACATCAGTATGTATGATCTCCAACAAATCTGTTGCTTGCTTCATTGTTCCGGAGAACGGCGTTTTAGTCATCTTGCCCAAAAGGTATGGTTCGCAAGCATCAAGTGATTCATAATCAAGTGATTCCAAAATCCCATCAGTATAGAGTTTCTTCATGCGCTTTACACCAATATGACCTAAACGGCAGTGCTACAAATAAGTTGCACTTATCATTATTAACTTTGCATCTTTTGGTTTCAATATTATGATTATGTGTATCACTACGATCAAGATCCAACGAACTATTTTTCATTGGGTGTGTAACCATATAAGGTTTTATTCATGTAAACAGAACAACAATTTATTCTCTTACTTAAATGAATAACCGTATTACAATAAACATGATCAAATCATATTCATGCTTAACGCAAACACCAAATAACACTTATTCAGGTTCAACACTAATCCCGAAAGTATAGGGAGTGTGCGATGATGATCATATCAATCTTGGAACCACTTCCAACACACATCGTCACTTCACCCTTAACTAGTCTCTGTTTATTCTGCAACTCCCGCTTCGAGTTACTAATCTTAGCAACTGAACTAGTATCAAATACTGAGGGGTTGCTATAAATACTAGTAAAGTACACATCAATAACATGTATATCAAATATACTTATGTTTACTTTGCCATCCTTCTTGTCTGCCAATCACTTGGGGTAGTTCCGCTTCCAGTGACCAGTCCCTTTGCAGTAGAAACACTTAGTCTCAGGCTTAGGACCAGACTTGGGCTTCTTCACTTGAGCAGCAACTTGCTTGCTGTTCTTCTTGAAGTTCCCCTTCTTCCCTCTGCCCTTTTCTTGAAACTAGTGGTCTTGTCTACCATCAACACTTGATGTTTTTTCTCGATTTCTACCTTCGTCAATTTCCGCATTACGAAGAGCTTGGGAATCGTTTCCGTTATCCCTTGCATATCATAGTTCATCATGAAGTTCTACTAACTTGGTGATGGTGACTAGAGAATTCTGTCAATCACTATCTTATCTGGAAGATTAACTCCCACTTGATTCAAGTGATTGTAGTACTCAGACAATCTGGGCACATGCTCACTAGTTGAGCGATTCTCCTCCATCTTTTAGCTATAGAACTTGTTGGAGACTTCATATCTCTCAACTCGGGTATTTGCTTGAAATATTAACTTCAACTCCTGGAACATCTCATATGGTCCATGACGTTCAAAATGTCTTTGAAGTCCCGATTCTAAGTCGTTAAGCATGGTGCACTTAAACTATCAAGTAGTCATCATATTGAGCTAGCCAAACGTTCATAACGTCTGCATCTGCTCCTGCAATAGGTCTGTCACCTAGCGGTGCATCAAGGACATAATTCTTCTGTGCAGCAATGAGGACAAACCTCAGATCACGGATCCAATCCGCATTATTGCTACTAACATCTTTCAACACAATTTTCTCTAGGAACATATCAAAATAAACATATGAAAGCAACAACGCGAGCTATTGATCTACAACATTGATATGCTAATACTACCAGGACTAAGTTCATGATAAATTAAAGTTCAATTAATCATATTACTTAAGAACTCCCACTTAGATAGACATCCCTCTAATCCTCTAAGTGATCACGTGATCCAAATCAACTAAACCATGTCCGATCATCACGTGAGATGGAGTAGTTTCATCGGTGAACATCATTATGTTGATCATATCTACTATATGATTCACGCTCGACCTTTCGGTCTCCGTGTTCCGAGGCCATATCTGTATATGCTTGGCTCATCAAGTATAACCTGAGTATTCCGCGTGTGCAACTGTTTTGCACCCGTTGTATTTGAACATAGAGCCTATCACACCCGATCATCACGTGGTGTCTCAGCACGAAGAACTTTCGCAACGGTGCATACTCAGGGAGAACACTTCTTGATAATTAGTGAGAGATCATCTTATAATGCTACCGTCAATCAAAGCAAGATAAGATGCATAAAAGATAAACATCACATGCAATCAATATAAGTGATATGATATGGCCATGATCATCTTGTGCTTGTGATCTCCATCTTCGAAGCACCATCATGATCACCATCGTCACCAGCGCGACACCTTGATCTCCATCGTAGCATCGTTGTCGTCTCGCCAATCTTATGCTTCCACGACTATCGCTACCGTTTAGTGATAAAGTAAAGCATTACATCGTGATTGCATTGCATACAATAAAGCGACAACCATATGGCTCCTGCCAGTTGCCGATAACTCGGTTACAAAACATGATCGTCTCATACAATAAAATTTAGCATCATGTCTTGACCATATCACATCACAACATGCCCTGCAAAAACAAGTTAGACGTCCTCTACTTTGTTGTTGCAAGTTTTACGTGGCTGCTACGGGCTTAAGCAAGAACCAATCTCACCTACGCATCAAAACCACAACGATAGTTTGTCAAATAGACTCCGTTTTAACCTTCGCAAGGACTGGGCGTAGCCACACTCGGTTCAACTATAGTTGGAGAAACTGTCACCCGCTAGCCACCTTTGTGCAAAGCACGTCAGGAGAACCGGTCTCGCGTAAGCGTACGCGTAATGTCGGTCCGGGCCGCTTCATCCAACAATACCGCCGAACCAAAATATGACATGCTGGTAGGCAGTATGACTTATATCGCCCACAACTCACTTGTGTTCTACTCGTGCAAATAACATCAAACCATAAAAACCTAGGCTCGGATGCCATTGTTGGGGAACGTAGTAATTTCAAAAAATTTCCTACGCACACGCAAGATCATGGTGATGCATAGCAACGAGAGGGGAGAGTGTTGTCTACGTACCCACGCAGACCGACTGCGGAAGCATTGATGCAACGTAGAGGAAGTAGTCGTACGTCTTCCCGATCCGACCGATCCAAGCACCGTTACTCCGGCACCTCCGAGTTCTTAGCACACGTACAGCTCGATGACGATCCCCGGGCTCTGATCCAGCAAAGCTTCGGGTTCCGTCAGCACGACGGCGTGGTGACGATCTTGATGTTCTACCGACGCAGGGCTTCGCCTAAGCACTACAACGATATGATCGAGGTGGAATATGGTGGCAGGGGGCACCGCACACGGCTAAGGAACGATCTCAATGATCAACTTGTGTGTCTAGAGGTGCCCCCTGCCTCCGTATATAAAGGAGCCAAGGGGGAGGGGTGCGGCCAGCCCTATGGAGGCACAGGAGGAGTCCTACTCCTACCGGGAGTAGGACCCCCCCAATCCTATTCCAAATAGGACTCCCAAGGGGGAAAGAGAGAGAGAGGTGGCCGGTCACCTCTCCTAGTCCTAATAGGGCTAGGGGAGGGGGGGAGGTGCGCAGACCACCATGGGCAGCCCCTTTCACCTTTCCACTAAAGCCCAATAAGGCCCATATGACTCCCGGGGGGTTCCGGTAACCTCCCGGTAATCCGGTAAAATCCTGATTTCACCCGGAACACTTCCGATGTCCAAACATAGGCTTCCAATATATCAATCTTTATGTCTCAACCATTTCAAGACTCCTCGTCATGTCCGTGATCACATCCGGGACTCCGAACAACCTTCGGTACATCAAAATGCATAAACTCATAATAACTGTCATCGTAACGTTAAGCGTGCGGACCCTACGGTTCGAGAACAATGTAGACATGACTGAGACACATCTCTGGTCAATAACCAATAGCGGGACCTGGATGCCCATATTGGTTCCTACATATTCTACGAAGATCTTTTATCGGTCAGACCGCATAACAACATATGTTGTTCCCTTTGTCATCGGTATGTTACTTGCCCGAGATTCGATCGTCGGTATCCAATACCTAGTTCAATCTCGTTACCAGCAAGTCTCTTTACTCGTTCCGTAATACATCATCTCACAACTAACATATTAGTTGCAGTGCTTGCAAGGCTTATGTGATGTGCATTACCGAGAGGGCCCAGAGATACCTCTTCGACAATCGGAGTGACAAATCCTAATCTCGAAATACGCCAACCCAACATCTACCTTTGGAGACACCTGTAGTACTCCTTTATAATCACCCAGTTACGTTGTGACATTTGGTAGCACCCTAAGTGTTCCTCCGGCAAACGGGAGTTGCATAATCTCATAGTCATAGGAACATGTATAAGTCATGAAGAAAGCAATAGCAACATACTAAACGACCGGGTGCTAAGCTAATGGAATGGGTCATGTCAATCAGATCATTCAACTAATGATGTGACCTCGTTAATCAAATAACAACTCTTTGTTCATGGTTAGGAAACATAACCATCTTTGATTAACAAGCTAGTCAAGTAGAGGCATACTAGTGACACTCTGTTTGTCTATGTATTCACACATGTATTATGTTTCCGGTTAATACAATTCTAGCATGAATAATAAACATTTATCATGATATGAGGAAATAAATAATAACTTTATTATTGCCTCTAGGGCATATTTCCTTCAAGGGCTTGATCCCTAGTATCCACTATGTTCTAAGATTGATGTTGCTATGACTTTGCCATGCTTAATGCTTGTCACTTTGGGCCCGGGTGCCATGATTTCAGATCTGAACCGTTTATGTTATCACCATTATATCCATGTTCTAGATCCGATCTTGCAAGTTATAGTCACCTACTATGTGTTATGATCCGGCAACCCCGGAGTGACAATAGTCGGGACCACTCCCGGTGATGATCGTAGTTTGAGGAGTTCATGTATTCACCGTGTGTTAACGCTTTGTTATGGTTCTCTATTAAAAGGAGGCCTTAATATCCCTTAGTTTCCAATAGGACCCCGCTGCCACGGGGGGGGGGGGGGGGTAGGACAAAAGATGTCATGCAAGTTCTTTCCATAAGCACGTATGACTATTTACAGAAAACATGCCTACATTATATTGATGAACTGGAGCTAGTGCCATATCGCCCTAGGTTATAACTGTCTCATGATGAATATCATCCAACAAGTCACCGATCCAATGCCTACGAATTTATCTTATATTGATCTTGCTACGTTACTACTGCTATCATTACTATTGCACTTGCTACAAAACTACTGCTATCACTGTTACCATTACCATTACTGCTGCCACTATCATCAAAACTATCATATTACTTTGCTATTGATCATGTTGCTGCAGATAATTAATCTCCAGGTGTGGTTGAATTTACAAATCAGCTGCTAATACATTCAAATATTCTTTGGCTCCCCTTGTGTCGAATCTATAAATTTGGGTTGAATACTCTACCCTCAAAAACTGTTGCGATCCCCTATACTTGTCGGTTATCAATCATATTTTGAGATTACGCATTTAAGGAAAACCGATTTGGCCCCAAGTCATAGAACCTGTTTGGGAAGCCTAGCTAATCTATGGATTAGTAAAACTGGTTTGTCCTACACCTAGTATTTAGCGATTTTGGTAACAAAAACTCATTTCCCTTCGACCAACTCCCCTGCGAGCAACATCTGCTCGACGCACTCTGGTTCACGACCGAGCAGGTTGATGGCGAGCACGGTATTCTCCAGGCCCTCCTTGCTGAGCCTGTGTAGATTTTGGAGTGCCTATTGTTGTCGTCAGATAGGGAGATAGGCTGGCAGCGGTGTTGGCATGTACGTCGAGGATACACATATAGAGCACGGCGATCTACCCCAGATGAGGAAGAGGACGGTCTTGTCTGTATAATGGGAGGCAGGCGGATGTGCTTATCAAATTCACGGTGACGGAGGAGCCACGAGAGGTCTCCAAAGAGTTGTTTATTGTCCCAAAAGCCACCCCCGTGAGATTCTTGCGGTGATGTTGTGCGAACCGCTGCCATTGAAGGATTCGGCAACTGTTGTATCCTGCATGTCATCCCATGTCGTCTCGTCACTAGAGTCGCGTCCACTTCCACCCTCAAAGGAGTCCACCACTACCGGCGCTTGCCTAGGCGGCCGGCCTCTGGTGCAAGTATGGTGCAGAGGGCCTCTTCCCACTCCTGGCAAGGAATGGGGGTACTGACGGGACGTGTAATCAGCTGCGACGCCCTGTCGACAGCAGACAAGCGCCGATGGATCCGCTCTTGCCGTGCGGCGTGATAGTCTCCAACGTATCTATAATTTTTGATTGTTCCATGCTATTTTATTATCAATCTTAGATGTTTTATAATCATTTTATAGTCATTTTATATCATTTTTTGGTACAAATTCATTCCTTGTTTAGTAAAGTTAAGAATTATGAAAGAGGGACTGGAGAAGAGTCAACTTTAGGTAGAAGGCGTCCCAATAATTCGGAGGGTGAAAATCTTGTTGAGAAAATTGATGAAAGTGGGTTTGGAGAGGTCAAAACTTTAGCTAGTGATGCACCCACTATTTTGGATTACAAAGGCTTTAATTATGATAGTTGCTATTTGATTGATTGTATTTCTTTGTTGCAATCCATGATAAATTCACCCCATGCTTATGAACAAAATAAAGCTTTTACTAAACATATTGTTGATGCTATGATGAAAGCTTTTGAAGAAAAATTGGAATTAGAAGTTTCAATTCCTAGAAAATTGTATGATGAGTGGGAACATACTATCAAAGTCAAGATTAAGAATTATGAGTGTTTTGCTTTGTGTGACTTGGGTGCTAGTGTTTCCACAATTCCGAAATCTTTATGTGATGTGCTTGGTCTTACCAATCTTGAAGAATGTTCTTTGAATTTACACTTGGCAGATTCTACTATTAAAAAGCCTATGGAAAGAATTAATGATGTTCTTATTTTTGCAAATAGGAATTATGTGCCTATATATTTTATTGTTCTTGATATTGATTGCAATCCGTCTTGTCCTATTATTCTTGGTAGACCGTTTTTACGCACTATCGATGCCATGATTGATATGAAAGAAGGCAATATTAAGTTCCAATTTACTTTGAGGAAGGGTATGGAACACTTTCCTAGAACTATAATTAAGCCACCTTATGAATCAATCATGAGGGCATCTTATGGATCTCGAACCAAAGGTGACAAAACTTAGATCCTTGCTTTACGCCTATCTAAGGGCGTAAAACTATAGCGCTTGTTGGGAGGCAACCCAATGAATAAAATTTATTTTTGCTTTTTGCTTTCTGTTCTTGAGTGTTAGCACAATTATTCTACTGTTATAATTGTGTTTTTATGTTTTAATTAGTGTTTGTGCCAAGTAAAGCCTTTAGGATCTTCTTGGGCAATAGTTGTTTGATCTTGCTGAAACAACACAAAGTTTGTGCTCATGAAATTAATTTTGATTTTTTACTAGAGAGCAATAAAATACCCGTTCCAATTGAAATAGATCAATATACAAATTTCTCAGGTCTGCCTAATTTTTTTAGAGTTTTTGGAGTTACAGAAGTATCCTAAATAGTCAGATTGCTACAGACTATTCTGTTTTGACAGATTCTGTTTTCTTTGTGTTGTGTGCTTATTTTGATGGCTCTATGGTTTTCTTTGATGAGTGTTTGCCATAGAAATGTTGGAATACAGTAGATATAATACAAAAACAAAATATGAATTGGTTTGATACAACAC
The DNA here is from genome assembly GCF_056163025.1 of Triticum urartu. Taxonomy (NCBI): domain Eukaryota; kingdom Viridiplantae; phylum Streptophyta; class Magnoliopsida; order Poales; family Poaceae; genus Triticum; species Triticum urartu. The sequence continues at coordinate 236,737,122 of NC_141879.1, read as the reverse complement.
TTATAGTAGTGGTTTATTATTCTTATACTAACGGGTCTCACGAAGGCTTTGTTGAGTTTTGTGTGATTGAAGTTTTCAAGTTTTGGGTTATCTTACGATGGATGAAGGAAGGATGTAAGAGCCTAAGCTTGGGGATTCCCCGGCATCCCAAGCTATTATCCAAGAAAGAGCAACCAACTAAGCTTGGGGATGCCCCCGAGTGGCATCCCCGCTTTCTTCCAACAACTATCGGTATTTTACTCGAGACTATATTTTTATTCGTCACATGATATGTGTTTTGCTTGGAGCGTCTTGTATGATATGTGTCTTTACTTGTTTTATTTTGTGTTTTAAGTTATCAATCCTTGCTGGACACACCTATTTGAGAGAGCCAAAATTATGTCATGACTTGTTAGAATTGCTCTCTATGCTTCACTTAAACCCTTTATGAGCTAGGACTTGCTCTAGTGCTTCACTTATACCTTTTTGAGCACGGTGTGCTTAGTATTTTTGAAGAAATGCTCTCTTGATTCACCTAGATTTATTTTAGAGTTAGTAAAATTTTGAAGAAATTCTCTCTTGCTTCACTTAACTTATTTTGAGAGAAAGAAAATATGTTATGCTCATGATCTTCACTTATATTTGGTTGAGCTTATGAAAAGCAACTCATGAAAATTAGTCCAAAAGTGACAGATATCCAAGAAAGATAAAGTAAAGAAAATTTCATGAAGATCATTGGACAAAATAAACTTGATTCTTAGTAATAGTTTTGAGATATGATGATGTGATATGTGAGTCATCTTGATGAGTAATTATGCTTTAGTAAGAATATGGGTGTTAAGGTTTGTGATTCCCTATGCAAGTATGAAAGTAAATAGTCATGCAATGAAAATTATATCCTACTTGTGGTGCATTATTCGGTGTTAATTATGCTTAATGCTTGCTTATGAGATTATTCGTTTCTTGGTTGGTCGCTTCCCAATCTTTTGCTAGCCCTCATTTTGCACGAAGTATGACTTCTACTTCTGCATCCAAAATCCTTTAAACCAGTTTTGCCACATGAGTCCACTATATCTACCTATATGCGGTATTTTTTTGCCGTTCTAAAGCAAATTTGCATGTGCCAACTCTAATTTTCAAAATAAATTTCTCTTTTGTGTGTTTGCTTCGCTCGTGGAGCGGTGAGGGGTGGCTAATATTTTCCATGCTAGATGTGTTATTCTCAAGATGAGTGTTTATTCACTTGTCATTACACGAGAGTAAGCCAAAGGTATTAGGGATGCCTAGTCCCGAAATGCAAAAACAAAAATGAATTCACTTTATGTTGTCAAATAATAAATTCCTTGGAAAGTGTTGGTATGGAGGGCACCCGTGGATACGGCTAGCCATGGAAAGTGAAAGTTATGGTGGAAAAAGGAATAAACTTTATTTTCTGTTTGGGAACCACCTATGATATATCTAAGCATGGAAAGTATTCGGAACTCTAAGTCGTTTTCGTTGGTGGGATGGATACACCTCCTAAAATGTTTTTGTCTCAAATTTTTTGCTTTGAGCTCTGGCACCTTTACAAATCCCTACTTCCCTCTGCGAAGGGACTTTCTTTTACTTTATGAATTTTTTATTTTGAAATCTAAGTCTCCATCTTCTCTCATAAAAGCACCAACTAGGAGGCAATATGATCATGTTCAAGTATTGGGTGTAGTTAATATTCGAGTGTGTTTCATGAATGGATCAATGTTTGAGCATGATGGGCTAGGGATAACTTATTTTAGAATTAATATTTTGAAAGACATGGTTGCTTGTTGATATGCTTGAGTATCTATATTATTATGTCAAAACTAGACTATTGCTTTGAATCACATAAAAGTCCAAATGTCCATGCTATAAAGAAAAGAATATGATATGACTTGATGAACATCACTCCACATCAAAAATTCTGTTTTTATCACTTACCTACTCGAGGACGACTAGGAGTTAACCTTGGGGATGCTGATACGTCTCCAACGTATCTATAATTTTTGATTGTTCCATACTGTTTTATTATCAATCTTGGATGTTTTATAATCATTTTATAGTCATTTTTTGGTACTAACCTATTGACATAGTGCCCAGTGCCAGTTCCTGATTTCCCATGTTTTTTACCTTGCAGGAAATCAATATCAAACAGAGTTCAAATGGCACGAAACTTTACGATGATTTTTTATGGGCCAAAAGGAAGCAGATGGGCCCTGGTTGCACCTGGGGGAGTCCCAAGGAGGGGACAACCCACCAGGGTGCGCCAGGAGGCCCTGGCGCGCCCTGGTGGGTTGTGCCCACCTCGGGTACCCCCTCGGACCGCCTCTTTTCTCTATAAATACCCCAAAAATCCCAGAACCCTAGGGGATTCGACGAAATGTTCATCCAGCCACCGCAGAGTCTAGAATCACCAGATCCAATCTAGACACCATCACGGAGGGGTTCACCACTTCCATTGGTGCCTCTTTGATGATGCGTGAGTAGTTCTTTGTAGACCTTCGGGTCCATAGTTAGTAGCTAGATGGCTTCATCTCTCTCTCTCTCTCTCTCTCTTGATCCTCAATACAATGGTATCTTGGAGATCCATATGATGTAACTCTTTTGCGGTGTGTTTGTTGGGATCGATGAACTTTGAGTTTATGATCAGATCTATGTTTTTATATCCATGAAAGTATTTGAGTTTCTTTGATCTCTTTTATGCATGATCTCTTATAGCCTCGTATTACTTCTCCGATATTTGGTTTTGTCTAGCCAACTCGATCTATTTATCTTGTAATGGGAAGAGGTGCCCGGTAGTAGGTTTGATCTTACGGTGCTTGATCCCAGTGACAGAAAGGGAACCGACATGTATGTATCGTTGCTACTAAGGATAAAAAGACGAGATCTATATCTACCGCCATATAGATAAATGGATCTTGTCTACATCATGTCATCGTTCTTATTGCATTACTCCATTTTTTCATGAACTTAATACACTAGATGCATGCTGGATAGCGGTCGATGTGTGGAGTAATAGTAGTAGATGCAGGCAGGAGTCGGTCTACTAATCTTGGACATGATGCCTATGTAATGATCATCACTTGGATATCTTCATAATTATTTGAAGTTCTATCAATTGCCGAATAGTAATTTGTTTACCCACCGTTTTCTATTTTTCTTGAGAGAAGCCACTAGTGAAACCTACGGCCCCCGGGTCTTATTTCTCATATATTTGCCTTTGCGATCAACTTTTTCCTTGATTTTATTTTCAGATCTATTAAACCAAAAATACAAAAATACTTTGCTGCACTTTATTATATTTGCGATCTATTTATCCCATCTATTACAACCTTTTTACCGTCACGCACCAATTTCTGGCGCCGTTACCCGAAAGGGATTGACAACCCCTTTAACACGTCGGGTTGCGAGGTGTTGTTATTTATGTGCAGGTGCTGTTTACGTTGTGTTGCTTAGTTCTCCTATTGGTTCGATACCATGATTTCATAACTGAGGGAAATACTCTACCGTTGTTGTGCTACATCATCCCTTCCTCTCTGGGGAAATACCGACGTAGTTCCAGCTGCCATCACGGCGCCGCGCCTCTCGCTCTGCGGCGCCCAACGGTCTCACCGTGCGGCGAGCCGCAACCTATTGGCGCGGACGCGCCTAGCTTGCTCTGCGGCGCGCCATCTATCATGTTCTGCGGCGAACTACAACCTCTCTGCGCTAACATGCCTATCTTGATCCGTGGTGTTGAAGCGCCATGCGCCAAGGGTCTGCTCAACCCTGGCGATGACACACATCACGGCGTCATCCATCACGTGGCGCCTACTCGTTTTCCTCGTCGACGAGGTTGATGGTAGAGGCGGTGCTTCTGTGGGTTGGCATGCTTGAAAAAGGTGGATGTGCTACAGGCTGAGTTTGTTGCCTCCGTGCGTTGCGCGCCGCCTAGGTTTATGCGCAATATCGCTGGGTGGCGGGAAACCGGTGAGGAAATGGCGGGAAACGGTGGCGTGCTCATAAAATGCCATCAATTAATGGAAACTTAGCATAGAAGGAGAGCTACCACAAGAAGTAGATGATGATCAGATAATAGTTTACTTTGGTGTGTGGAAATGGCATGTGTGTACTAGCCACCTATGTAATTGGATGTTTGCCGCGTATTACACACATCTTGTTTATGTGAAACATTTCTGTTCTCTTGGCTCAACACAAACAGTTTATCGGAATGAACTATATGCCCTCCATTGCACACACCTTGATCTGGTTGAACCATTTCTGTTGCGTTGCCTAATCGAAAACAGTTCATCCGAGTGAATTGTATGCAGTATAACACACACACTCCTTGATCTGACTGACCGTTTCTTTTGTGTTGACTAATCACAAACGGTTCATCCGAGTGAACTGTATGCCATATATCGCACACGCCTTCATTTGGCTGCCCGTTTCTTTTGTTCCGCCACATCGCAAACAGTTAATTGAGCTAAACCGTATGCTCCTCATCGCACACGCAACTAAAATCTGAACTGTGTTTGATGTATCCTTCATCGCAAATGTTTTGCATATTTTTTGATGGGTTTTTACATCACCGTTTGTGATTAATGCATCGCACACAGTTTCGTCAAAGGGTCTCTGATCGTAGTGTCGCGTTAGCAGCATCCTGCAGTAGTGCGCATATATATAGATTATTCATGTTGCCCCCTCTTTGACATGTACATAATGTGCATATATGTAGCACAAACCAAAAAAGAACCATCCTTGTTGGTCGAATTAACCTCTCTCCCGTTGTACGTTCAACTGGTCGACATAGACCTCGTGGGCCCATAGAGAGAGGCACACGCGAGTGAGTGTCATAGGACAAAACCACCACGCGCATGTGCCCATGTGTTATGTGATGTTTGAATACCCAATGCACAACTTTGACATGGCACATGCTTCGCAAACCAGAAACGTACTACACCACGATGCGTAGCCCCCTCACTTCAAGCCGGTAGGAGGGTGTGTACGCACGTGCTCGAACTTTGATATGGAATCTCACCATGATCCACACACACATGCCAAGATGAATCCACCTTTTGGTCAAATGCCTCTCGTTGTCGGTGGAAACTAAAAACCTTTGCGGGCTAACGAATGGGCACGTCGCTGATAACCGCATGAGGGAGAGTGTCCGAGAGAACCACCAATGCATCCATGTATGTATGAAAGGGTCGTGTAATGCTTTAAATAACCAATTCATGACTTTGATGTGGCATATGTGACTCACCAAATGATCAACCACACGGAGATTTGATGTCGCTTGAAGCTACGTCGGTATTTCCCCAAAGAGGAAGGGATGATGCAGCACGGCGGTGGTAGGTATTTCCCTCAGATATGAAACCAAGGTTATCAAACCAGTAGGAGAACCAAGCAACACAACATAAACAGACCCTGCACAAAAATAACAAACACTCGCAACCCGACGTGTTAAAGGGGTTGTCAATCCCTTTCGGGTAATGGTGCCAGAAATTGGTGCGTGGATGGGAGAAAGTTGTAATAGATTGAATAAATAGATCGGAAATAAAATAAAGTGCATCAAAGTATTATTGTGTGTTTGGATTAATAGATCTGAAAATAAACGCAAAGGAAAAGTAGATCGCAAAGGCAAATAATATGAGAAAGAGACCCGGGGGGCCGTAGGTTTCACTAGTGGCTTCTCTCGAGAAAAATAGCAAACGGTGTGTGAACAAATTACTGTTGAGCAATTGATAGAACTTCAAATACTCATGAAGATATCCAAGAAATGATCATTACATAGGCATCACGTCCAAGATTAGTAGACCGACTCATGCCTGCATCTACTAATATTACTCCACACATCGACCGCTATCCAGCATGCATCTAGTGTATTAAGTTCATGGAGAAACGGAGTAATGCAATAAGAACGATGACATGATGTAGACAAGATCTATCTATGTAGAGATAGACCCCATCGTTTTATCCTTAGTAGCAACGATACATACGTGTCGGTTCCCCTTCTGTCACTGGGATCAAGCACCATAAGATCGAACCCACTACAAAGCACCTCTTCCCATTGCAAGATAAATATATCAAGTTGGCCAAACCAAACCCAAATATCAGAGAAGAAATATGAGGCTATAAGCAATCATGCATAAAAGAGATCAAAGATACTCAAATACCTTCATGGATATAAAAAGAGATAGATCTGATTATAAACTCAAAGTGCATCGATCCCAACAAACACACCGTAAAAAGAGTTACATCATATGGATCTCCAAGAGACCATTGTATTGAGAATTCAGCGAGAGAGAGAAAGCCATCTAGCTACTAACTACGAACACGAAGGTCTACAAAGAACTACTCACACATCATCGGAGAGGCACCAATGGAGGTGGTGAACCCCATCCGAGATGGTGTCTAGATTGGATCTTGTCGTGGAATTGTCACAGCAGATGTCCTTAATGTGAGGACTTAGTCGCGAGGCCAACACATCTATGTGGTAGCTTGAGAGGGGTTGAGCGGAATCGAGAGACGCAACACAAGACAAGGGTTTAGATAGCTTCGGGCCCCGAGAAACATCATCCGGTAATAACCCTACATGCTGTTTGTGGCTAGGTCTCATTATGATCATGAGGGAGTCACCGGTAAGCCGGCTCTTTGTGTCTAGCCCTAGAGATTATTTTTCTGTCCGTCTTTGGGGAGCCCTGCCCCTCCTTATATATGTTGAAGGGCCGGGTTACATGTGGAGTCCTAGTAGGACTAGGACTAGTCTATCCTTTCTCACAAGTTGAATACAAGTCCGGGTCTTGCTTCCTCGTAAAGGAAATATTCGTCATCCCTTTCCTCTTAAGCCGGCCCACCAGAGTATAAGCTGGCCCGCTGGGCCTTGGGATTTTTCGTCCGTCTGATCTGCCCGCCGGATCTCTAGTGAGTCACAATGTCCCGGTGGGTTACATGTAAACCGCCATGTCCGGGCGGATCGCCAGTGAGTCGCCAAGCTCCAGCCAGGTCTCTGGTGAGTCGCCAAGCCCGGTCGGGTCATACCGCGGGGTATATCCCCGACATTAGCCCCCAGTTTAACTTGGATTTATCCATGTTAAACTGATCCTGTAAAATAAACACAAGAACAAACTTGATAGGTTGTGCTCTGGGTTAAATATTTTCCTAAACCGACACCTGATCATCTTTAAGTCCTTGTCATTTCCTCCTGGATGCATACTCAAAGATCTTATTGCAAATCTCTTTTAGCAGACATGTCCAAACCTTACCAATGCAAAAATCCAGATACTTCTTTTGAGAAATCCAGGTCAATAGGCCAGCTTCAGAGCCAATTTGCAGACATTGGTATCTTATAGAGAAATATTGTAATAAATAATCCACTTGAATCGGCTTCCAAAGCGTTAGTTTAAAAAATATTGGTCTTGAAAAAACTCATCTAACTTTCAACTGGCTTGTAGAACTTGCCGGTTTATCATTGCCAAAATATCCGGTTTGTAAATATTGATAGCAACGGGTCATAATTGTTGCTGACGCCGGGTCATAGTTATTGGTGACACCGGGTCAATCTGATTTACTCAAAACTAAGAATTTGAAGATTTTTTCTCCCTTATATCCATATTACCTGTAGCCCCCAAGTCTTGAGCAGAAACAAAGTGATGACTTAAGACTTGCTTCAATATAAATACTGCCACTTTGAAGAAATCCATGTTGTTCATCTTAGTCACTAGTAAATACTGAATACTCCATATATGTATCCCCCAAGTGCCGGGTTGTCATGCTTGCAGCAACCTGGGACTTGTAATTGCCTTATACTCATAAAAAACTATAACCAGTGTAGCCCCCAAGGGCCGGGTCATTATGCAATAATGAGCAGGGACTTTATAAATATGATCATATAGACTTGAACAACAACGTGTAGCCCCCAAGGGCCGGCTCAGTAAGATAACATTGAGCTGGGACTTTATATATACTTCTTTTGAAAAGAACATCATATGATGTAACCCCCATCATGGGGTTTGAACCCACGTCCATAAGGTTAAGAGCTTTGTGCTTTACCAACTGAGCAGTGGACCCTTCAATATAGTGGAATAAAACTTTTGTACCTTGAATTGTTGACATGAGCAATTGGTAGACCCCAAGGTCCAGCTCATTATGATGTGATGAGTCGGGTCTTCAATAAGGCCAGTAAAATTGTCTTTGCATTAGCCCCCAAGTGCCATGGTGCATGCTGGCAGTGACATGGGACTTGCATATTTGATGTGATCTCAAACTGAATAATGCAGCCCCAAGTGCCGGGTCGTAAGCCTGCAACGACTTGGGACTATTCCTTTCATTGTAGAATAAATCATATCCATTGGTAAAATAATAGCCTTTGCGCCAAAGCGACTTTGAATACCTTATCTGTTGACAAGTAAATCCGGAGTTTAAATACCCGGCGGCTCTTGGCCGATGGCGATTTAATATGCCTCCATTGTAATCCGGAATTGAACTTAATCATTTATGTAAGTCATATATCTCCAAATCCTGCACAGAGTTTAAACAACATATGCTCTGGCGATTTAACGTCAAAAGCCAAGGCGGGTAACCACCCAAATGTAGTCTTATCCTGCACACAAGTAGATCACAAGATCCCTTGGCGGTTTACTGCTGGGTGGGTCATAATATTTCACATATAACCACTGTGATATTGAATTTGTACTGCTGGTTTACATGACCTGTGCAGTAAGGGTGATAACCCAATCCTTAGAAGCCAATACTTCCAAGTATTAATATTGTCATATGCTGGCGACTTGTCGTCAAAAGCCAGGCCGGGTTAACAGAAACTGCATACATATGCTTCAGATATGAGCAAAAAAGGGTCTCAAGACAAAACCAAAGATTGTTTGAAAAAACTTTAAACCAAATAAAAATCGAGGTTTCTGATTCGAATATGACCAGTAAACCGTTCCAAAGGGGTTAAGCTAGGATTCGAATACGATCATGTAGCCCCCAGTGGCTTTGGCGTTGTGCCGATCAAGAGGGTACCGACAGCTATGTTCTCTTTGGTTCGAATACGACCTATGTTTGAACAGGAAGCCCCCAAATGACCTTGAGAGGTTTTTAACGACCCTGATTCGAATACGATCCAAGTCGGACCCAAAAGGGGTTAAGCTATGATTCAGATACGATCAAGAATCCCCCTAGTGAGTTTGGCTTTGCGCCGATCAAAAGGGTTACGACAGCTATGTTCTCTTTGGTTCGAATACGACCTATGTTTGAACAGGAAGCCCCCAAGTCACCATATAAATTCTGGCATCGCGCCGATCAAGAAGGTACCGACAGCTATGCTCGATGAGCAGGAAGCCCCCAAGTGATCATAATAAGATAAGCCGTAAGGCAGGATACCCATGTTTGAATCGCGCATCATGGCAGCAAATTCTCTTTGGCAACCATTAATTTGTCTGAGAACTCGAACTTGCGAGAGATTAATTCTTTTTGAACCGGAACTTTAAACTGGATTTGAGAGCTTCAAGCTTTGTGGGAAACAGGTTTACCTTGAACCGGATTTTGAACCAGAATCCTTCCTTTTAAGCCTGAAATTTTCTGACAGCCTTTAAATATTCGTCAGAAAGACAGTAGCCTCCGGGGCCGGGCTATTTTTTCTTCCAATGACCCGAAGTTCTTGAATCTGCCTTAAACTGGCAATCATTTACTGAGTCATGTCATCATAGCCCCCGAGTCTCGAGGCAACTCGAGGAGTTGTCTTGAGATTCTCCATATTTGATCGTGATGTAAACCGGTATGAGTCATTCAACAACTTAGTGATATAACTTGTCCTGCATTGAAGAACTTGCAAGCCAGAGCAATTTCTCTTTTTAAGAAAAAACAATACATAATATAAAAATATACTGGATGGATTTCACCTGATGCCTCAGGTCAGCAATTATGACCGCAGAGTTGATGATCACGATGGTGAAACTGGAATCAATCACGGCCGAGTCAGCCGCGGGTGCTGACAGATCTGTTGGCCGCGGCGTTTTAAACCGGTGTGGACGGGAGAGTCGACCGCGGCGTTGTAAACCGGTGCGGTCACGAGAGACGGCCACGACGTTGTAAGCCGGTGCGGACAGGCAAGTTGTCCTCCTTGTTGTAAGTCGGCGTGGTCGCGAGAGACGGCCACATCGTTGTAAGCCGGCACAGTCACGAGGAATGGCGACGGCATTGTAAGCCGGTGTGGGAGTCCGTTGAGTAACAACGACCACCTGTGCCCAAAGATGTTGGCGTGCCTCCATGTCCGCAGTTTAATATGTCATAAATAATTGCCCTGCATAAACAATATTGTAGACCAAGGCAAAGACAAACTTGTTTTTGACAAAAACAACATGTGCTAATAAAACAAACTCGGATGGATATCACCTGATTTGTTTGGACGACGGATGATCCATCTATCGCGACAGAGGTGGCTCAGGCAGACCAGCGACTCAATATAGTTCTGGCGGCTCAGGTAGACCGGCGACTTAATATAACCCCGACGGCTCAAAGCGGCGAGGGCGGCTCAAAGCGGCTCTGGCGGGTTGATGTAGATTAAGCTGCTGGGCGGCGACTTGCGCACACCTGTTCCATCAGTAAGCGGGCGCAGACGCCGGTGCGTGATGGCGCTGACGCACATTTCATAGGCACAACATGGCACCACCTTTGCTGCACATAAAAATATACAAACCAAAGTAATTGTTTTTTGATGAAAACAATGTGTTTAATAAAATAAACTTGGATGGATATCACCTTGCTTTTTTTGTCAAACAGACAGAGATGGAGCAGCTCGGATGGCTGCAGCAGAAGCGAAGGCAGGAGGGCCCGTGGGGGAGGCTCCAAGCGATTCAGAGCAGCGGCGGTGCCATAGCCGTGAGGAGTGGTAGTACGCCGATGCTGCGGCGGCACAAAGCAGCATGGCAACGGGCTCAGCGTTGCAAAGTACGACTCACCACAATGACTCATCGCAGAGACAACGGCCGTGGGACAGCGGGGAGGCAGCACAAAGCAGAGTCGACAGCTCAACGAGAACGGCGACGGCTCAATCCCGTTTGACAGAGGCGGAGGTGTAGGACGTAGGACCAGCGCTGGCAAGGCGAGCCTCAACAAGAACCGCAGCAGGAGGCAGGCCGGCTGGCGAAACTGGGTCGCAGCCGTATCCACATCTTGGTATCTTTTTTTAAAGGGTATCCGCATCTGTGTGGGATTAAAGCAGTGAACACAGGGAACAGTAGCAGCAACTTTTTGGGTAGCAGGTCGACGCATCGAGCCCAGTTGGAAATTATCTCTGGACTCTTTATTAAAAGCCAGGTACAGTACTTAAAGCCGAGGGTTAAGGCTAGTCCCAGTGCTCCAACTTGGATCGGCGCTTAGCCTGCCATATCAGCAAAATTCATACGTGGCAGGTTAATTAAGGAGGAGAGAGAGTGAACTGGTAACCCCACGAAGGAATGACTCCAAGCACATGACCCTAGGTGAAAATGCAGTAAATTCGATCCCGTGTGAAGCGTCGTATACCTTCGTCTCTTCTTTTTTTATCCCCTTCTTCCCAGCGACCGAGCAGCGCCTTCGCCTCCTCTTCCTCCTCGCCGTGCGTCCTCACCGCGCGGTGCTGCCACGCCTCTCAATTGCAGCGTCAGCTGTCCTTCCGCCTGGTCGTTGAAGCTCCGGCGGACCCTCGAGCTTGCATGGACCGTTCAGTTCAGTTCAGTTTGCCACTGGCGCCACAAGTTCAGTTCGCCGCAGCCGGGAGCTCCTCCGGCCACTCACAGATGGCTCAAAGGTAATTAATTCTTTTCACAAAAGCAGATCTGCTAGTTTGTTTCAAAACGTTCAATTTCACCCTGTGCTTGCTCTCTCCTGTCCATGCTTAGATGGGTTTTTTCTCTGCTTCTTGCTAATTGATAGTTTGAACCATATGTAATTGATAGACTGAACCATAGCATCGAGACTCTAATCTGAATAGCATATCACCTGAAACATAGATAATTGATAGTCTGAAGTCTGAACCATGTAGAATTGAGTCTGATATAAATAGTATGTGATCTCAACGGCATGGACTAGTCCCAGATTCCTGCAACTTTGTCATAAAAACTACAGTCCATGATTTCTTTTCTACATTGCCCATCTAAAAAATCTTACAGAATGTACTACTAGTTGATTTTGTTTTAGGAAATTGAAGGAATTTAGCATGACAATAGTATCAGAATGCAATGAACACTAGCTTGTATCAGGATACTACAGAACTAGCTCCGCCGGCCAGCCACAATCTGCTCGATGGTGTCATCCTTTCACAAATCAGAATACTCTTTTGTTCTGTATCCTAGTGCGCCTCATGCTTTGTCCCTCCCATTCTTGCTTAGATGAGATTTTTCTCTGCATCAGACTTGGGTTGTGGCCAAAATTTGACTGATAATTGGCCAAGAAGACCTAGTTGATTTCAATTCATAATTTTTGTTCAGTCGAGAATGTTCTAATTGATTTACTAGTTCAGCTCATAATACATAATGGTTCAGTTCAGTTTAGTTTGGAGTTACTTGTATTTGGAAGGGACGTAGTTAATTATACTACATCTAGATACGTCTGTAGCAATCCTTTTATATAGGATCAAACTGAGTTCAGTTCGGTTTAGAACCAACAAGTAATTTCAAGGTATTGCTATCTACTCATACGAATTATCACGCAACAATTTTTTGACAAAACCAAACTGAGTTTTATTGATCTGATGGTAATGCATAAGGATCTGTTGATCTGAAGTTTCAGATGTTGTACACGGACAATTTGAAGTTCTATGAGAAATTGGTTCAGACAGAATAACATTAGGGTGTACAAAATTACTTTGTTTTTAGTAGTTGAAGCAAAATAAAACGCAATTCTGTTTTTATCATGAGAAGTTCGTCACTTAACTTGTTCGATCTTATTCTGATGTGTACAATTGTTGTCTTATTTGTTACATGTTTCAGGCCTATGTATAACCATCCACCAGATGATCCTGATGATACAGATCTAGTGATGCCAGAAACACTATATATCCAACAGAGTTATACACACTTGATGAATTCCTAGCCGAGGAGGACATGCTAGACTCCTTTGCCGAGGAGATTGCTGTGGAGTTGAAGGGAACACTGGAGGCTCTTCAAGCAAGATCACTTAGCAGGAGTGGTCCGAGGATATACGTGAATAGACCGCATGAAGAAGCACATCAACAGCTTGTACGAGATTACTTCTATGACAATCCTCTCTACCATGCCAAAAAATTTCGGAGAAGATTCAGGATGAGACGACCTCTCTTTCTTCGCATCGTCAATGCGCTATGTGAGTGGTCTCCATACTTCACCACAAGGACAGATGCGCTTAACCGTGAAGGGCTCTCTCCACTGCAAAAGTGCATGGCAGCAATACGCCAATTGGCTTATGGCACACCTGCAGATAGTCTTGATGAATATCTCAAGATTGGCGAGACTACCGCAGTTGATTGCTTGAAGAACTTTGTGGAAGGAGTGATCGATACCTATGCTGCAGAGTATTTACGAAGCCCCAACACTGAAGATAAAAGAGCGCTTACTCTACATTGGTGAAGGTCGTGGGTTTCCTGGCATGTTAGGAAGCTTGGATTGTATGCATTGCCGTTGGAAAAAATGCCCTATTGCATGGAAGGGCCAATTTACTCGTGGTGATAAAGGGTGGCCTAGTCTTATTCTGGAGGCAGTTGCTTCGCGAGATCTCCAGATATGGCATGCCTACTTTGGTATTGCTGGGTCAAACAATGACATCAATGTGCTAAATCAATCACCATTGTTTATCAAGCAGCTGAAAGGCCAAGCTCCTCGAGTGAACTTTTTTTGTAAATGACAAGGAATATCAACATGGTTATTACCTTGTAGATGGGATATACCCAGAATGGGCAGCTTTTGTGAAGACAATATCGATGCCACAAACGGAGAAGCACAAGTTGTTTGCTGCACATCAGGAAGGGGCAAGGAAGGATGTGGAACATGCTTTTGGTGTTTTGTAGGGTCGATTCTCTATCTTGCGTCGTCCTGCACGTTTGTATGACCGGGGTGATATCCAGAAGGTCATGATAGCTTGCATCATTCTTCACAATATGGTAGTCGAGGATGAAAAAGAAGCAGCGGCTAATATTCTTGATTTGAACAAGGAGGCGGGTACATCCATTATTCTACCATCAGTATTCACACACGACGACATACCGGTATTCGCCCAGGTGCTACAAAGGGATGCAAGAATCCGAGATTGTGAGACTCACAGAGCACTCAAAACTGATTTGGTAGAGCATATTTGGAAAAAATTTGGGCCAAAATAGATTATCATCATCATTTATTTGAAGCACCATTAATTGTAGGTGTAATTTCATGTATTTTCATAATATCTTATTGGCACTTTATGTATGGACTCAAGTCAACTATATTTCCATGTGTTTTCCTCAAGGGATATTATTTGCTTAATACGTAGAACAAATATGCCACAAAGTTTATATACTACAAAAGATCCTTGGACTAATTAAATGAAGAGAGCTTAGCTACAAGAAGCTAAGCACCTATGCATTGGGGAGTTTGGTTGCTAAGCTATTTAATATGCTTAGCACCCCATCTAAGCACCGGTCCATTGGCAGCAGCCTAACCGAGCATTAATCAAATGCTACTAGCTCACACGGAGAAGCAAACCCCTCAAGGGTACAGATTCCTAGGCCAATCATTACCTTACAGTTGATTTCACATAAAGCTTTTCAAGTGGCTGCTCACGTCAGGCTGCTGCCAATGGACCGGTGCTTAGATGGGGTGCTAAGCATATTAAATAGCTTAGCAACCAAGCTCCCCAATGCATAGGTGCTTAGCTTCTTGTAGCTAAGCTCTCTTCATTTAATTAGTCCAAGGATCTTTTGTAGTATATAAACTTTGTGGCATATTTGTGCTACGTATTAAGCAAATAATATCCCTTGAGGAAAACACATGGAAATATAGTTGACTTGAGTCCATACATAAAGTGCCAATAAGATATTATGCAAATACATGAAATTACACCTACAATTAATGGTGCTTAAAATAAATGATGATGATAATCTATTTTGGCCCAAATTTTTTCCAAATATGCTCTACCAAATCAGTTTTGAGTGCTCTACGAGTCTCACGATCTTGGATTCTTGCATCCCTTTGTAGCACCTGGGCGAATACCGGTATGTCGCCGTGTGTGAATACTGATGGTAGAACAATGGATGTACCCGCCTCCTTGTTCAAATCAAGAATATTAGCCGCTGCTTCTTTTTCATCCTTGACTACCATATTGTGAAGAATGATGCAAGCTATCATGACCTTCTGGATATCATCCCGGTCATACAAACGTGCAGGATGATGCAAGATAGAGAATCGACCCTGCAAAACACCAAAAGCACGTTCCACATCCTTCCTTGCCCCTTCCTGATGTGCAGCAAACAACTTGTGCTTCTCTGTTTGTGGCATCGATATTGTCTTCACAAAAGCTGCCCATTCTGGGTATATCCCATCTACAAGGTAATAACCATGTTGATATTCCTTGTCATTTACAAAAAAAGTTCACTCGAGGAGCTTGGCCTTTCAGCTGCTTGATAAACAATGGTGATTGATTTAGCACATTGATGTCATTGTTTGACCCAGCAATACCAAAGTAGGCATGCCATATCTGGATATCTCGCGGAGCAACTGCCTCTAGAATAAGACTAGGCCACCCTTTATCACCACGAGTAAATTGGCCCTTCCATGCAATAGGAAATTTTTCCCAACGCCAATGCATACAATCCTGGCTTCCTAACATGCCAGGAAACCCACGACCTTCGCCAATGCAGAGTAAGCGCTCTTTTATCTTCAGTGTTGGGGCTTCGCAAATACTCTGCAGCATAGGTATCAATCACTCCTTGCACAAAGTTCTTCAAGCAATCAACTGCGGTAGTCTCGCCAATCTTGAGATATTCATCAAGACTATCTGTAGGTGTGCCATAAGCCAATTGGCATATTGCCGCCGTGCACTTTTGCAGTGGAGAGAGCCCTTCACGGTTAAGCGCATCTGTCCTTGTGGTGAAGTATGGAGACCACTCACATAGCGCATTGACAATGCGAAGAAAGAGAGGTCGTCTCATCCTGAATATTCTCCGAAATTTTTTGGCGTGGTAGAGAGGATTGTCAAAGAAGTAATCTCGTACAAGCTGTTGATGTGCTTCTTCACGCGGTCTATTCACGTATATCCTCGGACCACTCCTGCTAAGTGATCTTGCTTGAAGAGCCTCCAGTGTTCCCTTCAACTCCACAGCAATCTCCTCGGCGAAGGAGTCTAGCATGTCCTCCTCGGCTAGGAATTCATCAAGTGTGTATAACTCTGTTGGATATGTAGTGTTTCTGGCATCACTAGATCTGTATCATCAGGATCATCTGGTGGATGGTTATACATAGGCCTGAAACATGTAACAAATAAGACAACAATTGTACACATCAGAATAATATCGAACAAGTTAAGTGACGAACTTCTCGTGATAAAAACAGAATTGTGTTTGATTTTGCTTCATCTACTAAAAACAAAGTAATTTTGTACACCCTAATCTTATTCTGTCTGAACCAATTTCTCATAGAACTTCAAATTATCCGTGTACAACATCTGAAACTTCAGATCAACAGATCCTTATGGATTACCATCAGATCAATAAAACTCAGTTTGGTTCTGTCAAAAAATTGTTGCCTGATAATTCGTATGAGTAGATAGCAATACGTTGAAATTACTTGTTGGTTCTAAACTGAACTGAACTCAGTTTGATCCTATATAAAAGGATTGCTACAGACGTATCTAGATGTAGTATAATCAACTACGTCCCTTCCAACTACAAGTAACTCCAAACTAAACTGAACTGAACCATTATGTATTATGAGCTGAACTAGTAAATCAATTAGAACGTTCTCGACTGAACAAAAATTATGAATTGAAATCAACTAGGTCTTCTTGGCCAATTATCAGTCAAATTTTGGCCACAACCCAAGTCTGATGCAGAGAAAAATCTCATCTAAGCAAGAATGGGAGGGACAAAGCATGAGGCGCACTAGGATACAGAACAAAAGAGTATTCTGATTTGTGAAAGGACGACACCATCGAGCAGATTGTGGCTGGCCGGCGGAGCTAGTTCTGTAGTATCCTGATACAAGCTAGTGTTCATTGCATCAATGCTGATACTATTGTCATGCTAAATTCCTTCAATTGCCTAAAACAAAATCAACTAGTAGTACATTCTGTAAGATTTTTTAGATGGGCAATGTAGAAAAGAAATCATGGACTGTAGTTTTTATGACAAAGTTGCAGGAATCTGGGACTAGGCCATGCCATTGAGATCACATACTATTTATATCAGACTCAATTCTACATGGTTCAGACTTCAGACTATCAATTATCTATGGTTCAGGTGATATGCTATTTAGATTAGAGTCTCGATGCTATGGTTCAGTCTATCAATTACATATGGTTCAAACTATCAATTAGCAAGAAGCAGAGAAAAAACCCATCTAAGCATGGACAGGAGAGAGCAAGCACAAGGTGAAATTGAACGTTTTGAATCAAACTAGCAGATCTACTTTTGTGAAAAGAATTAATTACCTTTGAGCCATCTGTGAGTGGCCAGAGGAGCTCTCGGCTGCGGTGAACTGAACTTGTGGCGCCAGTGGCGAACTGAACTGAACTGAACGATCCATGCAGGCTCGAGGGTCCACCGGAGCTTCAACGACCAGGCGGAACAACGCCTGACGCGGCGATTGAGAGGCGTGGCAGCACCGCAGGTGAGGACGCACGGTGAGGAGGAAGAGGAGGCGAAGGCGCCGCTCGGTCGCTGGTAAGAAGGGGATAAAAAAAGAAGAGACGAAGGTATACGACGCTTCACACGGGATCGAATTTACTGCGGTTTCACCTAGGGTCGTGTGCTTGGAGTCGTTCCTTCATGGGGTTACCGGTTTGCTCTCTCTCCTCCTTAATTAACCTGCCACGTATGAATTTTGCTGATATGGCAGGCTAAGCACAGATCCAGGTTGGAGCACTGGGACTAGCCTTAACCCGGCTATCATGGGTACTTTTGTCATTATATTCCCCTATGTATCACGTAAGGAAAAAAGGGATTTGTGGTCATTGTTGATTGTTCGTCACGTAGCGTCCGGGCCCGCGGCTTTTGACCGCATGCTGCTGCCCCACATGGCCTTTTTTGCAAGTTTTGTCTTAGCACGTGTGGCTGTGCAGATTCAATAGTCCGCCCACCCTCATGTAGTAGATGCAAACAACGATGTATCCTTGTACTATCTCCTCGGGACTTGATATGAGTTGTAGCAGGCTGCCCCCTCGCACAACAGCTCCTATCCGGTGTCGACTGTAGAAAAAACGATCTGCCCTCGGATTCTATGAGTCACCCAGCGACGCGTGAGGTGGCGCACGGAAACCCTAAAAATCTCTCCGTTTTTCTGATGAACCTCGCATCTGTCATCTTCAAAGTTAACCATAATTCTGATTTCCAAACGACAAATTTGCCAGCTTTCTCATGGTTGTTCGGCGGCTCACGTGATCATTCCATGCCGGCTCTTCTTCATCCGGTCAATCACAAGTTTCTCGATCCTTGAAAGAGATCCTTCAAGAACTCAACACCACCGTGCGCGAGCCCCACGGTGGGTGCCAACTGTCGTGGAATTGTCACGGCAGATGTCCTTAGTGTGAGGACTTAGTCGCGAGGCCAACGCATCTATGTGGTAGCTTGAGAGGGGTTGAGCGGAATCGAGAGACGCAACACAAGACAAGGGTTTAGACAGCTTCGGGCCCTAGGAAACATCATCCGGTAATAACCCTACATGCTGTTTGTGGCTAGGTCTCATTATGATCATGAGGGAGTCGCCGGTAAGCCGGCTCTTTGTGTCTAGCCCTAGAGATTATTTTTCTGTCCGTCTTTGGAGAGCCCTGCCCCTCCTTATATATGTTGAAGGGGCGGGTTACATGTGGAGTCCTAGTAGGACTAGGACTAGTCTATCCTTTCTCACAAGTTGAATACAAGTCCGGGTCTTGCTTCCTTGTAAAGGAAATATTCGTCATCCCTTTCCTCTTAAGCCGGCCCACCAGAGTATAAGCCGGCCCGCTGGGCCTTGGGCTTTGTCGTCCGTCTGAGCCGCCCGCCGGATCTCCAGTGAGTCACAATGTCCCGGCGGGTTACATGTAAACCGCCATGTCCGGGCGGATCGCTAGTGAGTCGCCAAGCTCCAGCCAGGTCTCTGGTGAGTCGCCAAGCCCGACCTGGTCATACCGCAGGGTATATCCCCAACAGATCTGGTGGTTCTGTACTCTGCGGCGGCTGGATCAATATTTCGTCGACTCCCCTAGGGTTTTGGGAATATTGGGGTATTCATATAGCAAAGAGGCGGTCCCGGGGGCACCCACATGGGCACAACCCTCCAGGGCGAGCCTGGGCCTCCTGGCGCGCCCCGATGGGTTGTGCTTGAAGGAAATCTGCCCTAGAGGCAATAATAAAGTTGTTATTTATATTTCCTTATAGCATGATAAATGTTTATTATTCATGCTAGAATTGTATTAACCAGAAACTTAGTACATGTGTGAATACTTAGACAAACAGAGTGTCCCTAGTATGCCTCTACTAGACTAGCTCGTTAATCAAAGATGGTTAAGTTTCCTGACCATAGACATGTGTTGTCATTTGATGAACGGGATCACATAATTAGAGAATGATGTGATGGACAAGACCCATCCGTTAGCTTAGCATAATGATCGTTTAGTTTTACTGCTATTGCTTTCTTCATGACTTATACATGTTCCTCTGACTATGAGATTATGCAACTCCCGTATACCGGAGGAACACCTTGTGTTCTATCAAAAGTCACAACGTAACTAGGTGATTATAAAGATGCTCTAAAGGTGTCTCCGATGGTGTTTATTTAGTTGGCATAGATCGGGATTAGGATTTTTCACTCCGTATATCGGAGAGGTATCTCTGGCCCCTCTCGGTAATGCACATCACTATGAGCCTTGCAAGCATTGTGAATAATGAGTTAGTTACGGGATGATGCATTACGGAATGAGTAAAGAGACTTGCCGGTGACAAGATTGAACTAGGTATGGTGATACCAACGATCGAGTCTCGGGCAAGTCACATACCGATGACAAAGGGAACAACGTATGTTGTTATGCGGTTTTACCGATAAAGATCTTCATAGAATATGTAGGAGCCAATATGAGCATCTAGGTTCTGCTATTGGTTATTGACCGGAGATGTGTCTCGGTCATGTCTACATAGTTCTCGAACCCGTAGGGTCCGCACGCTTAACGTTCGATGACTATTTCTATTATGAGTTATGTGATTTGATGAACCAAAGCTTGTTCGGAGTCCCGGATGAGATCACAGACATGACGAGGAGTCTCAAAATGGTCGAGACATAAAGATTGATATATTGGAAGGTTATGTTTGGACACCAGAGTGGTTTCGGATAGGTTCGGACATTTTCCGGAGTACCAAGAGGTTACCGGAACCCCCAGGGGAGTTTATGGGCCCTACTGGAGAGAGGAGGCGGCGGCCAGGTGGTGGCGCCTCCCCTCCCAAGCCCAATCCAAATTGGACTAGGGTTGGGGGGCCTGACCCCCCTTTCCTTCTCTTCTCCTCCTCCTTCCCTCCTTCTCCTAGTGGGAATAGGAAGGGGGGACCGAATCCTACTTGGACCGGGAGTCTAAGTAGGACTCCTCCCATGGCGCGCCCCCCTTGGGCCGGCCATCTCTCCTCCCCCTTTATATACGTGGGAGGGGGGCACCCCAAAGACACACCAAGTCTTCTGTTAGCCATGTGTGGTGCCCCCCTCCACAGTTACACACCTCGGTCATATCGTCGTAGTGCTTAGGCGAAGCCTGCACCGATTATTAACTTCATCATCACCGTCGCCACGCCGTCGTGCTGACGGAGCTCTCCCTCGTCCTCAACTGGATCAAGAGATCGAGGGACGTCATCGAGCTGAACGTGTGCTGAACACGGAGGTGCTGTACGTTCGGTGCTTGGATCGGTTGGATCACGAAGACGTTTGACTACATCAACCGCGTTATTAAACGCTTCCGCTCTCGGTCTACGAGGGTACGTGGACACACTCTCCCCGTTCGTTGCTATCCATCTCCTAGATAGATCTTGCGTGATCGTAGGTAATTTTTTTGAAATATTGTGTTCCCCAATAGTGGCATCCGAGCCAGGTCTATGCGTAGATGTTATATGCATGAGTAGAACACAAAGAGTTGTAGGCGATAATAGTCATACTGCTTACCAACAACGTCTTACTTTGATTCGGCGATATTGTTGGATGAAGTGGCCCGGACCGACATTACATGACCGCGTTCATGAGACTGGTTCTACTGACGTGCTTCGCACACAGGTGGCTAGCGGGTGTCTATTTCTCCAACTTTAGTTGAATCGAGTTTGACTACGCTCAGTCCTTGTTGAAGCTTAAAACAACACACTTGATCAAAAATTGTTGTGGTTTTGATGCGTAGGTAAGAACGGTTCCTGCTATAAGAGCATCTCCAACAGGCGCCGGTCGCGCCGCGCGCAAAAAACACGTATGCCGCGCGCGCATCGCCTGGTTTGGCGCGGCGCGCAGCGCTGGCTCCAGCAGCCACACTAAAATGCAGCACGCGCGCCGCTCCAACAGTGCAAAAATGCAGCGCGCGCGACTCACACAAACAACATATGCATTCAAAACAAAAGCAAAAAAATCAAAAACAAACAAAAATAAATAGTTCAATTTTGTTTATTACAACTCAAACAAACAGTTTATCTTTCAATACAACAAATAGTGCAATTAAACACAACAAATAGTTCAACAATACAATAACGAACGCACAAATCATGATGCTCTTTGTCGTCCATTCCATGCCCACCACTCCTCAATGAGATCCTTCTGAAGATCATTATGCGCTGCAGGACGTCGAATGGCATGATAGGAGGCAACAAAATGGGCCACCCTTTTAGCCCTCCGTCGCACTCGCACGGGATATCCCAAGAGCTCATACTGAGAGTAGTCTACATCTTGGCCACGCTCATTCTCGATGATCATGTTGTGCATGATCACACAAGCGTGCATTATGTACCAAAGCATGTTTTGATCCCAAAATCTAGCCGGTCCTCTCACAATAGCAAATTGGGCTTGCAAAATCCCAAAAGCTCTCTCCACATCTTTTCTAGCCGCCGCCTAAGCATTGTGGAAATCAAGAATTTTCTTACCTTCTGGCTTTTTCAACGGCTTGACAAAGGTTTGCCACTTTCGATAGATGCCATCCGCTAGATAATAGCCATAGTTGTATGTATGTCCATTTGCTACAAACTGTACCGGTGGCAACTCCCCATTTGCAATCTTACTCATCAATGGTGACTGGTTGACAACATTGATGTCATTCAAAGATCCAGGCATTCCAAAGAATGCATGCCAAATCCAGGTCTCTTGATCGGCCACCGCTTCAAGGATTATAGTGGAACCCTTTTTTTGGCCGTGGAAATGCCCATGCCATGCCTTTGGACAATTCTTCCAACTCCAATGCATGCAATCTATTGAGCCAAGCATGCCAGGAAAGCCGCGAGCTTTGTTCATCGCCAAAAGCCTTGCGACGTCTTCAGCGGTGGGAGATCTCAAATACTCCTCGCCAAACACTTGCACAATTCCGACTGCGAAGCGCTTGACACACATGATGGCTTGGCTCTCACCCATAGCCAAGTGATCATCAACTAGATCAGCCGGTATACCGTATGCCAACATACGCAAAGCGGCTGTCACCTTCTGAAAGGTGCTATGCCCGAGCTCTTCGGCGGCATTCCTCCTTTGCTGAAAAAAGCGGTCATGGCTCGCTAGTTTCTCTGCAATGCGCCTGAACAACTCGGTGCTCATCCTAAACCGGCGACGAAAATACAACTCGGGGTATGTGGGATTCTTCGCAAAATAATGCCTGATCAATCTGTTGTGGGCATCGATCCTATCCCTCCAAATTTTTTGCCGACCCATAACCGAACCACCGTGTTTCGGTTTTTTATTAATATGCATAGCTAGGATCATTGCAAGATCCTCCTCCTCTTCCGTATCAAATTCTTCTTCAGAAGAATCATACGACGAACTCATCTACAATGTTGAATACTATGCTATAAATAAAAAACTACAATCAACATGCACGAAATTCATGGCTTTTGAGCAATACAAACCTTCTAGGCGTTTTGTCGAACACCTAGCGGGCGTCGAGCGGCAGCGAGCGCGCGGGCGCTGTTCGTCGGCGGACCAGCACGCGCGCGGGGCGGTGGGCCTAGAGGGGGGCCAGAGAAAGCGCACGTGGGGCGGGGATAGGTCGGGGAAGCGCCGGAACGGTCGCCGGGTGGCGCGGTCGGCGGCGGCGGCTAGGCTGGAGGGGGGGTGGGAGGTGCGAGCGAGCGCGCGAGAGTCCAGCGCGCGGGAGCAGGCGCAGCAAATAAGCGGCGCGCGATTGCGTTTCAGCCCGCGCGTTGGACTACGTATGCTGCGCGCGCGGTTTTCGCGCGCCCGCTGGAGCAGCTATTCCGGTTGTGCGCGCGCTAAAAGAGGGGATTTTGCGGCGCGGCGCTAGTTTGGCGCGCCTGTTGGAGATGCTCTAAGCCCATAGCAGCCACATAAAACTTGTAAAAACAAAGTAGAGGACGTCTAACTTGTTTTTGCAGGGCATGTTGTGATGTGATATGGTCAAGACGTGATAAGATATAAATTGTTGTATGAGATGATCATGTTCTGTAACCGTTATCGGCAACTGGCAGGAGCCTTATGGTTGTCGCTTCATTGTATGAAATGCAATCGCCATGTAATTGTTTACTTTATCACTAAGCGGTAGCGATAGTCGTAGAGGCAATAGCTGGTGAGACGACAATGATGCTACGATGGAGATCAAGGTGTTAAGCCGGTGACAATGGTGATCATGACGGTGCTTTGGAGATGGAGATCAAAGGAACAAGATGATGATGACCATATCATATCACTTATTTTGATTGCATGTGATGTTTATCTTTTATGCATCTTATTTTGCTTAGTACGGTGGTAGCACTATAAGATGACCTCTCACTAAATTTCAAGGTATAAGTGTTCTCCCTGAGTATGCACCGTTGCTACAGTTCGTCGTGCCGAGACACCAAGTGATGATCGGGTGTGATAAGCTCTACGTTCACACACAACGGGTGCAAGCCAGTTTTGCACACGTAGAATACTCGGGTTAAACTTGACGAGCCTAGCATATGCAGATATGGCCTCGGAACACTGAGACCGAAAGGTCGAGCATGAATCATATAGTAGATATGATCAACATAATGATGTTCACCATTGAAAACTACTCCATCTCACGTGATGACCAGACATGGTTTAGTTGATATGGATCACGTGATCATTTAGATGACTAGAGAGATGTCTATCTAAGTGGGAGTTCTTAAGTAATATGATTAATTGAACTTTAATTTATCATGAACTTAGTACCTGATAGTATTTTGCATGTCTATGTTGTTGTAGATCAATGGCCCGTGCTACCGTTCCTTTGAATTTTAATGCGTTCCTAGAGAAAGCTAAGTTGAAAGATGATGGTAGCAACTACACGGACTGGGTCCATAACTTGAGGATTATCCTCATTGCTGCACAGAAGAATTAGGTCCTGGAAGCACCTCTAGGTGAAAAACCCGCCGCATGAGCAACTCTGGACGTTATGAACGTTTGGCAGAGCAAAGCTGATAACTAATCGATAGTTCAGTGTGCCATGCTTTACGGCTTAGAACCGGGACTTCAACGGCGTTTTGAACGTCATGGAGCATATGAGATGTTCCAGGAGTTGAAGTTAATATTTCAAGCAAATGCCCGGATTGAGAAATATGATGTCTCCAACAAGTTCTACAACTGCAAGATGGAGGAGAATAGATCTGCCAATGAACATATACTCAGAATGTCTGGGTACCACAACCACTTGACTCAACTAGGAGTTAATCTTCCTGATGATAGTGTCATTGACAGAGTTCTTCAATCACTGCCACCAAGCTACAAAAGCTTCGTGATGAACTATAATATGCAAGGTATGGATAAGACAATTCCCGAGCTCTTTGCGATGCTAAAGGCTGCAGAGGTAGAAATCAAGAAGGAGCATCAAGTGTTGATGGTTAACAAGACCACCAGTTTCAACAAGGAGGGCAAAGGGAAGAAGGGGAACTTCAAGAACAACGGCAACCAAGTTGCTGCTCAAGTGAAGAATCCCAAGTCTGGACCTAAGCCTGAGACTGCGTGCTTCTACTGCAAAGGGACTGGTCACTGGAAGTGGGATTGCCCCAAGTATTTGGCGGATGAGAAGGATGGCAAAGTGAAAGGTATATTTGATATACATGTTATTGATGTGTACCTTACTAATGCTCGTAGTAGCGCCTGGGTATTTGATACTGTTCTGTTGCTCATATTTGCAACTCGAAACTTGGGCTACAAACTAAACGAAGATTGGCTAAGGACGAGGTGACGATGCACGTGGGAAATGGTTCCAAAGTCGATGTGATCACCATCGGCACGCTACCTCTACATCTACCTTCGGGATTAGTTTTAGACCTAAATAATTGTTATTTGGTGCCAGCGTTAAGCATGAACATTATATCTGGATCTTGTTTGATGCAAGACGGTTATTCATTTAAATCAGAGAATAATGGTTGTTCTATTTATATGAGTAATATCTTTTATGGTCATGCACCCTTAATGAGTGGTCCATTTTTGTTGAATCTCGATAGTAGTGATACACATATTCATAGTATTGAAACCAAAAGATACAAGTTTAATAATGATAGTGCAACTTATTTGTGGCACCGCCGTTTATGTCATATTGGTGTAAAGTGCATGAAGAAACTCCATGCTGATGGACTTCTTGGAATCACTTGATGCTTGCGAACCATGCCTCATGGGCAAGATGACTAAGACTCAGTTCTCTGGAACAATTGAGCGAGCAACAGACTTGTTGGGAATAATACATACTGATGTATGCGGTCCGATGAGTGTTGAGGCTCGTGGCGGGTATCGTTATTTTCTGACCTTCACAGATGATTTGAGCAGATATGGGTATATCTACTTGATGAAACATAAGTCTGATACATTTGAAGAGTTCAAAGAATTTCAGAGTGAAGTGGAAAATCATCATAACAAGAAAATAAAGTTTCTACGATCTGATCGTGGAGGTGAATATTTGAGTTACGAGTTTGGTCTTCATTTGAAACAATGTGAAATAGTTTCGCAACTCACGCCACCTAGAACACCACAGCATAATGGTGTGTCCGAATGTCGTAATCGTACTTTATTAGATATGGTGCAATCTATGATGTCTCTTACTGATGGTTATGGTTTCTTAAAGTTTGGGGCTGCGATGGTTATGTGAAAAAACTTCAACCTGATAAGCTCGAACCCAAATCGGAGAAATGTGTCTTCATAGGATACCCAAAAGAGACTGTTGGGTACACCTTCTATCATAGATCCAAAGGCAAGATATTCGTTGCTAAGAATGGATCCTTTCTAGAGAAGGAGTTTCTCTCAAAAGAAGTGAGTGGGAGGAAAGTAGAACTTGGTGAGGTAATTGTACCTTCTCCCGAATTGGAAAGTATTTCATCATAGAAATAAGTTCCAATGATTCCTACACCAATTAGTGAGGAAGCTAATGTTGACGATCATGAAATTTCTGATCAAGTTACTACTGAACTTCGTAGGTCAACTAGAGTAAGATCCACACCAGAGTGGTACGGTAATCCTGTTCTGGAAGTCATGTTACTTGACCATGACAAACCTACGATCTATGAGGAAGCGATGATGAGCCCAGATTCCATGAAATGGCTTGAGGCCATGAAATCCGAGATGGGATCCATGTATGAGAACAAAGTTTGGACTTTGGTTGAATTGCCCGATGATCGGCAAGCAATAGAGAATAAATGGATCTTCAAGAAGAAGACTGACGCTGACAGTAATGTGATACGTCTCCAACGTATCTATAATTTTTGATTGTTCCATGCTATTATATTATCTATTTTGGATGTTTAATGGGCTTTAATATACTCTTTTATATTATTTTTGGGACTAACCTATTAACCGGAGGCCCAATGCCAATTTTTGTTTTTTGCCTATTTCAGTGTTTTAGAGAAAAGGAATACCAAACGGAATGAAACCTTCGTGATGATCTTTCTTGGACCGAAAGCAAAGCAAGAGACTTGGAGTGGAAGTCTGGAACTCCGTGAGGCATCCACGAGATAGGAGGGCGTGCCCAGGGGGGTAGGCGTGCCCCCACCCTCGTGGGCCCCACGGAGCTCCACCGACGTACTTATTTTGCCTATATATACTCTTATACCCTAAAAACATCAGGGGAGCCACGAAACCACTTTTCCACTGCCGCAACCTTCCGTACCCGTGATATCCCATCTTGCGGCCTTTTCCGGCGATCTGCCGGTGGGGGAATTGATCACAGAGGGCTTCTACATCAACACCATAGCCTCTCCGATGAAGCATGAGTAGTTTACCACAGACCTTTGGGTCCATAGTTATTAGCTAGATGGCTTCTTCTCTCTCTTTGATCTTCAATACAAAGTTCTCCTCAATGTTCTTGGAGATCTATTCAATGTAATACTCTTTTGCGGTGTGTTTGCCGAGATCCGATGAATTGTGGGTTTATGAACTTGATTCTGAATATTATTTGGTTCTTCTCTGAATTCTTATATGCATGATTTGATATCTTTGCAAGTCTCTCTGAATTATCGGTTTAGTTTGGCCTACTAGATTGATCTTTCTTGCAATGGGAGACGTGCTTAGCTTTGGGTTCAATCTTGTGGTGTCCTTTCCCAGTGACAGTAGGGGCAGAAAGGCATGTATTGTATTGTTGCCATCGAGGATAAAAATATGGGGTTTATATCATATTGCTTGAGTTTATCCCTCTATATCATGTCATCTTGCTTAATGCGTTACCCTGTTCTTATGAACTTAATACTCTAGATGCATGCTGGATAGCGGTCGATGTGTGGAGTAATAGTAGTAGATGCAGAATCGTTTCGATCTACTTGACACGGATGTGATGCCTATGTTCATGATCATTGCCTTAGATATCTTCATAACTGTGCACTTTTCTATCAATTGCACGGCAGTAATTTGTTCACCCACCGTAATACATGCTATCATGAGAGAAGCCACTAGTGAAACCTATGGCCCCTAGGTCTCTTTCTTATTATATTGCATCTCTTTTATTATCGCATCTCATTTACTATTTTGCAATATTTACTTTCCAATATATACAAAAAAATACCAAAAATATTTATCTTATGATCTCTATCAAATCTCACTTTCGCAAGTGGCCGTGAAGGGATTGACAACCCCTTTATCGCGTTGGTTGGGAGGTTCTTGATTGTTTGTGCAGGTACTAGGTGACTTGTGCATTGTCTCCTACTGGATTGATACCTTGGTTCTCAAAAACTGAGGGAAATACTTATGCTACTTTGCTGCATCACCCTTTCCTCTTCAAGGGAAAATCAACGCATGCTCAAGAGGTAGCAAGAAGGATTTCTGGCGCCATTGCCGGGGAGATCTATGCCAAGTCAAGACATATCAAGCACCCATCATAAACTCTTCTCCCTAGCATTACATTATTTGCTTTTGCCTCTCGGTTTCCTCTCCCCCACTTCACCTTTGCCATTTTATTCGCCCTCTTCCATTCATATCTTTTTGCTTGCTTCTTGTGTGCTTGTGTGTTAGATCATTTATTTGCCCTCATGGCTAGCCTTCCTTTGTCTCCCGATTTTGAAGTTCTTCACTTCAAACAAAGACAAGGAGAAAACCTAAAAGATGCTTGGTACAGGATGGTTGGATCCTATCGTAATTGCACTATAGAGGGAGATTTCAAGGTTTTGCTTTGTAATTTTTATGTTGGGCTAACCGTGTCCCATAGACAACTCTTGGATTTTGCTGCCAAAGGGAATTTTATCAAAATTGATCCCAGTATTGCACATGAGATTATAGAGGGAATAGTAGGAGTACTACCCCCACAAAAGGGACCACATCATACTCAGGAAGGAACCCAAGTTTTTGAGAAACTTTGCGAAATACAAAAATCTATTGAACCTCTTAAAAATGTTGGTGGGAACCTTAACCGCATGAATATGTTGATCACTATTTGCAATAAGCGGTTGGATGCGCTAGATCTAAAAATCTCCGAGTATGAAGGGAAACGTAAAGAACCTCCCGGATTTGAGCATAACCCCATTAAAAAGATAAATACCAAAGATGGCAATACCTAGATCTATTCTTGCTTTTATGCCTAGATAGGGGCGTTAAACGATAGCGCTTGTTAGGAGGCAATCCAATTTTATTTGTGTTCTTCACTTGTTGTTCCTGTTTAGTAATACATAATTTATCTAGCCTCTGTTATGATTGTGTTTTTTATGTTTTAATTAGTGTTTGTGCCAAGTAAAGCCTTTAGGATCCTCTTGGGTGATTGTTGTTTGATCTAGCAGATAAAAACAGAAAGTATGTGCTCACGAAAATAATTTTACCTTTTTACCAGAGAGCGATAAAATACCAATTCCAACTGCAGTAGATTGATATATAAATTTTCCTGGTCTTCCTAATTTTTCAGAATTTTTGGAGTTATAGAAGTATTCGAAACCTACAGATTGCTACAGACTGTTCTGTTTTTGACAGATTCTGTTTTTCGCGTGTTCTTTGCTTATTTTGATGCATCTATGGCTAGTATCGGGGGGTATGAACCATATATAAGTTGGAATACATTAGGTTTAACACCAAAATAAATAAATAATGAGTTAATTACAGTACCTTAAAGTGGTGGTTTATTTTCTTATACTAACAGAGCTCACGAGATTTTCTGTTGAGTTTTGTGTTGTGAAGTTTTCAAGTTTTTGGGAAAAGATTTGATGGATTTTGGAACAAGGAGTGGAAAGAGCCTAAGCTTGGGGATTCCCAAGGCACCCCAAGGTAAAATTTCAAGGACAAGCAAAAGCCTAAGCTTGGGGATGCCCCGGAAGGCATCCCCTCTTTCATCTTCTTCTATCGGTAACTTTACTTGAGGCTATATTTTTATTCACCAAATGATATGTGTTTTGCTTGGAGCGTCTTGTATGATTTGAGTCTTTGCTTTTAGTTTACCACAATCATACTTGTTGTACACACCTTTTGGGAGAGACACACATGAATCGGGATTTATTAGAATACTCTATGTGCTTCACTTATATCTTTTGAGCTATACAATTTTGCTCTAGTGCTTCACTTATATCTTTTTAGAGCATGGTGGTGGTTTTATTTTATAGAAATTATTGATCTCTCATGCTTCACTTATATTATTTTGAGAGTCTTTACAACAGCATGGTAATTTTCTATGGTTACAAAACTAGTCCTAATATGATGGGCATCCAAGTTGGGTATAATAAAAACTTGCATATAAAGTGCGTTGAATAGTAGCAGAAGTTTGATACTTGATGATTGTTTGGAGACATGAGGATGGTGATATTAGAGTCATGCTAGTGGGGTAATTATGAATTTGAGAAATACTTGTGTTGTGGTTTGCAAGTCCCGTAGCATGCACGTATGGTAACCGTTGTGTAACAAATTTGAAGCATGAGGTATTTTTTGATTGTCTTCCTTATGAGTGGCGGTCGGGGACGAGCGATGGTTTTTTACTACCAATCTACCCCCCTAGGAGCATGCGCATAGTGCTTGATATTTGATGACTTGTAGATTTTTGCAATAAGTATGTGAGTTCTTTATGGCTAATGTTGAGTTCATGGATTATACACACTCTCACCCTTCCACCATCGCTAGCCTCTCTAGTACCGCGCAACTTTCGCCGGTACCATAAACCCACCATTTACCTTCGTCAAAATAGCCACCATACCTACCTATTATGGCATTTCCATAGTCATTCCGAGATATATTGCCATGCAACTTTCCACCGTTCCGTTTATTATGACACGATCCATCATTGTCATATTGCCTTGCATGATCATGTAGTTGACATTGTATTTGTGGCAAAGCCACCGTTCATAATTTTTCATACATGTCACTCTTGATTCATTGCACATCCCAGTACACCGCCGGAGGCACGCATATAGAGTCATATTTTTTGTCCTAAGTATCGAGTTGTAATCTTTGAGTTGTAAATAAATAGAAGTGTGATGATCGTCATTATTAGAGCATTATTCCATGTGAGGAAATAAATAAAAAAAGAGAGAAAGGCCACATAAAAAAAGAGAAGGCCCAAAAAAAGAGAGAGAAAAAATGAGAGAAAAAGAGAGAAGGGACAATGCTACTATCCTTTTTCCACACTTGTGCTTCAAAGTAGCACCATGATCTTCATGATAGAGAGCCTCTTATTTTGTCACTTTCATATACTAGTGGGAAATTTTCATTATAGAACTTGGCTTGTATATTCCAACAATGGGCTTCCTCAAATGCTCTAGGTCTTCATGAGCAAGCAAGTTGGATGCACACCCACTTAGTTTCTTTTGTTGAGCTTTCATACATTTATAGCTCTAGTGCATCTGTTGCATGGCAATCCCTACTCACTCACATTGACATCTATTGATGGGCATCTCCATAGCCCATTAATACGCCTAGTTGATGTGAGACCATATTCCTCCTTTTTGTCCTCTCCACAACCATCACTCTATTTGGCCTATAGTGTTATGTCCATGGCTCACGCTCATGTCTTGCATGAAAGTTGAAAAGGTTTGAGATTACTAAAGTAGGAAACAATTGCTTGGCTTGTCATCGGGGTTGTGCATGATTTGAGTATTTTGCGTGAAGAAGATGGAGCATGACCAAACTATATGATTTTGTAGGGATGCTCTTTCTTTGGCCATGTTATTTTGAGAGGACATAATTACTTTCTTAGTATGCTTGAAGTATTATTATTTTTATGCCAATAAACTTTTGTCTCGAATCTTTTGGATCTGAACATTCATTCCACAATAAAGAAAATTACATCGATAAATATGTTAGGTAGCATTCCACATCAAAAATTCTGTTTTTATCATTTACCTACTCGAGGACGAGTAGAAATTAAGCTTGGGGATGCTTGATACGTCTCCAACGTATCTATATTTTTTTATTCCATGCTATTATATTATCTATTCTGGATGTTTAATGGGCTTTAATATGCTCTTTTATATTATGTTTGGGACTAATCTATTAACCGGAGGCCCAGTGCCAGTTTCTGTTTTTTTTTGCCTATTTCAGTGTTTCGCAGAAAAGGAATACCAAACGGAATGAAACCTTCATGATGATCTTTCTTGGACCGAAAGCAAACCAGGAAACTTGGAGTGGAAGTCTGGAACTCCGTGAGGCATCCACGAGATAGGAGGGCGCGCCCCCCACCCTCGTGGGCCCCACGGAGCTCCTCCGACGTACTTATTTTGCCTATATATACTCTTATACCCTAAAAACATCAGGGGAGCCACGAAACCACTTTTCCACTGCCGCAATCTTCTGTACCTGTGAGATCCCATCTTGGAGGGGGAATTGATCACGGAGGGCTTCTACATCAACACCATAGCCTCTCCGATGAAGCGTGAGTAGTTTTCCACAGACCTTCGGGTCCATAGTTATTAGCTAGATGGCTTCTTCTCTCTCTTTGATTTTCAATACAAAGTTCTCCTCGATGTTCTTGGAGATCTATTCGATGTAATACTCTTTTGCGGCGTGTTTGCCGAGATCCGATGAATTGTGGGTTTGTGAACTTGATTATCTATGAATATTATTTGGATCTTCTCTGAATTCTTATATGCATGATTTGATATCTTTGCAAGTCTCTCTGAATTATCGGTTTAGTTTGGCCTACTAGATTGATCTTTCTTGCAATGCGAGAAGTTCTTAGCTTTGGGTTCAAGCTTGCGGTGTCCTTTCCCAGTGACAGTAGGGGCAGCAAGGCATGTATTGTATTGTTGCCATCGAGGATAGAAATATGGGGTTTATATCATATTGCTTGAGTTTACCCCTCTACATCATGTCATCTTGCCTAATGTGTTACTCTGTTCTTATGAACTTAATACTCTAGATGCATGCTGGATAGCGGTCGATGTGTGGAGTAATAGTAGTAGATGCACAATCATTTCGATCTACTTGACACGGACGTGATGCCTATGTTCATGATCATTGCCTTAGATATCTTCATAACTATGCACTTTTCTATCAATTGCTCGGTGATACGTCTCCACCGTATCTATAATTTTTGATTGATCCATGCTATATTATCTTCTGTTTTGGACATTATTGGGTTTTATTATCCACTTTTATACTCCCTCCGTTCCAAATTACTCGTCATGGTTTTAGTTTAAATTTAAACTAAAACCACGATGAGTAATTTGGAATGGAGGGAGTATTATTTTCGGGACTAACCTACTAACCGGAGGCCCAGCCCAGAATTGCTGTTTTTGCCTATTTTAGGGTTTCAAAGAAAAGGAATATCAAACGGAGTCCAAACGGAATGAAACCTTCGGGAACGTGATTTTTGGAACGAACAAGATCAAGGAGACTTGGACCCTATGTCAAGCAACCAACAGAGAGGCCACGAGGTAGGGGGCACGCCTACCACCCCAGGCGCGCCCTCCACCCTCGTGGGCCCCCTGTTGCTCCACCGACGTACTTCTTCCTCCTATATATACCTACGTACCCCCAAACGATTAGATACGGAGCCAAAACCGTAATTCCATCGCCGTAACTTTCTGTATCCACGAGATCCCATCTTGGGGCCTTTTCCGGAGCTCCGCCGGAGGGGGCATCGATCACGGAGGGCTTCTACATCAACACCATAGCCCCTCCGATGAAGTGTGAGTAGTTTACTTCAGACCTTCGGGTCCATAGTTATTAGCAAGATGGCTTCTTCTCTCTTTTTGGATCTCAATACAAAGTTCTCCCCCTCTCTTGTGGAGATCTATTTGATGTAATCTTCTTTTTGCGTTGTGTTTGTTGAGACCGATGAATTGTGGGTTTATGATCAAGTTTATCTATGAACAATATTTGAATCTTCTCCAAATTCTTTTATGTATGATTGATTATCTTTGCAAGTCTCTTCGAATTACCAGTTTGGTTTGGCCTACTAGATTGATCTTTCTTGCAATGGGAGAAGTGCTTAGCTTTGGGTTCAATCTTGCAGTGTCCTTTCCCAGTGATAGTAGGGGCAGCAAGGCACGTATTGTATTGTTGCCATCGAGGATAACAAGATGGGGTTTTCATCATATTGCATGAGTTTATCCCTCTACATCATGTCATCTTGCTTAAGGCGTTACTCTGTTCTTATGAACTTAATACTCTAGATGCATTTTGGATAGCGGTCGATGTGTGGAGTAATAGTAGTAGATGCAGGTAGGAGTCGTTCTACTTGTGTTGGACGTGATGCCTATATACATGATCATACCTAGATATTCTCATAACTATGCTCAATTCTGTCAATTGCTCAACAGTAATTTGTTCACCCACCGTAAAATACTTATGCTCTTGAGAGAAGCCACTAGGGAAACCTATGGCCCCCGGGTCTATCTTCATCATATTAATCTTCCAACACTTAGTTATTTTCATTGCCTTTTATTTTACTTTGCATCTTTATCATGAAAATACCAAAAATATTATCTTATCATATCTATCATATCTCACTCTCGTAAGTGACCGTGTAGGGATTGACAACCCCTTGTCGCATTGGTTGCGAGGATTTATTTGTTTTGTGCAGGTGCGAGGGACTCAATCGTAGCCTCCTACTGGATTGATACCTTGGTTCTCAAAAACTGAGGGAAATACTTATGCTACTTTGCTGCATCACCCTTTCCTCTTCAAGGGAAAACCAATGCAGTGCTCAAGAGGTAGCAAGAAGGATTTCTGGCGCCGTTGCCGGGGAGGTCTACGCAAAAGTCAACATACCAAGTACCCATCCCAAACCCTTATCTCCCGCATTACATTATTTGCCATTTGCCTCTCGTTTTCCTCTCCCCCACTTCACCCTTGCCGTTTTATTCGCCCTCTCTCTCTATCCTCCCTCTCTTTCTCCGTTTGCCTCTTTTCCATTTGCTTGTCGTTATGGCTAGTCCCTTATCTACTCCTTTGTCCCCTGAGTTTGAAGTCTTTCACTTCAAACAAAGACAAGGAGAAAACTTAAAAGATGCCTCTGTGAGAATAATGGAGTCTTACCGTAATTGTACATTTGAAGTGAACCTCAGAATTTTGCTTCGCAATTTTTATGTTGGATTAAATATGTCTCATAGAAAACTCTTGTATTGCGTTGCCAAAGGCAATTTCATTGAAATTGATCCCCATATTGCGCATGAAGTTATTGAAGGTATAGTGGGAACACTACCTCAACAAAAGGGGCCTCATCATACCAAGGAAGAGACAAGTTTTTGAAAAAATTTGCGAAGTAACTAAGATTTTACAGAAGTCTCTTGAAACTCTTAAGAACGTTAGTGGAAATATTCACCGCATGAATATGTTGATTACTCTTTGCAATAAGCGGTTGGATTCTTTAGATCTAAAAATTTCAGAATATGAAGGGAAACATAAAGAACCTCCCGGATTCGAGCTTGATTCCGCTAAAAAGTTGAAAGTCAAAGATGGCAATACCTACATCTATCCTTGCTTTTTATGCCTAGCTAGGGGCGTTAAACAATAGCGCTTGTTGGGAGGAAACCTAATTTTATTTTTATTCCTTGCTTTTTGCTCCAGTTTAGTAATAAATAATTAATCTAGCCTCTGTTTTTTTGTGTTTTTTGTGTTTAATTAGTGTTTGTGCCAAGTAGAACCGCTGGGAAGACTTGGGGAGAGTCTTGTTAATCTTGCTGTAAAAAAATAGAAACTTTAGCGCTCACGAGAACTGCTGCCATTTTTATTTGGAGATTGATATTTAGTTAATTATTTTTTCATATGATTAATAGATAAATTCCTCACGTTCAGAAATTTATTTTATAATTTTTGGGGTTCCAGATCTTGCGCTAGCTACAGATTACTACAGACTGTTCTGTTTTTGACAGATTCTGTTTTTCGTGTGTTGTTTGCTTATTTTGATGAATCTATGGCTAGTAAAGTAGTTTATAAACCATATATAAGTTGGAATAAAGTAGGTTTAACACCAATATAAATAAAGAATGAGTTCATTACAGTACCTTGAAGTGGTCTTTTGTTTTTTTTCGCTAACGGAGCTCACGAGATTTTCTACTTTAAGTTTTGTGTTGTGAAGTTTTCAAGTTTTGGGTAAGGATTTGATGGATTATGGAACAAGGAATGGCAAGAGCCTAAGATTGGGTATGCCCATGGCACCCCCAAGATAATCTAAGGACACCAAAAAGCCAAAGCTTGGGGATGCCCCGGAAGGCATCCCCTCTTTCGTCTACTTCCATCGATAACTTTACTTGGAGCTATATTTTTATTCACCACATAATATGTGTTTTGCTTGGAGCGTCTTGTATGATTTGAGTCTTTGATTTTTAGTTTAACACAATCATCTTTTCTGTACACACCTTTTGAGAGAGACACGTGATTCGTAAATTATTAGAATACTCTATGTGCTTCACTTATATCTTTTGAGTTATATAGTTTTGCTCTAGTACTTCACTTATATCTTTTAGAGCACGGTGGTGGATTTGTTTTATAGAAACTATTGATATCTCATGCTTCACTTAGATTATTTTTAGAGTCTTAAATAGCATGGTGATTTGCTTAAATAATCCTAATATGCTAGGTATTCAAGATTTGTAAAAACTTTCTTATGAGTGTTTTGAATACTAAGAGAAGTTTGATGCTGGATGATTGTTTTGAGATATGGAGGTAGTGATATTAAAGTTGTGCTAGTTGAGTAGTTGTGAAGTTGAGAAATACTTGTGTTGAAGTTTGCAAGTCCCGTAGCATGCACGTATGGTAAACATTATGTAACAAATTTGAAACATGAGGTGTTCTTTGATTGTCTTCCTTATGAGTGGCGGTCGGGGACGAGCGATGGTCTTTTCCTACCAATCTATCCCCCTAGGAGCATGCGCGTAGTGCTTGGTTTCTGATGACTTGTAGATTTTTGCAATAAGTATGTGAGTTCTTTATGACTAATGTTGAGTCCATGGATTATACACACTCTCACCCTTCCATCATTGCTAGCCTCTTCGGTATCATGCATTGCCCTTTCTCACATTAAGAGTTGGTGCAAACTTCGCTGGTGCATCCAAACCTCGTGATATGATACGCTCTTTCACACATAAACCTCCTTATATCGTCCTCAAAACAGCCACCATACCTACCTATTATGGCATTTCCATAGCCATTCCGAGATATATCGCCATGCAACTTTCCACCATCTTGTTTATCATGACACATTCATCATTGTAATATTGCTTAGCATGATCATGTAGTTGACATAGTATTTGTGGCAAAGCCACCATTCATAATTCTTTCATATATGTCACACTTGATTCATTGCATATCCCGGTACAACACCGGAGGCATCCATGTAGAGTCATACCTTGTTCTAGTATCGAGTTGCAATCATTGAGTTGTAAATAAATAGAAGTGTGATGATCATCATTTAATAGAGCATTGTCCCAATAAAAAAGGGGGAGAAAGGCCAAATAAAAAAAGAAGGCCCAAAAAGAAGAAAAAAAGAAATGAAAAGGGACGATGCTACTATCTTTTTTCCACACTTGTGCTTCAAAGTAGCACCATGATCTTCATGATAGAGAGTCTCTTGTTTTGTCACTTTCATATACTAGTGGGGATTTTTCATTATAGAACTTGGCTTGTATATTCCAACAATGGGCCTCCTCAAGTGCCCTAGGTCTTCGTGAGCAAGAAACTTGGATGCACACCCACTAGTTTCTTTTGTTGAGCTTTCATACATTTATAGCTCTAGTGCATCCGTTGCATGGCAATCCCTGCTCCTTGCATTAACATCAATCGATGGGCATCTCCATAGCCCATTGATTAGCCTCGTTGATGTGATACTTTCTCCTTTTTGTCTTCTCCACATAAACCCCATCATTATACTCTATTCCACCCATAGTGCTATATCCATGGCTCACGCTCATGTATTGCGTGAAGGTTTATAAAGTTTGAGATTACTAAAATATGAAACAATTGCTTGGCTTGTCATCGGGGTTGTGCATGATGAGAGCATTCTTGTGTGACGAAAATGGAGCATGACTAAACTATATGATTTTGTAGGGATGAACTTTCTTTGGCCATGTTATTTTGAGAAGACATAATTGCTTAGTTAGTATGCTTCAAGTATTATTATTTCTATGTCAATATTAAACTTTTATCTTGAATCTTTCGGATCTGAATATTCATGCCACAATTAAGAAGAATTACATTGAAATTATGCCTAGTAGCATTCCACATCAAAAATTCTGTTTTTATCATTTACCTACTCGAGGATGAGCAGGAATTAAGCTTGGGCATGCTTGATACGTCTCCAACGTATCTATAATTTTTGATTGCTCCATGCTATGTTATCTTCTGTTTTGGACATTATTGGGCTTTATTATCCACTTTTATATTATTTTTGGGACTAACCTACTAACCGGAGGCCCAGCCCAGAATTGCTGTTTTTTTTGCCTATTTTAGGGTTTCGAAGAAAAGGAATATCAAACGGAGTCCAAACGGAATGAAACCTTCGGGAACGTGATTTTTGGAACGAACAAGATCCAGGAGACTTGGACCCTACGTCAGGCAACCAACAGGGAGCCCACGAGGTAGGGGGCGCGCCTACCCCCCAGGTGCGCCCTCCACCCTCGTGGGCCCCATGTTGCTCCACCGACGTACTTCTTCCTCCTATATATACCTACGTACCCCCAAACGATCAGATACGGAGCCAAAACCCTAATTCCACCGCCATAACTTTTTGTATCCACGAGATCCCATCTTGGGGCCTGTTCCGGAGCTCCGCCGGAGGGGGCATCGATCATGGAGGGCTTCTACATCAACACCATAGCCTCTCTGATGAAGTGTGAGTAGTTTACTTCAGACCTTTGGGTCCATAGTTATTAGCTAGATGGCTTCTTCTCTCTTTTTGGATATCAATACAAAGTTCCCCCTCTCTTGTGGAGATCTATTCGATGTAATCTTCTTTTTGCGGTGTGTTTGTTGAGACCGATGAATTGTGGGTTTATGATCAAGTTTATCTATGAACAATATTTGAATCTTCTCCAAATTCTTTTATGTATGATTGGTTATCTTTGCAAGTCTCTTCGAATTACCAGTTTGGTTTGGCCTACTAGATTGATCTTTCTTGCAATGGGAGAAGTGCTTAGCTTTGGGTTCAATCTTGCAGTGTCCTTTCCCAGTGATAGTAGGGGCAGCAAGGCACGTATTGTATTGTTGCCATCGAGGATAACAAGATGGGGTTTTCATCATATTGCATGAGTTTATCCCTCTACATCATGTCATCTTGCTTAAGGCGTTACTCTGTTCTTATGAACTTAATACTCTAGATGCATTTTGGATAGCGGTCGATGTGTGGAGTAATAGTAGTAGATGCAGGTAGGAGTCGGTCTACTTGTGTTGGACGTGATGCCTATATACATGATCATACCTAGATATTCTCATAACTATGCTCAATTCTGTCAATTGCTCAACAGTAATTTGTTCACCCACCGTAAAATACTTATGCTCTTGAGAGAAGCCACTAGGGAAACCTATGGCCCCCGGGTCTATCTTCATCATATTAATCTTCCAACACTTAGTTATTTTCATTGCCTTTTATTTTACTTTGCATCTTTATCATGAAAATACCAAAAATATTATCTTATCATATCTATCAGATCTCACTCTCGTAAGTGATCGTGTAGGGATTGACAACCCCTTGTCGCGTTGGTTGCGAGGATTTATTTGTTTTGTGCAGGTGCGAGGGACTCGCGCGTAGCCTCCTACTGGATTAATACCTTGGTTCTCAAAAACTGAGGGAAATACTTACACCACTTTGCCGCATCACCCTTTCCTCTTCAAGGGAAAACCAACGCAGTGCTCAAGAGGTAGCACTTGGCAGTAATTTGTTCACCCACCGTAATACATGCTATCATGAGAGAAGCCACTAGTGAAACCTATGCCCCCCGGTCTCTTTCTTATTATATTGCATCTCTTTTATTATCGCATCTCATTTACTATTTTGCAATCTTTACTTTCCAATATATACAACAAAATACCAAAAATATTTATCTTATTATCTCTATCAAATCTCACTTTCGCAAGTGATCGTGAAGGGATTGACAACCCCTTTATCACGTTGGTTGCGAGGTTCTTGATTGTTTGTGCAGGTACTAGGTGACTTGTGCGTTGTCTCCTACTGTATTGATACCTTGGTTCTCAAAAACTTAGGGAAATACTTACGCTACTTTGGTACATCACACTTTCTTCTTCAAGGAAAACAAACGCATGCTCAAGAGGTATCATAATGTTACTGTTTACAAAGCTCGACTTGTTGCGAAAGGTTTTCGACAAGTTCAAGGAGTTGACTACGATGAGACCTTCTCATCCGTAGCGATTCTTAAGTCTGTCCGAATCACGTTAGCAATTGCCACATTTTATGATTATGAAATTTGGCAAATGGATGTCAAAACTGCATTCCTTAATGGATTTCTTAAAGAAGAGTTGTATATGATACAACTGGAAGGTTTTGTCGATCCAAAAGGTGCTAACAAAGTGTGCAAGGTCCAGCGATCCATTTATGGACTGGTGCAAGCCTCTCGGAGTTGGAATATATGCTTTGATAGTGTGATCAAAGCATATGGTTTTATACAGACTTTTGGAGAAGCATGTATTTACAAGAAAGTGAGTGGGAGATCTGTAGAATTTCTAATATTATATGTGGATGACATATTGTTGATTGGAAATGATACTGAATTTCTGAATAGCATAAAAGGATACTTTGAAGATACTTATATATTGGGCATCAAGATCTATAGAGATAGCTGAAGACGCTTAATTGGACTTCCACAAAGCACATACGTTGATAAAGGTCTGAAGAAGTTCAAAATGGATCAGTCAAAGAAAGGGTTCTTGCCTGTGTTACAAGGTATGAAGTTGAGTTAGACTCAATGCCCGACCACTACAGAAGATAGAGAGAAAATGAAAGTCATTCCCAATGCCTCAGCCATAGGTTCTATCATGTATATAATGCTGTGTACCAGACTTGATGTGTGCCTTGCTATTAGTTTAGCAGGGAGGTACCAAAGTAATCCAGGAGTGGATCACTGGACAGTGGTCAAGAACATCCTGAAATACCTACAAAGGACTAAGGATATGTTTCTCGTTTATGGGGTTGACTGTCGGTGTCAAAACCGGCGGATCTCGGGTAGGGGGTCCCGAGTTGTACGTCTAGGATGGATGGTAACAGGAGGCAAGGAACATGATGTTTTACCCAGGTTCGGGCCCTCTTGATGGAGTGTAACGCCCTCGATGCGGCTATAGCTCCCACGTGTCGAGGCATGACTTAGAGGCATAACCGCATTGAAAGCAATGTCGCAAGTTAGGCAATCTTCACAACATCCCATGTAACACAAATAATAAAAGGGGAGATACATAGTTGGCTTACACTCGCCACGTCAATCAAAGTACATAAATAGCATTACAACATTCAAACACTCATGGCCCGACTACGGCGCCAAAGTAAAAGAACAACCCAACATGCGACACGGTCCCGATCACCCCAACTGGGCACCACTACTGATCATCAGGGAAAGACACATAGTATCGGCGTGAGTCCTTGTCGAACTCCCACTTGAGATCAAGCGCGTCATCTGGAGTGGAATCATCAGGCCCTACATCTGGTTTGGAAGTAATCTGTGAGCCACAGGGACTCAACAATCTCGCACCCTCGCGATCAAGACTATTTAAGCTTAATAGGTAAGGCAAGGAAAATATGTGGAGCTGCAGCAAGCGACTAGCATATCTGGTGGCTATCCTGTTCGCAAAAGAGAGCGAGAAGAGGGGGCAAAGCGCGAGCGAGTAACTAGAGGGCATCCTGCGGCAAGCATTACTCCAACACCGTGTTCACTTCCCGGACTCCGCCGAGAAGAGACCATCACGGTAACTCACACAGTTGATTCATTTTAATTAAGTTAAGGTTCAAGTTATCTACAACCGGACAGTAACAAATTCCCATCTACCCATAACCATGGGCATGGCTTTCGAAAGTTCAAATCCCTGCAGGGGAGTCCCAACTTAGCCCATGACAAGCTCTCACGGTCAACGAAGGAATAGACCTCCTCCCGAGACGTTCCGATCAGACTCGGCATCCCGGTTCTTCAAGACACTTCGACAAGTTAAAACAAATCCAGCAACACCGCCCGAATGTGCCGACAAATCCCGATAGGAGCTGCACATATCTCGTTCTCAGGGCACACTCAGATGAACACTACGTACAACTAAAACCAACCCTCGAGTTGCCCCGAGGTGGCGCTGTAAGTGGCTCTGTTTGGACCAACACTCAGAGGAGCACTGGCCCGGGGGGGTTTAAAATAAGATGACCCTCGGGCTCCGGAAACCCAAGGGAAAAGAGGCTAGGTGGCAAATGGTAAAACCAAGGTTGGGCATTGCTGGAAAAGCTTTAATCAAGGCGAACTATCAAGGGGTTCCCATTATAACCCAACCGCGTAAGGAAGGGAAAATCCGGGAACATAACACCGATATGACGGAAACTAGGGCGGCAAGAGTGGAACAAAACGCTAGGCGAGAGGCCGAGCCTTCGACCCTTTACCAAGTATATAGATGCATTAAGATAACAAGGCAATATAATGATATCCCAACAAGTAAAATAATGTTCCAACAAGGAACGGTCTCCAATCTTCACCTGCAACTAGCAACGCTATAAGAGGGGTTGAGCAAAGCGGTAACATAGCCAATCAACGGTTTGCTAGGACATGGTGGGTTAGAGGTTTGACATGGCAATTTGGGAGGCATGATAAGCAAGTGGTAGGCATCGTAGCATAGGCATAGCAAAAGAGCGAGCATCTAGCATAGCAAAGATAGTAGTGATTTCGAGGGTATGATCATCTTGCCT
Source organism: Triticum urartu (assembly GCF_056163025.1). Classification (NCBI taxonomy): domain Eukaryota; kingdom Viridiplantae; phylum Streptophyta; class Magnoliopsida; order Poales; family Poaceae; genus Triticum; species Triticum urartu. The sequence continues at coordinate 236,694,084 of NC_141879.1, read as the reverse complement.
GCAAAGTTGTCAGAGATGACTGGATCCTCAAAAGCAAACTCAACGGGCTCCTCGTTAGCAAACTCGTCTCCCGGATATACCCAAACAAGACAAACAAGCAACAAGGACACAAGAAACCACGTGCAAAGCTCAAACAATATGATGCAAACATGGTATGCTATGCAGGATGCGATATGTGATGCATATGCAAGATTTGACAAGGAATGAATGAACCTGGCCTCAACCTGGAAATCCAAGTGTGCCACTGGAAAGGTGAGATGAAATCACTTGAAAACGATATAAAGATCACCGGAATCGGAGTTACGGTTTGGAAATGGCAAGCAATTCAAATATGGCACCGGTCTGCGATTTACAGCAAGTAGCCATCTAAATGCAACAAGATGAACATGCTACAGCGCCCAAACATGACAACAAAATACATGGCAGGGATCCATTCATGATGCTTAACAAAAGATGAACACTGAGCTACGACCCATTCATCCATTAACAGGTTCAAACAAGCATGGCAAAAATGCATTTGGTAAACAGATTTCAGACTTAGTGAAATTAACACTTGTCTGGAATTTCAGATCAGATAGCACTCTTTGGAGCATGAAAACTATATTCTATAGGACCTGAACATGGCAAAGTAAAGCATGGCATGGATCTACTCAAAGAGCTTAACAAAAGTCCCTTACTGACCTTGAGCCAAAAGGGATCAGAAAAATACATTTGCAAGCACGTGAACATGGCAAAAACATAGTCAGTTCTCAGACTTGGTGAAAATTGGAGCATGCAAAATCAGATATCAAGTAGGCATGTTAACGACCTCGATGCACTCACTACAGAGCAAGTCATGACAATCTAAGCATACAACCATCAAGAATGCACATTATACAAGCTAGACATGGCAAGAACAATAACATAGCATGCACGGATCAACTACAACATACTTGGCAAAATCGCTAACTAGACAATCTGCCCAGATTCACGAAATGGAAAAAGTAGAGCTCGATTGACTCAAGCTAGGGTGCTCCATAATTGCAAACAAAGACATGGATGGATAGAGCACTACAAGATTAACAAAACATCCTTACTGATCATCCTCAAAAGAGGCACGGATCAGTAGAAAACAACATGAACATGTGGCATAATGAGATAAACAGTCCAAGGACTTAGTGGAAATGCTAAGTCCCTGAAATCAGCATTAACAAATGCTCCACTTTGCAAGCTTGTGCTAGTCACCACACACATCACAAAAATACATGGGTTGCACCTCTGGATAGATGGCAAAACATATAACAAAACTCATGAAGAGCTCAGGGGCATATTATGCACACATTAATCATGGCAAAAAATGACAAATCTCTAATTGGAGCAGCAGATCTGACAATTATCTCAAATAGCATTCTTCTAACAGCATTTCGGGCATCAAGATGAACTCAAATGAAATGATGCAATGAGATGAAATGATGTACTCTCTGAGACGAACATTTGGATATGCTATATGCCCAAAACGGAGCTACGGATGCAAAGTTACGATGCGATGAACATAGCCAAAATAATTAGGGTTAGGGACGGAAAGTCAACCGATCCGATCTAGATCTGGATGGTACTGTAGCGGGGCGCGTTCTCTGAGGTTCACCGGCGAGGAAGTAGAGCTCCGGCGAGGAAGTAGAGGCGGCGGGGAGGTCGGATCCGGCCCGGGACGCGGAAGCCGGCGATGGCGCGGTCGGCGGCGCGCTCCGTAGGGCGGCGCGGCGTACTCCACCGGGCGGCGCGGCGAACTCCGGCCACCGGAGCGGGGTAGCGCGGCGGCCGGCGAGGAAGGTCGGGCGGCGCGGGCGGCGCTCGCCGTCGCGGCGGACGAAGGGCGGCGCGGGCGAGCGCGGGGGCCCGATCCGGGCTTCCCGGGCCGGCGGCGGAGGGAGGCGGTGATGGCCATGTGGCGCGCACGGAGTGGCGCGGGCCGGCGGATCCGGACGTGTCCGTCGGTGGCGAAGATGTCCGGAGGCGGCGGACGAGTGGATCTAGGGTTAGGGGTGGAATGACCCGGGATTTCGAATGGGGGACGTATAAATAGGCATAGAGGGAGCTAGCAGTGTCCAAATGAGGTGCGGTTTTCGGCCACGCGATCATTATCGAACGCTCTAGATGATGGAGAGGGTTTTGGTGGGTCTTGGGCCAAATTGGAGGGGTGTTGGGCTGCAACACACACGAGGCCTTTTCGGTCCCTCGGTTAACCGTTGGAGCATCAAACGAAGTCCAAATGGTATGAAACTTGACAGGCGGTCTACCAGTAGTAACCCAAGGCCACTTGGCAAGTCTCGGTCCAATCTGGAAATTTTTAATCCCCACACACGAAAGAAAGGTAGAAATGACCACTGGAGGAGAACGAAGCGCCGGAATGCAAAACGGACAACGGGGAAAATGCTCGAATGCATGAGATGAACACGTATGCAAATGCAATGCACATGATGACATGATATGAGATGCATGACAACGATAACAACACACGGAGACAAAAACCCGAACCCGAGAAAATAAAATAAATTAACGCCGGAAACGGCAAGAGTTGTATTACAAATTGGGTAAATCATATCCGGGGTGTTAGAACACTCCACCACTACGAAAGGATCTCGTCCCGAGATCTAGGACTGAAAAAACGCCGGGTACTCAGAACGGAGGTGATCCTCGCGTTCCCAGGTAGCTTCATGGTCGGAATGGTGTGACCACTTGACTTTGAGGAATTTGATTGACTTGTTGCGAGTCTTGCGTTCAGTCTCTTCAAGAATAGCAACGGGGTGCTCACGATAAGAGAGATCTTCTTGGAGCTCAATGTCCTCGAAGTTGATGGTGCGGTCAGGAGTCTTGAAGCACTTTCGGAGCTGAGAGACATGGAACACGTCATGCACATTTGCAAAGTTTGAAGGAAGCTCGAGTTGATAGGCGAGATCGCCTCTCTTGCTGACGATCTTGAAAGGTCCCACGTATCTGGGGGCAAGCTTCCCTTTGATACCGAAGCGACGAGTACCTTTCATTGGAGAGACGCGGAGGTAAACATGATCTCCGATCTCGAAAGCCAAATCACGGTGCTTACTATCATAGTAGCTCTTCTGGCGGGATTGGGCTGCTTTGAGGTTATCTCGAATGACTTTGCACATTTCCTCTGCCTCTGTGATTAAGTCATTGCCGAGAAGCTGACGTTCACCGGTTTCAGACCAGTTGAGAGGGGTACGGCACTTCTTGCCATACAGAATTTCAAATGGGGCCTTGCCCGAACTTTCTTGAAAACTGTTGTTGTAGGAGAATTCAGCATATGGAAGACAATCCTCCCACTTCATGCCGAAGGAGATCACACAAGCCCTGAGCATATCTTCAAGAATCTGGTTGACACGCTCGACTTGACCGCTAGTTTGGGGATGGAAAGCTGTGCTGAAGCGGATATTGGTGCCCATGGCCTTCTGAAAAGAATCCCAAAACTTGGAGGTAAATATGCTGCCACGGTCTGAAGAGATCACTTGTGGAATACCGTGCAGAGAGACAATCCGAGAGGTATAGAGTTCCGCCAATTGAGCTGCAGTGATTGACTCTTTGATAGGCAGAAAGTGAGCCACTTTAGTGAGTTTGTCGATGACAACGAATATAGCATCATTGCCACATTTGGACTTTGGAAACCCCGTCACGAAGTCCATCTCAATGTGGTCAAACTTCCATTCTGGAATGGCAATAGGTTGGAGGAGACCCGCTGGTCTTTGGTGTTCTGTCTTCACTCTTCTGCAGACATCACATTCATTCACGAACTGAGCAATCCCGCGCTTCATTCGAGTCCACCAATAAGCCTGCTTGAGGTCTTGATACATCTTCGTTCTCCTAGGGTGGATGGAGAGGAGAGAATTGTGAGCCTCGTTCATGATCACTTTACGAAGGTCACCTTTGGGCACAACAATACGATCCTCGAAGAAGAGAGTATCTTTGTCATCAAGGCAGTAGCACTTGTACTTGGGTTGACTCTTGGCAATCCCAATCTTCACCTTCCTCACCATAGCATCAAGAAGCTGGGCTTGGCGAATCTGGTCTTCCAAGGTAGGAGAGACTTGAAGGTTGGCGAGGAAACCTTGTGGAACAACTTGCAGATTAAGTTTGCGGAAAGCTTCACAAAGCTTGGGTTGATAAGGCTTGAGAATTAGACTATTGCAATAAGCCTTCCTGCTCAATGCGTCAGCAATAACATTGGCCTTGCCTGGAGTATACTCGATACTCGGATTATACTCTTGAATCATTTCGACCTATCGAGTCTGCCTGAGGTTGAGATTAGGCTGAGTGAAGATGTACTTGAGACTCTTGTGGTCAGTGAAAATGTCCACTTTTCTTCCCAATAAGAGATGTCTCCAAGTCAAAAGAGCATGCACAACTACCGCCAACTCGAGGTCATGAGTGGGGTAGTTCTTCTCATTGGGCTTCAACTGGCGAGAGGTATAAGCCACAACTTTCTTCTCTTGCATCAACACTGCGCCAAGACCTTGGAGAGAAGCATCGCAAAAGACCTCGTACGGCTTGGATTCATCAGGAGGAGTCAGAACTGGAGCAGTGACCAATTTCTCTTTCAAAGTGTTGAAAGCGATGTCACACTCCGGAGACCAAACATACTTGACGTGCTTCTGGAGAAGATTTGAGAGAGGCTTCGTGATCTTAGAAAAGTTTTCAACGAATCTTCGACAGTAGCTTGCAAGACCGAGGAAGCTACGGAGTTGCTTCACATTCTGAGGTGATTCCCAATTCACAATTGCAGACACCTTCTCAGGATTCACTGCAATGCCCTTGGCAGAGATGATATGACCAAGATAAAGAACCTCATCAAGCCAAAATTCACACTTGGAGAACTTGGCGTAGAACTGGTGTTCCCTCAGCTTATCGAGTACCAAACGCAAGTGCTTGGCATGATCTTCCTTGTTCTTCGAAAAGACAAGAATGTCGTCGAGATAGACCAAAAAGAAGTCATTGGTGTAGGCATTGAAGATAAAGTTCATCATGCGAGAGAAAGTCGGAGGAGCGTTGACGAGGCCAAAAGACATGACAGTGTATTCATATGACCCATAGCTTGTCCTGAAAGCCGTCTTGGGAATATCTTGCTCACGGATTCAAATCTGATGATAACCCATATGGAGATCAAGCTTGGAGAATACTTGGGCGCCTTTGAGTTGTTCGAACAGCTCGTTGATGTTGGGAAGTGGGTATTTGTTCTTGATGGTCTTCTTGTTCAATGGACGGTAGTCAACACAAAGTCAGTCCGTTCCATCCTTCTTCTTCACAAAAAGAACACCACAACCCCACGGAGAAGAACTAGGCCGGATGAGACCCATTCTCTCTTGAATATCGAGTTGCTTCTTCAGCTCCTTCAACTCTTCAGGTCCGAGCTTGTAAGGACGCTTGCACACTGGTTCCGTGCCAGGCTCAAGATCAATGACGAATTCAACTGGCCGGTGCGGAGGAATTCCTGGAAGCTCTTCTGGAAAGACGTCTTGATATTCACAAACGACTAGAATTTGCGAGATAGCATCCAGTTCACCCTTCTCATTGAGAGAAAACAGACGGATAGTATCATCACGAGCGGCAAAGACGATTACATCCTCAGACGAATGAGTCAATTGAATCTTCCTGGCAGCACAATCAAGATGCGCCTTGTGCTTAGAAAGCCAATCCATCCCGAGAATAAGATCAATATCCGAGTTACCAAGAACCACCGGAGAAGAAAGAAACTTGTAATCGCCCAACGTGATAGAGACATCCGGGACGCAATTGTTAGAAGTCATTTGCTTGCCCGGAGACACAATCTTCAACGGGACAGGAATCCTTTCGGTCACAAAATCATGCTTGGCAACAAATGGTGTTGAAATAAAAGAAAGCGATGCACCAGTGTCAAAAAGAACTTTAGCTGGAATATCGTTAATAGGAAGGTTACCCATGATGACATCTCGCGAGTCCTCTGCCTGAGCTGCATTCAGCAAATTGACCTTGGCGTGCTTGGGGTTATGCTTGACCACATCTGTACTTGCCGATCTCATAGGAGGAGGAGGAGGAGGAAGACGCCTCTGATTGAAGCACTTGTTGGCATAGTGACCCTTCTGTTGGCACTTGTTGCACGTGACCTCTGAAAGCAGACGGTGGTATGGAGCACTTGATCTTGGAGCTTGAGACGAAGTCTTGTTCTGAAATCCAGGGTTGGGTGGGTGGGAAGATCCACTGCCACCTTTGCTCTTCTGAAACGGCTGACAGAACGGAGGAGGAGGAAGCCAATACTTCTGCTGCTTGGCCACTTGAGTAGAGGAAGAAGGAGTAGCATCTCTGACTCGCTTCTTGGAAGCATCATACCTCAGTTGAGCGGCCTCTTGCTTCAATGCCATGTTGTAGAACTCATCGTACCTCAAGGGCTCAAAGAGAACAAGAGCTAGCTGAATTTCTTCTCTGAGACCACCCCTGAACTGGTATATCATGCTCTTCTCATCAGGGATGTCCTGCTTAGCAAAGCGGGCGAGCTTCTGAAACAACTTGTTGTAGTCATAGACAGACAAAGAGCCTTGCTTCAGGTTGCGGAATTCCTCACGCTTGCTTTCAACCACGCTCTGAGGGATATGATGAGCTTTGAAATCTTGACAAAATTCATCCCAGGTAATCACACGGCCTCCTCTGGAATCCTTGTACTGCTAGAACCATTCTGTAGCTTGGTCTTTGAGTTGGAAGGAAGCGAACTTGACAAAGTCCTCAGGCCTGACGTTACTGCACTCGAAATGCTTGCACAGATCCACGAGCCAATCGTCAGCATCAGTTGCCTCAACACAATTGCTGAAAGTCTTTGGCCCGTTAGCAAGGAACTGGTTGAGTGTAGCAAAGTGATTCTGATTGTTGCCTTGGTTGCCTTGGTTCGCTTGATTGCGCTCTTGAAGAATTTGCATGATCAACTGCGTGTTTGCATTGGTTGCGGCCATCACAGCTTGCCATGCCTCCGGAGGAGGTGGAGGTGGTGGCGGATCCTGATTCTGATTTTGATTGGTGCTCTTAGCGGGAGCCATCCTGAAGAGGGTGACAACCATTAGCACATTGATAGGCAAATATTGAAGCTAAATCCAACGGAATGAAAATTGCAACATAAAGTCTTCACATCCGAACAAAATGAACGAATGCATTCCACTTGAAATGGTCACATATCCATAAATTGAGAAGCCACTTAGAATTTAGGTAGAGGAATAAATCAACAAGGTACGGATCAAGAACGAATACTCGGTAAGAAATCCCAATCCCAAACCAAATATCCGTGGAAGAAGGACTAGAGCTACAAGAATTCCCACCTATGAAACTCCCGAACCTTTCCGGTTATGCAATCAGGTGTTGGGGATACAGGGGAAGCATAATATCTCACCCAAATCTAGCAATTCCTACATCCAGCTGTATCCATCCTTCAACACATAACCGAGAAAACTTCGGAAACCATCTACCTCAACCTTCGAAAAGCATCCGTTATACAAGTTATGGCGATACTCCCGAACTCCCGCCCCAGTACTGGGTGGCGTCGAGGTTATCTCACCAACGAACTGCATAAAAGAGATTTTCGATGTCGGCGTACTAAACTCAGGTATTCCAGAATTGCAACGATAAAATTGTGACGACAACACCTCGGAGCTCAACTCCCTGGGACACTGCCACAACCCCTAAAGACAGGAGGCACCAAGAACAATGTTCTCGTCACAAAACCATCGGAACGATTCCAAGATACCCGTGTGATCCTAAATTTTTTTAGTGAAATTTGAGAAGAGAAGAGTCAAACTCTACGTCAGGATGCCTTACCAGAGCGATGAGGAGACTGGGAAGTAAAAAGAATTCCTAAACTCTCTGATATATAATTCCTAAATGACTCAAAACATTTTTTCTAGACTCAACAACAGCTGCTAAAAACGATCAAGCAATGGGGGCTCCTAAGGTCGGGGAAGGCTCTGATTACCAACTTGTAACGCCCTCGATGCGGCTATAGCTCCCACGCGTCGAGGCACGACTTAGAGGCATAACCGCATTGAAAGAAATGTCGCAAGTTAGGCAATCTTCACAACATCCCATGTAATATAGATAATAAAAGGGGAGATACATAGTTGGCTTACACTCGCCACGTCAATAAAAGTACATAAATAGCATTACAACATTCAAACACTCATGGCCCGACTACGGCGCCAAAGTAAAAGAACAACCCAACATGCTACACGGTCCCGATCACCCCAACTGGGCACCACTACTGATCATCAGGGAAAGACACATAGTATCACCGTGAGTCCTCGTCGAACTCCCACTTGAGCTCAAGCGCGTCATCTGGAGCGGAATCATCAGGCCCTGCATCTGGTTTGGAAGTAATCTGTGAGCCACAGGGACTCAGCAATCTCGCACCCTCGCGATCAAGACTATTTAAGCTTAATAGGTAAGGCAAGGAAAATATGTGGAGCTGTAGCAAGCGACTAGCATATCTGGTGGCTATCCTGTTCGCAAAAGAGAGCGAGAAGAGGGGGCAAAGCGCGAGCGAGTAACTAGAGGGCATCCTGCGGCAAGCATTACTCCAACACCGTGTTCACTTCCCGGACTCCGCCGAGAAGAGACCATCACGGTAACTCACACAGTTGATTCATTTTAATTAAGTTAAGGTTCAAGTTATCTACAACCGGACATTAACAAATTCCCATCTGCCCATAACCGCGGGCACGGTTTTCGAAAGTTCAAATCCCTGCAGGGGAGTCCCAACTTAGCCCATGACAAGCTCTCACGGTCAACGAAGGAATAGACCTCCTCCCGAGATGTTCCGATTAGACTCGGTATCCCGGTTCTTCAAGACACTTCGACAAGTTAAAACAAATCCAGCAACACCACCCGAATGTGCCGACAAATCCCGATAGGAGCTGCACATATCTCGTTCTCAGGGCACACTCAGATAGGTCAAGCTACGAGTAAAACCAACCCTCGAGTTTCCCCGAGGTGGCCCCGCACGCTGCCTAGTTCGGACCAACACTCAGAGGAGCACTGGCCCGGGGGGTTTAAAATAAGATGACCCTCGGGCTCCGGAAACCCAAGGGAAAAAGAGGCTAGGTGGAAAATGGTAAAACCAAGGTTGGGCATTGCTGGAAACGCTTTAATCAAGGCGAACTATCAAGGGGTTCCCATTATAACCCAACCGCGTAAGGAACGCAAAATCCGGGAACATAACACCGATATGACGGAAACTAGGGCGGCAAGAGTGGAACAAAACACTAGGCGAGAGGCCGAGCCTTCCACCCTTTACCAAGTATATAGATGCATTAATTAAATAATAGATATTGTGATATCCCAACAAAATATCCATGTTCCAAACATGGAACAAGCTCCAATCTTCACCTGCAACTAACAACGCTATAAGAGGGGCTGAGCAAAGCGGTAACATAGCCAATCAACGGTTTGCTAGGACATGGTGGGTTAGAGGTTTGGCATGGAAATTTGGGAGGCTTTAAAGCAAGTGGTAGGCATCCTAGCATTGTCATAGAAAAAGAGCGAGCATGTAGCAAAGCAAAGATAGTAGTGATTTCGAGGGTATGATCATCTTGCCTGCAAAGTTGTCAGAGTTGACTGGATCCTCGAAAGCAAACTCAACAGGCTCCTTGTTAGCGAACTCATCTCCTGGCTCTGCCCAAACAAGACAAACAAGCAAATGGAACACAATCAACCACGTGCAAAGCTCAAACAATATGATGCAAAGATGGTATGCTATGCGGGATGCGATGCGGGATGCATATGCAAGATTTGAAAAGGGATGCATGAATATGGCCTCAACTTAGGAATCCAAGTGTGCCACTGGAAAAATGAGATGAAATCGCTTGAAAACAATATAAAGAATGCCGGAATCGGAGTTACGGTTTGGAAATGGCAAGCAATTCAAATATGACCACGTTCTGCGATTTACAGCAAGTAGCCATCTAAATGCAATGAGATGAACAAGCTACATCACTCAAACATGGCATAAAAATACATGTCAGGGATGCATTCAAGATGCTTAACAAAAGTCTAGCACTGAGCTACAGCCAAATCATCCATTAACAGGTTCAAACAAGCATGGCAAAAATGCATATGGTAAACAGATCTCAGACTTAGTGAAATTAACACTTGTCTGGAATTTCAGATCAGATATCACTCTTCGGAGCAGCAAAACTACAAGCTACAGGACCTGAACATGGAAAAGTAAATCATGGAATGGAGCTACTCAAAGAGCTTAACAAAAGTCCCTTAGTGACCTTGAGCCAAAAGGAATCAGAAAATACAATTGCAAGCATGTGAACATGGCAAAAACATAATCAGATCACAGACTTAGTGAAACTGAAGCATGCTGAAAACAGATATCAAGTAGGCATGTATACGAGCTCGATGCACTCACTACAGAGCAAGTCATGACAAGCTAAGAATACACCCATCAAGAATACACAAAATACAAGCTAGACATGGCAAGAACAATAGCATAGCATGCACGGATCAACTACAACATCATCGGCAAAATCGCTAACAAGTAGACAATCTGCCCAGATTCACGAAGTAGCAAAAGTAGACCTCGATTGACTCAAGCTAGGGTGCTCCATAATTGCAACCAAAGACATGGATGGATAGATCACTACAAGATTAACAAAACATCCTTACTGATCATTCTCAAAAGAGGTACGGATCACTAGGAAACAATATGAACATATGGCCATATGAGATAAACAGATCAAGGACTTTGTGGAAATGCTAAGTCCCTGAAATCAGCATTACCAAGTGCCTCACTTTGCAAGATTGTGCTAGTCACCACACACATCACAAAAATACATGGGTTGCACCTCTGGAAAGATGGCAAAACCCTTAACAAAACATATGTAGAGCTCCAGGTCATATCATGCACACAATAATCATGGCAAAAATGACAAATATCTAAATGGAGTAGTAGATCTGACAATTATCTCAAGTATCCCTCTTCTAACAGAATATCGGGCATCAAGATGAACTTAAATGAAAATGATGCAATGGAATGAAATGATGTGCTCTCTGAGGCGAACATTTTGACATGCTATATGCCCAAAACGGAGCTACGGATACAAAGTTATAGCACGATGAACAAGGGCATTTGAACTGCAGACTTAGGAAAAATTATACCCTCCAGATCTAGGGTTCGTCGTCGGCGCGCGAACCGAGGACTCCGGTGAGACGAATCTGGCTCCGGCGAGGTCGGAGAAGGACGATGAGGGCGGGGCCGACTAGATTCGGGCACAGGGGGCTCCTCTCCGGCCGGATCGCGCCGGATCCGGCAGGGCGGCGAAGAACGGCGACGGGGCGAGCTCGGCACGGGGCGGCGGCCGGCGAGCGCAGGGCGGCGGCGCGGCGAGCTCGGTCTGGGCACGCGGCGGCCGGAGCAGACCTGAGGCGCCGGCGCAGAGGAGGGAAGGCACCGGGCGGCGGCTAGGCGAGTGGGCCGCGGGGGCCGGATACGGGCTCGGCGGGCCCGCGCGGGATCGGCGGCGATGTGGGGAGCCCGCGCCACTTGGCGCGCCCAGGTTGGCTGCGGGTGGCGGCGGACATGTCCGGCGGCCGGCGGACGTGTCCAGCCGCGCGGAGGAGATGGATCTAGGGTTAGGGACAAGGGGAACCGCGAATTTGAGGAGGGGGTCTATATATAGAGGTAGAGGGAGCTAGGAGAGTCTAAATGAGGTGCGGTTTTCGGCCACGCGATCGTGATCGAACGCTCTAGATGATGGACAGGGTTTTGGTGGGTTTTGGGCCAAAATGGAGGGGTGTTGGGCTGCAACACACACGAGGCCTTTTCGGTCCCTCGGTTAACCGTTGGAGTATCAAACGAAGTCCAAATGGTACGAAACTTGACAGGCGGTCTACCGGTAGTAAACCCAGGCCGCTTGGCAAGTCTCGGTCCAATCCGGAAAAGTTTAATCCCCACACACGAAAGAAAGGTAGAAATGACCACCGGAGGAGAACGAAGCGCCGAAATGCAAAATGGACAACGGGGAAAATGCTCAAATGCAAGAGATGAACACGTATGCAAATGCAATGCACATGATGACATGATATGAGATGCATGACAACGACAACAACACACGGAGACAAAGACCCGAACCCGAGAAAATAAAATAACTTAAGGCAGGAAACGGCAAGAATTGGATTACAAATTGGGCAAAACATATCCGGGGTGTGACACTACATAAAGCAATCAGCGAGGAAGGCACGAGGTAGGGGGCGCGCCTACCCCCCCAGGCGCGCCCTCCACCCTCGTGGGCCCCCTGTTGCTCCACTGACATACTCCTTCCTCCTATATATACCTACGTACCCCCAAACTACCAGATACAGAGGCAAAACCCTATTTCCACCGCCGTAACTTTCTGTATCCACGAGATCCCATCTTGGGGCCTTTTCCGGAGCTCCGCCGAAGGGGGCATCGATCACGGAGGGCTTCTACATCAACACCATAGCCCCTCCGATGAAGTGTGAGTAGTTTACTTCAGACCTACGGGTCCATAGTTATTAGCTAGATGGCTTCTTCTCTATTTTTGGATCTCAATACAAAGTTCTCCCCCTCTCTTGTGGAGATCTATTCGATGTAATCTTCTTTTGCGATGTGTTTGTTGAGACCGATGAATTGTGGGTTTATGATCAAGTTTATCTATGAACAATATTTGAATCTTCTCTGAATTCTTTTATGTATGATTGATTATCTTTGCAAGTCTCTTCGAATTATCAGTTTGGTTTGGCCTACTAGATTGATCTTTCTTGCAATGGGAGAAGTGCTTAGCTTTGGGTTCAATCTTGCGGTGTCCTTTCCCAGTGACAGTAGGGGCAGCAAGGCATGTATTGTATTGTTGCCATCGAGGATAACAAGATGGGTTTATATCATATTGCATGAGTTTATCCCTCTACATCATGTCATCTTGCTTAAAGTGTTAATCTGTTCTCTTGAACTTAATACTCTAGATGCATGCTGGATAGCGGTCGATGCGTGGAGTAATAGTAGTAGATGCAGGCACGAGTCGGTCTACTTGTCTCGGACGTGATGCCTATATACATGATCATACCTAGATATTCTCATAACTATGCTCAATTCTGTCAATTGCTCAACAGTAATTTGTTCACCCACTATAAATACTTATGCTCTTGAGAGAAGCCACTAGTGAAACCTATGTCCCCCGGGTCTATCTTCCATCATATTAATCTTCCAATACTTAGTTATTTCCTTTGCCATTTATTTTACTTTGCATATTTTATTTCTCTTTATCATAAAAATACCAAAAATATTATCTTATCATATCTATTAGATCTCACTCTGGTAAGTGACCATGTAGGGATTGACAACCCCTTATCGCGTTGGTTGCGAGGATTTATTTGTTTGTGTAGGTGCGAGGGACTCGTGCGCGGCCTCCTACTGGATTGATACCTTGGTTCTCAAAAACTGAGGGAAATACTGACGCTACTTTGCTGCATCACCCTTTCCTCTTCAAGGGAAAACCAACGCAGTGCTCAAGAGGTAGCAAGAAGGATTTCTGGCGCCGTTGTCGGGGAGGTTCGCGCAAGACAAGTCAAGATTTGACTCCCGACAACGAGTCACTTGTGGTGCCGTTGCAAGTCAAGACATACCAAGTACCCATCACAAACCCTTATCTCCAGCATTACATTATTTGCCATTTGCCTCTCGTTTTCCTCTCGCCCACTTCATCCTTGCCGTTTTTTTCGCCCTCTCTCTCCATCCTCCCTCTCTTTCTCTATTTACCTCTTTTTGCCCGTTTCTTGTTCGCTTGTGTGTGGGATTGCTTGCTTGTCATTATGGCTAGTCCCCTATCTTCTCCGTTGTCTCCCGAAAATGAAGTTCTTAATTTTAAGCAATGGGAAGGAGAAAACCTAAAAGACGCTTGGTATAGAATTTGCAATGCTCAAAATAGATCTACCAAGAAGCAATCTACTTCTATTCCTCTCCGCAATTTTTATGTAGGTGCTATTCCTTGGCACAGATATGTCCTTGATACCATTGCCGGAGGGAATTTCTTGGGTAGCCACATTTTCGATTCCTATAATGCTATGATAGATTTGTTTGGCTCACCCCCTCTTTTGGTTAATGGAACTATGTTAACTTTGGAGCATGTAATGCAAAAACTTGAAATTATTGAAAATAAAGTTGCTACCGTTGAGTTAATTGAAAATTTCGATAAAAAGATCCACAACCAAATTAGCCAATATGGATCTAAAGTAGGAGTAACTTTGAAAAATATTAAAGAGAAGGAACCTATAGTTAATGAAAGAATAAATCATGATTCCACTAGAATCAATAAACTTGAGGGTATCATTACCAACTTGGGAACCGCTTTTTCTTCCCTAAAGAATACTCCAAGTCCTTCAACTAAAATTTCCAAGCTTATGTATGTTCCTAAAAATAAGGGTGAATCCTCTAGCAAAGAAACTGCGGATCTCAAATGTATAAGTATTCATCCTAATCTTTTTGCTATCATTAAGGAACCATTTGCTACTAATGATTTTTTCGATCTTGTGCCTAGAAGTTTGATTATTGATAAAAGGAAATAAACTCCTAAAGGTGATAGATGTCTCATTAAATAACTACCAACTAAAGATACCTAGATCTATCCTTGCTTTTATGCCTAGCTAGGGGCGTTAAACGATAGCGCTTGTTGGGAGGCAACCCAATTTTATTTTTATTCCTTGATTTTTGCTCCTGTTTAGTAATAAATAATTTATCTAGCCTATGTTTTGGTTGTGTTTTTGTGTTTAATTAGTGCTTGTGCCAAGTACAACCGTTGGGAAGACTTGGGGAAAATCTTTTTAATCTTGCTGTAAAAAACAGAAACTTTAGTGCTCACGAGAATTGCTGCCATTTTTATTTGGAGATTGATATTTAGTTAATTCTTTTTGAATATGATTAATAGATAAATTACTCACGTCCAGAGATTTATTTTAGAATTTTTGGGGTTCCAGATCTTGCGTTAGCTACATATTACAACAGACTGTTCTGTTTTTGACACATTCTGTTTTTCGTGTGTTGTTTGCTTATTTTGATGAATCTATGGCTAGTAAAATAGTTTATAAACCATAGAGAAGTTGGAATACAGTAGGTTTAACACCAATATAAATAAATAATGAGTTCATTACAGTACCTTGAAGTGGTGTTTTGTTTTCTTTCGCTAACGGAGCTCACGAGATTTTCTACTTTAAGTTTTGTGTTGTGAAGTTTTCAAGTTTTGGGTAAAAGATTTGATGGATTATGGAAAAAGGAGTGGAAAGAGTCTAAGCTTGGGGATGCCATGGCACCCCAAGATAATATAAGGACACCTAAAAGCCAAAGCTTGGCCCCGGAAGGCATCCCCTCTTTCGTCTACTTCCATCGGTAACTTTACTTGGAGCTATATTTTTATTTACCACATGATATGTGTTTTGCTTGGAGCGTCTTGTATTATTTGAGTCTTTATTTGTTAGTTTTCCACAATCATCCTTTCTGTACACACCTTTTGAGAGAGCACACATGATTCGGAAATTGTTAGAATACTCTATGTGCTTCACTTATATCTTTTGAGTTATATAGTTTTTGCTCTAGTGCTTCACTTATATCTTTTAGAGCACGTCGGTGGATTTGTTTTATAGAAACTATTGTTCTCTCATGATTCACTTAGATTATTTTGAGAGTCTTACAAAACAGCATGGTAATTTGCTTTAATTATGTTAGGCATTCAAGATTAATAAAAAATTTCTTATGAGTGTGTTGAATACTATGAGAAGTTTGATACTTGATAATTTTTTTGAGATATGGATATGGTAATATTAGAGTCATGCTAGTCGAGTAGTTGTGAATTTAAGAAATACTTGTGTTAAAGTTTGTGATTCCCGTAGCATGCATGTATGGCGAACCGTTATGTGATGAAGTCGGAGCATGATTTATTTATTGATTGTCTTCCTTATGAGTGGCGGTCGGGGATGAGCGATGGTCTTTTCCTACCAATCTATCCCCCTAGGAGCATGCGTGTAATACTTTGCTTTGATAACTTGTAGATTTTTGCAATAAGTATATGAGTTCTTTATGACTAAGGTTGAGTCCATGGATCATACACACTTTTCTTCCTTCCACCATTGCTAGCCTCTCTAATACCGCACACCTTTCGCTGGTATCATACACCCACCATATATCTTCCTCAAAACAGCCACCATACCTACCTATCATGGAATTTCCATAGAAACTCCAAGATATATTGCCATGCAACTTTCCACCATTCCATTTACTATGACACACTCCATCATTGTCATATTGCTTTGCATGATCATGTAGTTGACATTGTATTTGTGGCAAAGCCACCGTTCATAATTCTTTCATACATGTCACTCTTGATTCATTGCATATCCCGGTACACCGCCAGAGGCATTCACATAGAGTCATATTTTGTTCTAAGTATTGAGTTGTAATTGTTGAGTTGTAAGTAAATAAAAGTGTGATGATCATCATTTTTAGAGTATTGTCCCAAGTGAGGAAATGATGATGGAGACTATGATTCCCCCACAAGTCGGGATGAGACTCCGGACGAAAAATAAAATAAAATAAAATAATAAAAAAAGAGGCCAAAGAAGCCCAAATAAAAAAATAGGCCATAAAAGGGAAAAAGGCCCAAATAAAAAATATGAGAGAAAAAGAGAGAAGGGACAATGCTACTACCCTTTTACCACACTTGTGCTTCAAAGTAGCACCATGATCTTCATAATAGAGAATCTCCTATGTTATCACTTTCATATGCTAGTGGGAATGTTTCATTATAGAACTTGGCTTGTATATTCCAGTGATGGGCTTCCTCAAAATGCCCTAGGTCTTCGTGAGCAAGCGAGTTGGATGCACACCCACTTAGTTCCTTTTGTTGATCTTTCATATACTTATAGCTCTAGTGCATCCGTTGCATGGCAATCCCTACTCACTCACATTGATATCTATTGATGGGCATCTCCATAGCCCGTTGATACGCCTAGTTGATGTGAGACTATATTCCCCCTTTTTATCTCCTCCACAACCACCATTCTATTCCACCTAAAGTGCTATGTCCATGGCTCACGCTCATGTATTGTGTGAATATTGAAAAAGTTTGAGAACACCAAAAGTATGAAACAATTGCTTGGCTTGTCATCGGGGTTGTGCATGATTTAAATACTTCGTGTAGTGAAGATAGAGCATAGCCAGACTATATGATTTTGTAGGGATAACTTTCTTTGGCCATGTTATTTTGAAGAGACATAATTGCGTAGTTAGTATGCTTGAAGTATTATTATTTCTATGTCAATATTGAACTTTTGTCTTGAATCTTTCGGATCTGGATATTCATACCACAATTAAGAAGAATTACATTGAAATTATGCCAAGTAGCATTCCACATCAAAAATTCTGTTTTTATCATTTACCTACTCGAGGATGAGCAGGAATTAAGCTTGGGGATGCTTGATACATCTCCAACGTATCTATAATTTTTGATTGTTCCATGTTATATTATATTCTGTTTTGGACATTATTGGGCTTTATTAGACAATTTTATATTATTTTTGGGACTAACCTATTAACCGGAGGCCCAGCCCAGAATTGCTTTTTTTGCCTATTTTAGGGTTTCGCGGAAAAAGAATATCAAACGGAGTCCAAACGGAATGAAACCTTCGGGAACGTGATTTTCGGAATGAACATGATCTAGAGGACTTGGACCCTACGTCAAGCAATCAATGAGGAAGGCACGAGGTAGGGGGCGCGCCTACCCCCCCAGGCGTGCTCTCCACCTTCGTGGGCCCCCTGTTGCTCCACCGACGTACACCTTCCTCCTATATATACCTACGTACCCCCAGACTACCAGATATGGAGCCAAAACCCTAATTCCACCGCCGTAGCTTTCTGTATCCACGAGATCCCATCTTGGGGCCTTTTCCGGAGCTCCGCCGGAGGGGGCATCGATCACGGAGGGCTTCTACATCAACACCATAGCCCCTCCGATGAAGTGTGAGTAGTTTACTTCAGACCTACGGGTCCATAGTTATTAGCTAGATGGATTCTTCTCTCTTTTTGGATCTCAATACAAAGTTCTCCCCCTCTCTTGTGGAGATCTATTCGATGTAATCTTCTTTTGCGGTGTGTTTGTTGAGACCGATGAATTGTGGGTTTATGATCAAGTTTATCTATGAACAATATTTGAATCTTCTCTGAATTCTTTTATGTATGATTGGTTATCTTGCAAGTCTCTTCGAATTATCAGTTTGGTTTGGCCTACTAGATTGATCTTTCTTGCAATGGGAGAAGTGCTTAGCTTTGGGTTCAATCTTGCGGTGTCCTTTCCCAGTGATAGTAGGGGCAGCAAGGCACGTATTGTATTGTTTCCATTGAGGATAACAAGATGGGGCTTATATCATATTGCATGAGTTTATCCCTCTACATCATGTCATCTTGCTTAAAGTGTTACTCTGTTCTCTTGAACTTAATACTCTAGATGTATGCTGGATAGCGGTCGATGCGTGGAGTAATAGTAGTAGATGCAGGCAGGAGTCGGTCTACTTGTCTCACGCGTGATGCCTATATACATGATCATACCTAGATATTCTCATAACTATGCTCAATTCTGTCAATTGCTCAACAGTAATTTGTTCACCCACCGTAAATACTTATGCTCTTGAGAGAAGCCACTAGTGAAACCTATGGCCCCCGGGTCTATCTTCCATCATATTAATCTTCCAATACTTAGTTATTTCCTTTGCCATTTATTTTACTTTGCATATTTTATTTCTCTTTATCATAAAAATACCAAAAATATTATCTTATCATATCTATCAGATCTCACTCTTGTAAGTGACCGTGTAGGGATTGACAACCCCTTACCGCGTTGGTTGCGAGGATTCATTTGTTTGTGTAGGTGCGAGGGACTCATGCGCGCCCTCCTACTGGATTGGTTCCTTGGTTCTTAAAAACTGAGGGAAATACTGACGCTACTTTGCTGCATCACGCTTTCCTCTTCAAGGGAAAACCAACGCAGTGCTCAAGAGGTAGCACAACCCTAGGGGCCTTGGGCCCTTGGGGTGCACCAGCTCACTAGGGGCGGGTTCCCACCCTTGTTCAGCCCACTTAGCCCACCGGGGCAGGTGGCCCCACCCGGTGGACCCCGGGACACCTTTCGGTGGTCCCAGTACAATACCGATAACCCCCGAAACCATTCCGGCGACTAAAACTGGACTTCCCATATATAAATCTTCACCTCTGGACCATTCCGGAACTCCTCGTGACGTCCGGGATCTCATCCGGGACTCTGAACAACCTTCGGTAACCACATACTATTTCCCATAACAACTCTAGCATCACCGAACCTTAAGTGTGTAGACCCTACGGGTTCGGGAACCATGTAGACATGACCGAGACATCTCTCCGGTCAATAACCAGCAGCGGGATCTGGATACCCATGTTGGCTCCCACATGTTCCACGATGATCTCATAGGATGAACCATGATGTCGAGGATTCAATCAATCCCGTATACAATTCCCTTTGTCTATCCGTATGTTACTTGCCCGAGATTCGATCGTCGGTATCTCTATACCTCGTTCAATCTCATTACCGGCAAGTCTATTTACTCGTTCCGTAACGCATGACCCCGTGGCTAACTCCTTAGTAACATTGAGCTCGTTATGATGATGCATTACTGAGTGGGCCCAAAGATACCTCTCCATCATACGGAGTGACAAATCCCAGTTTCGATTCATGCCAACCCAACAGATACTTTCGGAGATACCTGTAGTGCACCTTTATAGCCACCCAGTTATGTTGTGACATTTGGTACACCCAAAGCATTCCTACGGTATCTCGGAGTTGCACAATCTCATGGTCTAAGAAATGATACATGACATTAGAAAAGCTTTAGCAAACGAACTACACGATTTGTGCTACGCTTAGGATTAGGTCTTGTCCATCACATCATTCTCCTAATGATGTGATCTCGTTATCAACGACATCCAATGTCCATGGTCAGGAAACCATGACCATCTATTGATCAACGAGCTAGTCAACTAGAGGCTTACTAGGGACATATTACAATCTATGTATTCACACATGTATTACGGTTTCCGGTTAATACAATTATAGCATGAAATAGATAATTATCATGAACACAGAAATATAATAATAACCACTTTATTATTGCCTTAGGGCATATTTCCAACAGTCTCCCACTTGCACTAGTCAATAATCTAGTTACATTATGATGAATCGAACACCCATAGAGTTCTGGTGTTGATCATGTTTTGCTCGCGGAAGAGGTTTAGTCAACGGATCTGTGACATTCAGATCCGTATGCACTTTACAAATATCTATGTCTCCATCTTGAATATATTCACGAATGGAGTTGAATCGATGCTTTATATGCCTGGTCTTCTTTTGAAACCTGGGCTCCTTGGCAAGGGCAATAGCTCCAGTGTTGTCACAGAAGAGATTCATCGGGCCTAACTGCGGGAGTCCTGGATTAGGGGTTCTCCAAACGGCCGGACTATATCCTTTGGCCGGACTGTTGGACTATGAAGATAACCGTGTCCGGATGGGACTCTCCTTGGCGTGGAAGGCAAGCTTGGCAATACGGATATGTAGATCTCCTCCCTTGTAACCGACTCTGTGTAACCCTAGCCCCCTCCGGTGTCTATATAAACTGGAGGGTTTAGTCCGTAGGACAACAACAATCATACCATAGGCTAGCTTCTAGGGTTTATCCTCTACGTTCTCGTGGTAGATCAACTCTTGTAATACTCATATCATCAAGATCAATCAAGCAGGACGTAGGGTATTACCTCCATCGAGAGGGCCCGAACCTAGGTAAACATCGTGTCCCCCGCCTCCTGTTACCATCCGCCTTAGACGCACAGTTCGGGACCCCCTACCCGAGATCCGCCAGATTTGACACCGACATTGGTGCTTTCGTTGAGAGTTCCACTGTGTCGTCATCATAAGGAGGGATGGCTCGTCTCATTGTCAAGAACAACATCACCTCTAGGGAGCCCTGGCTATAGGCCAAACTCTCCGACTAGGCGGCTTCGTCATGACCGCCCGCTCGGCCGCTGCGCCGACGACGACTTCTCGGGTCATCAAAAATAGCCTCCACATCGGCTCGAAATTCACTGAGCAGATGGATCCAATGGAGCTCTCCTCTTTGAACGAGCTCTTGGATCGCATCGCCGCTCTGGGAGTCACTACAGACTATGATCAAATTGGGCTTAAACCCGACCAAAGGGAGATTAACTCTCCGCCGGTCACCCATCAGATAGCGGTGGTGGAGGAGCAATGCGGCGAATCTTCCTCTATCCTGAGGACGAACTATGTCCGGATTCCCGAGATCTCCGAGCTGGATACCCATCCACGGGAGGACATCGCCCTAACTCTGAACCTAGAATCAGGCAGTATGCCGAACCTGCGGGGCAACATCCCGGAGCCCGAACTTCCTAGATCGGAAAATCCCCCACCCCTGGGTCTCAGATTGGGTCAAGGTCTAGACTTAAATCCACCCTCCCACCCAGATATAAACGATCTTTCCCACATTAGGCAAGAGCCCCAAGAGACAGTACATCACTATTGGGCCAGATTCCTCCTTGTAATGAACAAGGTCAAGGACTGCCGTGAGGAAGACACAATTTCATTCTTTGGCAGCAATTGCACGGACAAGGAATCCTCAACGCCATAAGTCGTCGTGACATAGCACACTTCGCTGACTTGGCGGCCATAGTATGGAAGTATTGTGCGATGGAAAGCACATGGAAAACCCAAACAAAATTTTGGGATAATCCGGCTCTGACAAAACCCCCAGACCGAACTAAAAGGGTGCACTCTCATAAGTCGCCCGACTCAATCACAAAGAAGCAAAAGCCCACTACAGGGCGTGGAACCATATTGGAGGGATGGCTTAACAGGCCCTGCAAAATTCATAGTACAGCGGATACCATACCAACACACAGCCTTAGAGCATGTTGGGTACTCCGGCAGGTGGCCAAGAGCGGTGAGGATCTCCTCATTCAAAACACCGCAGAGCATCATCCCATGAAAAACAATACAGTATTTATGGTCTTTGAGACCTTCGCCTCAAATAATAGGCGTAAGTGAGCACTCCGCAGCCTTACCAAAGTCTGCCACGTGGCAGCAATAAATCCATGCAGTGACACGGCTATCACCTTCAATGCCAGTGACGAACCTAAATTCCGAACAGCCCGAGCACCAGCCGCCTTGGTCCTCAGTCCAATTGTGGACGGCTTTCGGCTTACTAAAGTGCTCATGGACAATGGATTAAACCTCATTTATGAGGGCACTCTTCAAAAAATGGAAATAGACAGAAATCGTATTGAGCAAAGCAGCACGACCTTTCGAGGAATCATCCCCAGTCGGGAGGCACGTTGCGCTAGGAAAATCACACTAGATGTGGTATTCGGCACTCCGGAGAATTACAGGTCTGAAGAAATTACATTCCAAGTGGCCTCGTTCACTAGCGGATACCACGCCCTTCTAGGGCGTGAGGCATTCACGATCTTCCAAGCCATACCCAATTACGGGCACATGAAGGTCAAAATGCCCGGGCCCAATGGAATCATCACTCTAGCTAGTGATCCGGACATAGCACTCCGCACCAAAAACAAGACAGCCGCACTGGCCCTCGAGGCATTATCCGAAGCCCTTGCGGCGGAGGAATTAACAGCGTTGAGCTCCACAGTGGACAGGGACGACGTGATATTCGGCAAAAGATCCAAGTCCACCTCTTTTAAACCAGCGGATGAAATAGTCAAATTCCAAGTCCATCCAATGGACCCGACAAAAACAGCATCCATCGGGGCACAGTTAAACCCCGCTGTAGACGCCGCACTACGGGAGTTCCTGCGTGAGAATTGGGACATATTCGCCTGACATCCTACAGACATGCCAGGAATCCCACGCAGGTTGGCCGAGCATAGCCTTAACATTCTAAAAGGATTCAAGCCGGTCAAGCAGACTCTTCGGCGTTTCTCTGAACCTAAGCGACAAGCCATGGGAGAGGAGCTAGCCAAGTTACTAGAGGCCGGATTCATTAGAGAAATAAAACACCCGGACTGGCTAGCAAACCTGGTGATGGTACCAAAGAAGGACAAATCCTGGCGCCTATGCGTTGACTTCAAGGACCTTAATAAGGCTTGCCCAAAGGATCCCTTCCCCCTCCCTCGCATCGATCAAATTATCGACGCTACCACAGGACAGGACTCATTGTGCTTCCTCGACGCATACTCCGGTTACCACCAAATTAAGATGGCAGAGTCCGATCAAGCCGCAATGGCATTTATCACCCCATATGGCCCCTTCTATTTTAACACAATGCCCTTCAGGGTCAAAAATGCTGATGCAACGTATCAGCGCATGATTCAGACATGTCTGGAAAAGCAGATCGGCAAAATAGTGGAGCATACGTAGACGATGTGGTCGTTAAAACCAGACACGTCGACTCCTTAATAGACGACTTGAGGCTCACGTTCGACAATCTCCGAACATACGACATTAAGCTCAATCCGGAAAAATGCGTTTTCGACGTGCCCGCCGGAAAGCTCCTGGGCTTCATCGTCTCCAGTAGATGAATTGAAGCAAATCCGGCTAAAATCCGAGCTCTGTTGCAGTTGGCTATCCCAACTGAGCTCAAGCAAATCCAGAAGTTAACTAGATGTGTGGCGGCTTTAAGCCGCTTTATCTCCTGATTAGGAGAAAAGGCAATCCCCCTTTATCGCCTTCTTCGGCGCACCGAACACTTCAAGTGGAGGACGCAGCCATGGCCGGATTGGAAGAAATAAAAGCCATCCTGGCCACCAACCCAATCTTGGCCGCGCCAAATGTCGGTGAACCAATGCTATTATATATAGCGGCAACTCACCAAGTTGTAAGCACAGTGCTCGTCGTCGACCGAGAGACGAACAGACATAAATTCCCACTTCAAAAGCCGATATATTATGTATCCACTGTCCTCACTCCATGCAAATTATGGTACCCACATTATCAAAAGATAGCATACACGGTATTCATAGCATCCTGAAAATTACGACACTACTTTCAAGAGTGTTCAATTATGGTGGCCTCAGAAGTACCACTCAACGACATAATAAACAACCGTGATGCCATGGGCCGGATTGCCAAATGGGCTATCAAGCTCCTCCCGTTCGACATAACATATAGACCACATCGAGCCATTAAGTCGCAAGTACTGGCCGATTTCATCGCCGAGTGGACAGAAGCCGAACTCCCTAAAGAGTACAGCACGTGTCGTGGTTCTAAGTCTGACAGTAGAATGGGGGTAGGAATGTAGAGGCAAGATCCTAGCTATGGAGGAGTTGTACACGTGAGTTTTACGAGTTTAGACCCTTCTCGGAGGAAGTAACAGCCCTACGTCTCGGAGCCCGGAGGCGGTCGACTGGATTATAAGCGTGTGAGTTACAGGGGGTGCGAACCCTTGTGCATGTGGAGGGGGTGGCTTATATAGAGTGCGCCAGGACCCCAGCCAGCCCACGTCATAGAGGGTTTAAGGTACATTGCAGAGAGAACATTACTGGTAACGCCTGCACTAAAGTGTTATAAATGACAATTAAGCCTATAAGTAAATGCTCGACCGTTATTCATGCAGAGTGGCTTTAGCTCTTCTATCCGTCGAGTGACTTCTGCGACGGTTGAGTGACATTGATTCTTCCGAGTGGAACGTCTCTGGTCGAGTGGATGATGGTACCCTTTGAATGATCCTGGCTTTAGGGTGATGTCCTAGGGGAGGATGTCTATGTCAGGTCTATGATCCTACCCTAGGTACATAGCTTCATCATTAGCCCCTGAATGGTTGAGGGTTCGAGTGGAGAAGGAGTTGATAATCTCTCCGATTCAACTTTTGTGCTTTGAGAATATCTCACCCAGAGGTTGAATGAACATTCATGATGGCTTCAACTGCTTGTTCAGTCGCCTTGATCCATTCTTGGTTTTGTCGAGTGAACTTTCGTTGTTAAGTTTCGAGTGTTGATATGGAAAAAAAATCTTCCGTCTGATGGGTTGTTCTGCCGTCTGTGGATTTCATAGGATCCGAAAATTTGGGAAGCGCGCCGGGCGGGGGAGGCCGCAGTAATCGGGACGGATTAGGCAGGCTGCCTCGATCTCTGCGCCACCTTTTTTGCCACGTAACGCACGCGTGACTGTTGCGGGATTTGATAAGACTGTCCGGGCCTACAAGTCAGTGACTCGGAAGTGACCTTATATAAGGCGCCGGACCGGGGCTTTTGAACAGTGCGCCCTCATTCTTCTTCCTCCTCCTCAGATTTCTCCGTTGCGTCTCCTTCTGCTCTCGGCGTCGTCGCCCCCCTCGAACTCGATTCGCTGCCATGGGGAAGGAGAAGACGGTGGCATTGGAGCGTGCGAAGAAGGCGATGGCGAAGGCGAAAGGGAAGAAGACCAGCCGGGGCGGATCTTCGTCG
This sequence comes from Triticum urartu, assembly GCF_056163025.1. Lineage (NCBI taxonomy): Eukaryota > Viridiplantae > Streptophyta > Magnoliopsida > Poales > Poaceae > Triticum > Triticum urartu. Next base: position 236,668,583 of record NC_141879.1, on the reverse strand, counting down.
AGGTCCGGCCTGCCGCCTGGCTGGATCCAGGGCGACTGGATCCGCTGGACAATCAGTCAAGATGACATCGACAACCTGGTTGAGGGGGGACTGATCCCCCACGAATCGGCGCGGCTCCCGGGGAACGAGACTGAGCCGCAGCCGCAGGAGGGTGAGTGCGTTCTCCTTGCCACCCATGTCGACCACGGGTTTTCTTTGCCTCCCCACCCTTTCTATCGTGGTTTCTTGAACTTATTTGGGGCTCAACTCCACCACTTTTCTCCAAACACCATCGTGTACCTTGCCTCTTTCGTGTCCATGTGTGAGAACTTCTTGGGTTGTCGACCACACTGGGGTCTCTTCAAGCACATATTCACATGTCGCTCTCAGACGGTCAAGAAGGCCAACCCGAGTGACGAGAGAACGCACATGATACAGATGTGTGGGGGTCTTGGAATTCAAATGAGGAACAAAAGCACTTTCCCAACTATGATCCTTCCCGACTCGGTCCGGGGTTGGCAGTCGACCTGGTTCTATTGCAAGGACCAGCCGACCCTGGGCCAGTCGACTGGGCTTCCCCCCTTTTCCATGGCTCGAGTGGAGAAGCCCTCCACCTTGATAGTGATCCTGGAGGAGAAGGCGCAAGTGAAGGTGTTGGTCGAGCGGGTTGTCCAACTTGTCCGCGACGGAGTGACCGGTATGGACCTGTTGGAGGTCTTCCTCAGTCGACGCATCCAACCACTCGGATCCACCCAGAGGATGTCAGTGACGACACGGTGGAGCAGTGGCTGAGAGGTATTACCGGCAACAAGGATAATCCCCGAGGGTCCAGGAGGGTGTTTCCATTCGACCACTCGCGCCAGCCGGAACAGGTACGATTCTGCATTGTTGAGTGTCTTCTTGTTTTACTATGTAGCATCTTGTTGACGGTCGACTGTCTTTCTTTTATTCCTTGTCTTTCAGGCTCTTGTTGATATGTACTCAATGCCCAATGGAGTGCAGGAGCAAAATGTCAAGGGAGAGGCGAGCGGGGGCGAGAGTGGCGAGTGGCACTCGGATGCAGAGGAGAACGAGGAGAGCGACGACCCAAGTGACGAAGAAGAGGTCGACTCGCCTCCTTGCAGAGAAAGGAGGTCCAAGCATGCTCATGACCCGGCAAGCACCCCTGACCTGGTGGCCGCACCAACTGGGCAGTCTTCAAAGCGCCCTCGGACGTCTTCTCCGGTGCCGACCGAGAAGGTATCGAAGCAGCTCAATACAGCGCCGCCTCCAGCGCTGAAACCATTGAAGGTCGCATCCTCCAAGCCGCCGAAGGCTTTTCCCAGAATCAAAGTGACCATTCCCACCATCTCTGGGTAACCATCTGACCTGATCCTTTGGTCGACTCGAGCAACAGAACATAACCGACTGAATGCTGACATTTGCAGTGCTGCTACCTCTGGAACTTCCTCCCGCCAATACCGAGACGAGGAAATGGAGGACGTGGTTACCTCCAACCCAGGTACAATTCTCGTGATCTTGTTCTTGACTATTTGGTCAATTAAATTCTGGCGATTCACTTGGGGTCAGCTGATTTATTTGCAACCCCACCCAACGTTATCGAGCTTCCGGATGATGATGAAGATGTGGCCCTGAGGCCCAGAAAGAACAAAAAAGTAGCGGCTAGCAAGACATCTCAGCCGGAACTGACGACAGAACCAACCGTCCAACAACCTGGAGATGCAGGTGGGGCCTCTGTAACTTTTGTTGTCCCATTGTCGAGTGAGTGTCCCGCACCGTCAATTGTACTAGTGTTTCCTTCAGCCGTTCAACCTCATGTCTCGGAGCTCCAAGCTGCCGCATCTGGGCCATCTACTCCCTTCTTCACCAACTATCATGTTCCAGAAAGCCAGTCGGACGCTGCTGCAGAGGCCATCCGTCAGGCTAGCGTGATGATGGAGCGGATGAAGACGGTGCACGACAACAGCCAGGCTGCTTACGATGCCAGCACGGCTCTTCGGGCCAATGTCCAGGTAAGTTGGCTTTCGACTGACCTTGTTCTATTAGGATATGCTACCTGAAATATTTTTTTCATACAATCTCTTATTGTTTGCGTCGAATCTGTACACCCATTGGGTGTTTTGTTGTCTTTAGTATTTGCGCTCTTCCACTCAGCCTGGTCGAGTGGGATCTGAACCGGTGGGGGCACGCTAAGTGCACCCACTGGGTGTAGTCCCTGAGACCGCAGTCGACTGCGGGCAATCGGCTGGGGTCTGAGTACTTCTTTTCACTTTCCTTTTTTCCACTTGACCCAGGCAGACCGGCCGAGTAGGATCTGAACCAGTGGGGGCACGTCAAGTGCACCCAGTGGGTGTAGTCCCCGAGACCACGGTCGACTGTTGGCAGTCGGCCGGGGTCTGAGTAGTTCTTCTCTCTTTCTTCTTCTTTTTTTACTCGACCCGTGCGGACCGGTCGAGTGGGGTCTGAATCAGTGGGGGCATGCCAAGTGCACCCGCTGGGTGTAGTCCCCGAGACCGTGGTCAACTGCGGGCAGTCGGCTGGGGTCTGAGTAAACTTTTAAGTTTTATTCACTCGGAAATAAATAATCTTTGATCTTGTCGATTGATATGTCTTTTACCCTCTACAGAAATATTGTACTCTCATTTCCAAGTTCGCCGAATTTGAGGAGAAGCAAAGGCAACTCAACCTTGAGTTGGAGCTGGCCCAACAAAAATTGAAGAAAGCTCAAGATGAAGCTACTGGTATGGAAGGTAACTGCCTGTCGAATGCTCACGTCGATCGTCCTTTAAAATATTTCTTCGATCTCTTGTTTGATCCGATTGCTTATTTTGCAGAGAAAATGAGGTTGGCTCTGGAGAAGAAGGACTTGGACCTTGCAGCTGCGCAGAAGGAGGCTCAAGATAAGACTGCCCTTGCTGTCCAGAAGCTGGCTTCGGTCGGAGCGCTGGAAGAAGAAGTAAGCCGAAGTCCTCTCTCACTGAGTCCAACCGAGAGGTAACTCCTCTGAAGAAGGACAAGATGGCTCTAAACGAGAAGCTGGAATCTACGGCTCGTAAGAGAAATGACGTGGAAGCTTATCTGAGAACTCTCGCCAAGAAGCTCTTTCTTATGCTGGAAGGTACTCCTTTTAATCCGACTGCTTTACTGCTTGCAAGTTAGTCCAGCCCAGTCGACTCACTAACTCCTTGACAGCAGAATTCTGCCAAAACTTTGACGAGGAGACTGGACGGATCGAGACAGGTTTGGACCCTATTGTTTCTCCAGTCGGCGACAAGGCTGCCATGAATGTGCTTCGACTGGAATCTCGTGTCGCCAGTGTTACAAGTTACCTCGCTCGTCTGAAGGTGGCAGTTTCACGGATCGACTCATCACTCTGTCCAAGGGCGACGCTTCAAAATGACCTCGAGTCTCTAATGGCTCGCCTCAACGAGGTCCCTGGTCGAGTGCAAGAATGGAAGAAGTCCTCTGCCCGGTGTGGTGCTGACGTGGCGTTGTCCTTGGTAAGAGTCCACTACAAGGAAGCCCGCGAAGATAAGCTGGCGGCGATCAAGGTCGCCAACACCAAAAGACATGATTTCCAGTCCTTTATGGAGACTTTCATCGCTGCTGCCACTCGGATTGCAGATGGAATTGACTTGGACGAATTCGCCAAACCTGCCAGCCCTCCTCCTGCCGAATGAGCAAACTTTGAGATTTAAACCTGCCTTAAATTTGCCTCGGGATGTCGAGTGGTTGTTGTAACCGTTAAACTCCTTTGGGCTTGATGCTCGAATACTTTTGATCCGTCATCTAGAATTTTTAGGATCTGTCTGAACTTGGTTTACTTCTGAATATGCTTGTATTTGCCTTCGAGTGGGATTTGCTCTTTACTCTGAATAATCTTTCGACCTGCATCTCATTGTCCTTGCGGACAGGGGTGGAGCGCACGTTGTATTTGTGGCGCAGCTCCGAAGGAGAAGGTTGCAGTCGACCTGCACCTTGTTGTCCTTGCGGATGGGGATGGAGCGCACATTGTACTTGTGGCGCGGCTCCAAAGGATAAGGTTGCAGTCGAGCCGCACCTCGTCGTCCTTGTGGATGGTGATGGAGCGTACATTGTATTTGTGGCGCGGCTCCAAAGGAGAAGGTTGCAGTCGACCTGCACCTCGTCGCCATTGCGAATGGTGATGGAGCGTACGTTGTATTTGTGGCGCAGCTCCTAAGGAGAAGGTTGCAGTCGACCTACACCTCGTCGTCCTTGCGGATGGTGATGGAGCGTACGTTGTATTTGTGGCGCAGCTCCTAAGGAGAAGGTTGTAGTCGACCTGCACCTCCTCATCCTTGTGGATAAGGACGAACTTTAAACCTTAGGCGAGTACTGGACTGTAGCTAAGCCCCCGAGTGAGAGGGTCGCTCACCACTCGGTAGGATTTTACAAACTTAGGCGAATACTAGACTGCAGCTAAGTCCCCGAGTGGGAGGGTTGCTCACCACTCGGTAGGATTTTACAAACTTAGGCGAGTACTGGAATGCAGCTAAGCCCCCGAGTGGGAGGCTTGCTCACCACTCGGTAGGATTTTTTAAACTTAGGCGAGTACTGGACTGCAGCTAAGCCCCCGAGTGGGAGGCTTGCTCACCACTCGGTAGGATTTTACAAACTTAGGCGAGTACTGTACTGCATCTAAGTCCCCGAGTGGGAGGGTTGCTCACCACTCGGTAGGATTTTTTAAACTTAGGCGAGTACTGGACTGCAGCTAAGCCCCCGAGTGGGAGGCTTGCTCACCACTCAGTAGGATTTTTTAAACCTAGGCTAGTAATGGACTGCAGCTAAGCCCCCGAGTGGGAGGGTTGCTCACCACTCGGTAGGATTTTTTAAACTTAGGCGAGTACTGGACTGCAGCTAAGCCCCCGAGTGGGAGGGTTGCTCACCACTCGGTAGGATTTTTTAAAACTTAGGCGAGTACTGGACTGCAGCTAAGCCCCCGAGTGGGAGGCTTGCTCACCACTCGGTAGGATTTTTTTAACTTGGGCGAGTACTGGACTGCAGCTAAGCCCCCGAGTGGGAGGCTTGCTCACCACTCGGTAGGATTTTTTTAACTTGGGCGAGTACTGGACTGCAGCTAAGCCCCCGAGTGGGAGGGTTGCTCACCACTCAGTAGGATTTTTTAAACTTAGGCGAAACGGATTCGCAGCTAAGCCCCCCCCCCCCCCGAGTGGGAGGCTTGCTCACCACCCGGTAGGATTTTCTTTTAAACTTAGGCGAAACGGATTCGCAGCTAAGTCACCCACTGGGGGATTTCAGACACAAATAAAAGCAACAACAATCGTTTAAGAGGACTGTAAAGCTCTTGTCTTTGATAAGCAAATTACAAAGGTACTTCTTATTACATTTTATTCGAATGGGTACTTAAGTGTAAAAGGGGCGGAGCAACTCCGCATTCCAACCCCGTGGCTCGTCCTTCTTATGCTCGACATTGTAAAGGTGGTATGCCCCGTTGTGGAGCACTCTGGTGACAATGAAGGGGCCTTCCCAAGCAGGAGTGAGCTTGTGTGGTTTCTACTGATCCACTCGAAGAACCAAGTCTCCCTCTTGAAAGGCTCGACCTTTCACATTTCTGGCATGGAATCGACGCAAGTCTTGCTGATAAATGGTCGACCGGATCAAGGACATCTCTCTTTCCTCCTCTAGGAGGTCGACTGCGTCCTGCCGAGCTTGCTCTGCTTCGTCTTCAGAGAAGAGCTCGACTCGTGGTGCATTATGAAGCAAGTCACTTGGTAGAACAGCTTCAGCTCCATAAACCAAGAAGAACGGAGTTCGACCAATCGACCGATTGGGAGTTGTCCTCAATCCCCAAAGAACTAATGGAATTTCATCAACCCAGGCGCCTGCTGCATGCTTGAGGTCTCGTATCAGTCGGGGTTTCAATCCTTTGAGAATCAGGCCATTAGCATAGTCGACTCGCGTGCCTTGGGAGGCGCAGAAGGCTCTGGACTCATCTGAATTGAAGTTCGATCCATTGTTAGTGATGATGCTGTGTGGAACTCCGTATCTGAACGTCAATTCTCTGATGAAGCTGATGGCAGTACTAGCTTCCAGATTCTTGATAGGCTTGGCTTCAATCCACTTGGTAAACTTGTCGACTGCTACAAGCACGTGAGTGAAGCCGCTCCTACCAGTCCTCAGCGGTCCAACCATATCTAATCCCCAAACAGCAAAGGTCCAGACGAGTGGAATGGTCTTTAGGGCTGATGCAGGTTTGTGGGACATATTGGAGTATAACTGGCAGCCTTCACATCTGTCGACTATATCTTTCGCCATTTCATTTGCTCGTGGCCAATAAAATCCAGCTCGGTATGCTTTAGCCATGATGGTCCTAGAGGACACATGGTGGCCACAAGTCCCCGAGTGGATGTCGTTGAGGATCACTAGACCTTCTTCTGGGGTTATGCATTTCTGGCTGACTCCGGTTATACTTTCCCTGAACAGCTGTCCTCTTATCACAGTAAAGGCTTTGGATCGACGGACGATCTGTCGAGCCTCTTCTTCATCCTCTGGGAGTTCCTTCCTAAGGATATACGCAATGTACGGCACTGTCCAGTCGGGAGTAATGACCAAAATATCCATCATTAGGTCGACCACGGCTGGAATCTCGACTTCCGTCGGATCGGTGGCACTCTTTGGCTGTGGGGGCTCTTCAGTGAAGGGATCCTCTTGAATTGAAGGTGCATGAATATGCTCCAGGAACACATTAATGGGAATGGCTTCTCTCTTGGAGCCTATCTTTGCTAAATCATCGGCTGCTTGATTTTTCAGTCGGGGTATATGATGGAGCTCTAACCCCTCAAACTTCTTTTCCAACTTCCTCACCACATTGCAGTAGCCAGTCATGGCTGGGCTTCTAACGTCCCACTCCTTCATCACTTTGTTGACTACCAAATCTGAGTCGCCATAGACCATGAGGCGACGGACGCCGAGTGAGATGGCCATACGTAACCCATACAAGAGTGCTTCATATTCTGCTTCGTTATTGGAGGAATCAAAGTGAATCTAGAGGACATATCTGAGCTTGTCTCCTCGGGGGGATACGAGTACCACCCCAGCACCGGAACCATTCAGCATCTTGGAACCATCAAAGAACATGGTCCAGTGCTCTGAGTGAACTTGAGTCGGAAGTTGTTGTTCGATCCACTCGGCAAGGAAATCCGCTATTGCTTGGGACTTGATAGCTTTCTTTGCCTCGAACTTGATATCTAAGGGAAGGAGTTCAATCGCCCACTTTGCCACTCGACTAGTTGTGTCTCTGTTGTTCAGAATATCTGATAATGGAGCGTCGCTGACGACTGTAATGGAGTGGTTAGAGAAGTAATGTGCAACCTTCTTCGTGGTCATATAAATCCCATAAACAAGCTTCTGATAATGTGGATATCTTTGCTTTGATGGAGTCAAAACTTCAGAAACATAGTATACTGGGCGCTGAACTTTGTAAGCTTTTCCTTCTTCTTCCCGCTCGACCATAAGTACTGTACTGACGACTTGTCCAGTGGCTGCAATGTAAAGCAGTAAAGGCTCTTTGCTGATTGGAGCAGCAAGCACCGGCTGGGTGGAAAGCAGGGCTTTAAGCTCTGCAAATGCTGCATCAGCTTCAGGAGTCCACTCGAACTTATCTGACTTCTTCATCGGTCGGTAAAGAGGCAGTGCCTTTTCAACGAGGTGAGAAATGAATCGTCTTAGGGCGGCCAAACAACGAGTAAGCTTCTGGACATCATGCACACGCATAGGGTGTTTCATCCGGAGTATGGCACCCACTTTCTCTGGGTTAGCATCGATCCCTCGTTCGGAAACGAGAAAACCGAGTAATTTTCCGCCTGGAACTCCAAACGTGCACTTTGCTGGATTAAGCTTGATATCATACCTTCTGAGGTTAGCAAAGGTTTCAGCAAGGTCAGCCAGTAGGTCGGAACCTTTACGTGACTTGACCACAATGTCATCCATGTATGCTTCTACATTCCAACTGATTTGAGTGAGTAAACACTTCTAAATCATCCGCATGAATGTGGCCCCAGCGTTCTTCAAGTCGAATGGCATAGTGACATAATAGAAGCACCCAAACGGGGTGATGAAAGCTGTTTTTATCTCATCGGGTCCATACAGACGGATCTGATGATACCCGGAATAAGCGTCCAAAAAGGACAAACGCTCACACCCCGCAGTCGAGTCAACTATTTGGTCGATGCGAGGGAGAGGAAAGTGATCTTTCGGGCAGGCCCGATTGATATGTTTGAAGTCAATGCACATGCGAAGTGAGTCGTCCTTCTTTGGGACCATGACAACATTAGCTAACTACTCGGAGTGATAAATCTCTCGGATAAACTAAGCTGCTAGAAGCCGAGCCACTTCTTCACCGATTGCCTTTCTCTTCTGTACAACAGACCGTCTGAGGGAGTCCTGGATTAGGGGGTGTTCGGGTAGCCGGACTATACCTTCAGCCGGACTCCAGGACTATGAAGGTACAAGATTGAAGACTTCGTCCCGTGTCCGGATGGGACTTTCCTTGGTGTGGAAGGCAAGCTTGGCGATGCGGATACTCAAGATCTCCTACCATTGTAACCGACTTTGTGTAACCCTAACCCTCTCCGGTGTCTATATAAACCGGAGGGTTTTAATCCGTAGGACAACTTCATCATACAACAATCATACCATAGGCTAGCTTCTAGGGTTTAGCCTCCTTGATCTCGTGGTAGATCTACTCTTGTACTACCCATATCATCAATATTAATCAAGCAGGACGTAGGGTTTTACCTCCATCAAGAGGGCCCGAACCTGGGTAAAAAATCGTGTTCCTTGCCTCCTGTTACCATCCGGCCTAGACGCACAGTTCGGGACCCCCTACCCGAGATCCGCCGGTTTTGACACCGACATTGGTGCTTTCATTGAGAGTTCCTATGTGTCGTCGCTTTTAGGCCCGATGGCTCCTTCGATCATCAACAACGATGCAGTCCAGGGTGAGACTTTTCTCCCTGGACAGATCTTCGTCTTCGGCGGCTTCGCACTGCGGGCCAATTCGCTTGGCCACCTTGAGCAGATCAAAAGCTACGCCCCTGGCCATCAGGTCAGGTTTGGAAGCCTAAACTACACGGCTGACATCTGCGGGGACTTGATCTTCGACGGATTCGAGCCACAGCCAAGCGCGCCGCACTGTCTTGATGGGAATGATATAGCTCTGCCGCTGAACAGCGCCTTGGAGGCCGCACACGCATCGGTTCCGACCATTGATTCGGAGCCTACTGCGCCGATCAAAGATCAGCGGTTGGATGCTGCCTCAGGGGCTGCGATCTCAGAGGCGATCGAGCCGAACTCCAGCCCCGCACTCCGCATGGCCCGTGACTCCGAGGAGCCGAATTCCTCTCCGAACTCCGAGCCCCCCGCGCCCCTGCCGATCGAATCCGATTGGGCGCCGATAATGGAGTTCACCGCCGCGGACATCTTTCAGCACTCGCCCTTCGGCGACATCCTGAATTCTCGAAAGTCTCTCTCTTTATCAGGAGAGCCCTAGCCGGACTACGGTCAGCAAGGTTGGGATACGGACGATGAAGAAATTCAAAACCCACCCACCACCCACTTCGTAGCCACTGTCGACGACTTAACCGACATGCTTGACTTCGACTCCGAAGACATCGACGGCATGGACGACGATACAGGAGACGAACAAGAACCAGCACCTGTAGGGCGCTGGAAGGCCACCTCGTCATATGACATATATATGGTGGACACTCCAAAGGATGGAGATGGCGATGGAACAGCAGCGGACGATAACTCTAAGAAATAGCCCAAGCGCCGGCGTCAGCGGCGCCGCTCTAAATCCCGCCAAAGCAAAAATGGTGATTCCGGCACAGGAGATAATACTACTCCGGATAGCGCCGAAGAACACCCCCTCCAGCAAGATTCAGCACAAGAGGACAGAGAAGCCAGCCCTCACGAGAGGGCGGCGGACCAAGAGGTTGAGGACGATAATTATACGCCTCCCTCCGAAGACGAGGCAAGCCTCAACAACGACGAGTTCATCGTGCCAGAGGATCTCGCCGAACAAGAGCGTTTTAAACGTAGGCTTATGGCCACGGCAAGCAGCCTCAAGAAAAAGCAGCAACAGCTTAGAGCTAATGAGGATTTGCTAGCTGACAAATGGACTGAAGTCCTTGCGGCCGAAGAGTATGAACTCGAACGCCCCTCCAAGAGTTACCCAAAGCGCAGGCTGCTACCCCGACTAGAGGAGGAAGCACCTACATCACCAGCGCATGACATGGCCGACCGGCCACCTCGTGGCCGTGACAGAGAGGCCTCTTGGCCCTCCACTCAAGCCATGCCCCGACGCCACGTTAAGCATACTAAGGCACGGGAAAACGCGCCCGACCTGCGTGACATACTGGAGGACAAGGCAAGGCAAACAAGATCGATCTACGGATCGCGCAGGCGCCCCACGGCACGTGACGGTGATCGTAACTCCGGATGCAATAAATCCGGCCGGGCCGAACTCAACAGACAAAGCTCCTTCGAGCTGCGTCGTGATATAGCCCAATACAGAGGCGCCGCACACCCACTATGCTTCACAGATGAAGTAAAGGATCATAACATCCCTGAGGGCTTCAAACGCGTAAACATCGAATTGTACGATGGCACAATAGATCCTGCGGTATGGATCGAGGATTATCTCCTTCATATCCACATGGCCTGCGGTGATGATCTACACGCCATCAAATACCTCCCACTCAAACTTAAGGGACCGGCCCGGCATTGGCTTAACAGCTTGCCAGCAGACTCAATCGGTTCTTGGGAGGACCTGGAAGCCGCATTCCTTGACAACTTCCAGGGCACTTATGTGCAACCACCGGACGCCGATGACCTAAGCCACATAATTCAGCAGCTAGAGGAATCGGCCAGGCAATTCTGGACACGGTTCCTAACAAAGAAAAACCAAATAGTCGACTGTCCGGACGCAGAGGCCTTAGCGGACTTCAAGCATAATATCCGTGACGAGTGGCTTGCACGGCACCTGGGACAGGAAAAGCCGAAATCTATGGCAGCCCTCACGACACTCATGACCCGCTTTTGCGCGGGAGAAGACAGCTGGCTAGCTCGCAGCAACAACTTAACCAAGAACCCTGGTAATCCGAATACCAAGGACAAAAGTGACAGGTCGCATCGGAACAAACAAAAGCGCCGCGTTAACAGCGACAGCAACGAGGATGCGGCAGTTAATGCCGGATTCCGAGGCTACAAATCTGGTCAACGGAAAAAGCCATTCAAAAGAAATATTCAGGGCCCGCCCAGTTTGGACCGAATACTCGACCGCTTGTGCCATATACATGGCACCCCCGAAAAGCCAGCCAATCACACCAACAGGGACTGTTGGGTGTTCAAGCAGGCAGGCAAGTTAAGAGCCGAAAACAAAGGCAAGGGGCTGCATAGCGACGACGAGGAGGAGCCCGGGCTGCCGAACAACAATGGACAGAAGGGATTTCCCCCGCAAGTGCGGACGGTGAACATGATATACACAACCCACATCCCCAAGAGGGAGCGGAAGCGTGCGTTACGGGACGTATATGCGATAGAGCCAGTCGCCCCAAAGTTCAACCCATGGTCCTCCTGCCCGATCACCTTTGATCGAAGGGGCCATCCCACTAGCATCCGTCACAGCGGCTTCGCCGCATTGGTTCTAGACCGAATCATTGCTGGATTTCATCTCACAAGAGTCCTCATGGACGGCGGCAGCAGCCTGAACCTGCTTTACCAGGATACACTGCGAAAAATGGGCATAGATCCCTCGAGGATCAAGCCCACCAAAACGACCTTTAAAGGCGTCATACCAGGTGTAGAAGCCAACTGTACATGCTCAGTCACACTGGAAGTGGTCTTCGGATCTCCGGATAACTTCCGAAGCGAGGAGTTAATCTTCGACATAGTCCCGTTCCGTAGTGGCTATCACGCACTGCTCAGGCGAACCGCATTCGCAAAATTCAACGCGGTACCACACTATGCATACCTCAAGCTCAAGATGCCAGGCCCTAGAGGAGTAATCACGGTCAATGGGAACACTGAACGCTCCCTCCGAACGGAGGAGCACACGGCAGCGCTCGCAGCAGAAGTATAAAGCAGCCTCTCTAGGCAGTTCTCCGGTTCGGCCTTCAAAAAGCCGGACACTGTCAAGCGCGCCCGGAGTACCCTACAACAAGACCGCCTGGCACGTTCTGAGCTAGCGTAGCAATGCGGCCCCAACCCTAGCCCTCGTGATATAGCGAAACCAGTGCTTCGCGTACATAACTACGCTCTTGAAATACCATGGGCAGAGGGGAAGGGGCACTATCACGGCACGCCCGAAATACGGCTTAAACCGCACCAGGGGCTGCCGGATTCCTTTTTTTTCTTTCTTCTTACTCTCAGGACTCCATACTTCGGATGACCCGTTCGGCAATTCAACTGCCGCACAAACGATGCAAGACCCAAGAAAGCAGACAAGCCACGCCGCATTATGGAACTCCCAGGTGGTCTCTATTGCGAGCAGTATACCTGTTTTTTAATACAATTCCGCGGCCTGCCCCTGGCCAGGACATGTTAAATAGTCCAATCTCTTTTGCTTATCGCACTATTTGTATCGTTCCGCTTTCATAGCAACCTTTCTATAAATAATGCATAGCTCTTTGTCTATTTTTTGCATTATCCTCTTTTTTATATATATGTTTATTAATAACATGTTGCATCCGTACATTGTGGTACGGCAAAATACGCCAGGGGCTTCAGTACCCATCAATATGGCGTGAGAAGTCCGTACACTTTCACAAGTGCGGCACCCCGAACTTATAGCACTATATGCATCGGCTCCGAATCATGATTTGGGTCAATAGTTGGGTTTGCCCGGCTCCTATGTTTTGGTGCCTTACGTTCCGCTATATCGGCTAAGGTAGCACTAGGAGAACCACTGCGATTGTGCCCCAGTTGAGCTGGGCCGAGCACCTCAGTGGAGAAAGCTAAAACTAACTGTCATGATGAGGCGAGAGACCGGTCGCAGTTCGAGAGGTTTTTCGAGTCCTTAAAGACTTATGCCGCTTCGAGCGAGGAACCGGCTTTGTCCGGCCAAGGCGTGGATAGCGCCCCGAACTCAGTCTTCCGAATACTAGGGGCTTCGCCGAAATTTAAAATTATAGTGTTCTATGGCTAAGTGAGAGTGTTCAAGCATTATAGTCTGATTGCCTTGTTCGTTGTGCTGAGCGCCTTCCTCGACGGACCCAATCATGGGAAAAAGAGCGCTCAGGTTTATCCCGAACACCCCAGCACTAGTGGCATGGGGGCAGAAGCCGACGACTGGCCATCTCTCAATTTTTTGATAAACGGCCGCACAGAAAGTAATATTTTAAATTCAACAAGCATTGCTTAGCGCATATGAACAAGTTTTCAGCGCACAGGATAACACGAGTGAGTTCATTCAAAAATTACATCCTTGGTAGATTCATCCGCCATAAGGCGGGCACCAGCCAGAACATCCTTGTAATAGTTCTCGGGCTTGCGATGCTCCTTCCCCGGCGGCGGCCCGTCCCTCACAAGCTTCTCACCGTCCAGCTTACCCCAGTGCACCTTCGCACGGGCAAGAGCCCTACAGGCACCTTCGATGCAAACGGAGCGCTTGATGACCTCGAGCCTGGGACAAGCCTCCACCAGCCGCCGCACCAGTCCGAAGTAGCTCCCAGGCAGGGCCTCTCCAGGCCACAACCGAACTATGAAGCCCTTCAGGGCTTGTTCGGCCGCCTTGTGGAGTTCGACCAGCTGATTCAGCTGGTCGCTCAAGGGCACAGGGTGTCCGGCCTCAGCGTACTGAGACCAAAACACCTTCTCCGTCGAGCTGCCTTCCTCAGCTCGGTAGAATGCGGCGGCATCGGATATGCTGCAGGGAAGATCTGCAAATGCCCCTGGAGAGCTCCGGATTCGGGTAAGTAACAAGTAGTTTACTTTTATATGTCTGCTTTGCATAGAGAATGCCTTACCCGCCGCTATCTTTTTCACCGCATCCAATTCCTGGAGGGCCTTCTCGGCTTCGGCCTTGGCAGATTTGGCAGTTTTAAGGGCCGCAGCAAGCTCGTACGCTCGCGTCTTCGAGTCGAGCTCCAAACTCTCATGTTTTTTCAGGAGAGCCTGAAGCTCTTGCTGCACCTCGCCGACCTGCGCCTCAAATTTCTCCCGCTCGGTGCGCTCCGTGGCCGCTTTCTTCTCGGCCTCGGACAGCGCCTGCTTGAGGGTCGCCACCTCAGTTGTGGCCCCTATAATAAGCAGTGTACTCCTGTCATTTTTTGCAATTGCGTCTTATTATAGGCATTTTTTCTATAAGGTATCTCTTACCTTCCTTCTCCTCGAGCTGCCGTTTGGCAAGGCCGAGCTCTTGCTCGGTCCGCTCGAGGCCCTGCTTTAGGGCACCCACCTCCGTAGTCAGTGCGGCGGTGGCCAGTAGCGAAGCCTACATATGTATATTGACTCCTTTTTAGTTAGACTCCTGCGATATTTAATAGATCCTCTATTTGACTTTTCTTTCCGAACGCCAAACAGAGCATCAGGGGCTATTGTCTATGCGGTAATATTTTTACATATTTTTTACTTACCTCGAAGCCTGTTAGAAGGCTAGCACAAGCTTCAGACCGAACCTTCTGGACCACCGTACTCATGATGGTACGGTGCTCCTTGTCGATGGAGGCGCCCTTAAGCACCTCCAGCAGATTGTCCGGCGCCTCCAGTTGGACGGAGGACGCCGGCTCAATAGGCTTGCTCCTCTTGGCAGGAGTTCGCCTGCCGCGGTCCGAAACCGTTGATGATTCCGGCGCGGTGTCCGGCTTAAAGCCGGACTTGGAGCCCTGGGGGGGTCTGGTCCCCTTTACTCCTGGAGTCCGGGAGGTCGCCTCGCGGTTCCTCCTGGACCACCCCCTCTCGCCCCAGAGCTTGTTGCGACGCCACTTCGTCGTCATCCGCAGCACAGGGGGAGGTAGCGGGCGGAACTGAATTCACGTCTGATGAATCCAGGGAGCCGCTCGACGACTCGTCGAGCCCGTCCTTGGGCGGGCTGCATGATTATATTCGACATTAGGGAAAGCCGCGTAACAAAAGGAATATCATGAGTTACTCTGGTATCCGAACACTTACGATTTCGCCGAACACTTGCACTGTCCGGCCACTCCTCTTCGTCCTCGTCGGCGTCGAGGGCGTAGTCCGGCGGAGGGGTTTTCCTCTTCTTGGACCCTTCGGCCTCCCCTACGGGGGCGGCCTTCCTCTTCTTTCCTCCCCCCGCTGGAGGGGGAGAGGTCTCTTCTTCCTCCTCCTCGCCTTCACGGGAGGAGTGCGTCTCGGACTCGTCAGACGACGAGTCCGACACCACCATATGCTAGGAACTCTTTCGAGTCCCCGTGGCCTTCTTCTTCTTGGCCTTCTTCTCCGGCACCACATAAGGTGCCGGAACCAGCAGCTTCACTAGGAGAGCAGGGGCTGGGTCTTGGGGCAAGGGAGTCGGACAGTTAATCAGTCCGGACTTCGCCTGCCAATCCTCTCAAAGGTGAGGGAGTTTAGATCCCGCATAGAGTCAAACTATGAAGAAAACTTAACATCCTGTAAAATATGAAAATATTTTACCTCGCCAGCAGGACGCTGCGAGCTGAATCCGCGGTCTTCGGAGGCAGATGTGGGAGCCTCGACGCCTTTGGTTAGCCCCCTCCAGACATCTTCGTACGTCGTGTCGAAGAGCCTGCTCAGAGTTCGGTGCTGCGCCGGGTTGAACTCCCACAAATTGAAGTCCCGTTCTTGACACGGAAGGATCCGGCGGACGAGCATGACCTGGACTACGTTGACAAGCTTGAGCTGCTTGTTCACCAAGGACTGGATGCATTTTTGCAGTCCGGTCACCTCTTCTTCGTCGCCCCACGACAGGCCCGTCTCCTTCCAGGACGTGAGCCGCATAGGGGGTCCGGATCGGAATTCAGGGGCTGTGATCCACTTCGGATTGCGTGGCTCGGTGATGTAAAACCACCCTGACTGCCACCCCTTCAAGGTCTCCACAAAGGAGCCCTCAAGCCATAGGACGTTGGCTAGTTTGCCCGCCATGGCACCTCCGCATTCCGCCTGGTTGCCACGCACCACCTTTGGCTTGACGTTGAAGGTCCTGAGCCAGAGGTCGAAATGGGGACAGATGCAGAGGAAAGCCTCGCACACGACGATAAACGCCGAGATGTTGAGGATGAAGTTCGGGGCCAGATCATGGAAATCTAGGCCATAGTAGAACATGAGCCCGTGGACAAATGGGTGGAGAGGAAAACCCAGTCCGCGGAGGAAGTGGGGAAGAAATACTACCCTCTCATGGGGCCTTGGGGTGGGGAGAAGCTGCCCCTCCTCAGGAAGCCGATGCGCGATGTCTTTGGACAGGTATCCGGCCTTCCTTAGCTTTTTGACATGGCCCTCCGTGATGGAGGAGACCATCCACTTGCCTCCCGCTCCGGACATTGTTGGATAAGGTTGAGGTAGGAAGTGCGGGCTTGGGCGCTGGAGCTCGGGTGCATAGAAGATGGATAGGCAAAGGAGGAAGAAGATGTAGATAAAAAGGTGGATCCTTATCCCCTTATATGGGCGGATGCGACTATGCGTCCCCACCAGCCTAGTAAAACTCGCTTGCCTCCCAAGCGCCATGATAAATGGCGCGGTTGGGTTACCCATGTTCATATTGATGAGAATCCCGTAAATGAGGGACACGATCTCTGCTTTGACAAGATGTGCCAAGGAAACCGCTTCGCAAAACACGCTGAGGTGGAAAAGTGAAAACGATTCGAATAAAGGCTTGGCCGTAGTGTGATATCACGCTGCGGAGTACGTCAGCAGATTAGATTTGTGTTAATATTGTTCTCTCTATGGCAATACGTGGAAACTTATTTTGCAGAGCCGGACACTACTCTTGGTGTTTACAAACTTTTATGAAGAATTTGGAGGAGGAACCCGCCTTGCAATGCCGAAGACAATCTACGCGCCGGACTCGTCGTCATTGAAGCCTGGTTCAGGGGCTACTGAGGGAGTCCTGGATTAGGGGGTGTTCGGGTAGCCGGACTATACCTTCAGCCGGACTCCAGGACTATGAAGGTACAAGATTGAAGACTTTGTCCCGTGTCCGGATGGGACTTTCCTTGGCGTGGAAGGCAAGCTTGGCGATGCGGATACTCAAGATCTCCTACCATTGTAACCGACTTTGTGTAACCCTAACCCTCTCTGGTGTCTATATAAACCGGAGGGTTTTAGTCCGTAGGACAACTTCATCATACAACAATCATACCATAGAGTAGCTTCTAGGGTTTAGCCTCCTTGATCTTGTGGTAGATCTACTCTTGTACTACCCATATCATCAATATTAATCAAGCAGGACGTAGGGTTTTACCTCCATCAAGAGGGCCCGAACCTGGGTAAAACATCATGTTCCTTGCCTCCTGTTACCATCCGGCCTAGACGCACAGTTCGGGACCCCCTACCCGAGATCCGCCGGTTTTGACACCGACACCGTCGAAGAAGTTCTTTTACTGGTTTCACTTTTGGGTCGACTCGCAAACGATGCTCAGCGAGTCCCCTGGGAACACCTGGCATGTCAGAAGGTTTCCATGCAAAGATGTCCCAGTTCTCATGGAGGAACTAGATGAGCGCTTCTTCCTATTTGGAGTCGAGTGTTGCTGAAATGTGAGTCGGAGCAGCATTGGGATCCGTGGGGTGAATATGAATCATCTTCGTTTCACCGGACGACTGAAATGTTGAATCTGTGGCAGGCTTCTTAGCTCGCAACAAATCACTCGGATCTGCATTTTTTTGATACTTCTGCAATTCCACTACTGCCATCTGTGCATTGGCGATCTTTGAGCCCTTCTGGAAGCACTCTTCTGCCTTCTTTTGGTTGCCAGTGATAGTGATCACCCCTTTAGGACCGGGCATCTTCAATTTGAGGTACACGTAACATGGTCGAGCCATAAAACGTGCATAAGCTGGCCTGCCCAGAAAAGCATGATAAGCACTCTGGAAATCCACGACTTCAAATGGTAACTTTTCTTTGCGGTAATTCTTGGAATCACCGAAAACTACATCAAGGGCGATCTGGCCGAGTGACGCAGCCTTCTTGCCAGGAATAACTCCATGGAAACTCATATTGCTTTCACTGAGTGTGGACATCGGAATGCCCATTCCTTTCAACGTCTCTGCATACAGTATATTCAGACCACTGCCACTGTCCATCAGAACCTTAGTCATCGAGTGCCTTCGACTACTGGGTTGACCACCAGCGCTTGCCTCCCAGGGGTGGCTATGTGCGCTGGATGATCGGACTGGTCGAATGTAATGGCAGTCTGAGACCATTTCAAATAACTGGGTGTCACCGTAGCGACCATATTCACCTCTCTGTTGATGACTTTCAGTCAACTCTTACTCTCAACATCAGCGAAAATCATCAAAGTTTAATTGACGTGGGGGTAACCATCATCGTCCTCTTCCTCATCCTCAACTTTGTCCGTTTCCTTCTCCTTTTCCTTGGGCTGTTTCTCTCAAAATTGCTGGATTAGGAGTCGACGCTGTCGAGTGGTATGCTTTGGGTAAATGAAATTACCCTCTTCATCTTTCTTAGTGTGAATGTGGCATGGTAAATCTAGAACATCATTTCCATCTTGATCTTTTACTTTCTTGGGGTTCCACCGTCCTTTGTGTTTCCCTTTGAACTTTCCTTGAGTCACGGCTAAGGCTTCTCCAGGAGCAGCTGGCTCGGCTTTGCACTTCTGCTTCCGACTGGAGTTCCCTCCTCCGGTTTCGTGGGCGACTGTTGTGTGCTTGCCACTCCGGAGTCGGTCTTCCTCTTCACCATTGGCGTATTTGGTGGCAATCTCCATCATCCGAGTCAGAGTCATATCTCCTGTCCGACTGAATTTCAGATTCAATTCCCGATACTTAACGCCTTCTTTGAAGACACAAATTGCTTGGTGGTCTGACACATTCTCCACCGTATGGTGTAATGTGATCCACCACTGGATATAATCTCTCAGAGTCTCATTCGGTTTCTGAATGCAACACTGTAATTCTGTCAGCCCTGCTGGCCGTTTGCAAGTACCTTCAAATGTTCTGACAAATACCCGGGCAAGATCTTCCCAAGTATAAATACTACCAGGCGCTAACTGATTCAACCACGCTCTGGCCGAGCCCTCTAACATCAGAGGGAGATGCTTCATGGCAACTTCATCGTTGCCACCACCAATCTGTACAGCCACTCGGTAATCCTCAAGCCAAGTGTCAGGCTTGGACTCACCAGTGAACTTACTGACTCCAGTCGCCAACCTGAAGTTGGGAGGAACCACTGCAGCCCTGATGGCTCTGCTGAAGCACTCTGGACCTGAGACATGCACTCTGCTGTTGGTTGGAAAATCTCTGTCGTGGCCTTCTCTGTGAGCTCTGTTTCTGTCAACCAGACCCTGAACGAGAATAGATCTCGCATCAAAGCCCGGTTCTCTAGGATCGACTGGAATCCTTCGCCCACCACTGTGAGGACGTCTGTCATCATGCTGCCGAGGCACATATGACCCACTCCTTGGGGGAGGCGTGGGCACTCGATGACGATCATCGTGATCGAGTCAGTGATCATACTGCTCACGGTTTCTATACTAATCTCGCCGGTCCCCACGTCCCTCACGCCTCGGGGGCGATCTCGGGCTGTGAGCCGACTGGACTGTGTCTGCAACCACGGATCTGCTATGGATCCTATTCCGCGACTGAGATACCGTTGTATTCTGTTCTCCGGCCGCTCAGAGCAAAGCCCGGATCTGCACCAAACCTCGACTAGCTTCTGACTAGGAAGGTTGAATTGACTCTGCTATTTGGGCCGCAGCTGTGAGATTCTGGATCGGAGTTCAGTATACCTGAGTCGGAGGCAGAAAAAGTTGACGTCGACTGGACTCGGGGATACGCTGCCGAGCACGCTCGTCGAGTGCGTGCTGGAGGTTCTCCAGTCGAGTGCGCTCAGTCAAGTTGGCCAGGCGCGCCTCCTCCAAGGCCTGGGCCTCAAGGGTTTCTCCAACGATAGGAGTGTGAAGTGCATCCATGTTCTGGCAGCGAAGTTCTTCCCTCCACTGCGAAGAGAGGGGTTCGGGGCGGTACTCTTCATGAACACGCGACGGATCGCCGCCCTCATCGCCTCCATCTTCAGGGGTGAAGCCAGGAGGACTGCGTGGTCCATTGACCATCAAAACTTCCGCCGCGGGGTCGCTGTTGTCGCACTCGGATGCAGTCTCTACGGAGCCAGTCGAACAGGCCGTAGAGAGTTTTATCGGGCTCGATCGCCGTGACTTGGGGGGTTGCCGACTGGCGAGCCACCGCATGCCTCACCCACCGCTGAAGCCTCGATCGACTGGAATGTTTGCTCCGGCGGGCTGTAGGGAGGGTGGTCAGCACAGGAGCCGACCGATACTGAGTCAACAGCTGCCGTAGGAGGATGCCATGGACGCACGCGCGAAAGTGCGTTGCCCCGCGGACGGGGAGCGCCTCGACGTCAAGTGGTGCTTCTTGGAGCCAAGCGGAGTCGTTGGCGACGAATACGAGCGCGCCGAGACGGATCTCGCGGCCCTCGGCCAAACCTCCGCCTGAAACCATGTTGATGGGGATTGGAAAAAATCACAACTTCTCCAACAAGTCGCTAAGACACCTGCCCCAATGTGGGCGCCAACTGTCGTGGTTCTAAGTCTGACAGTAGAATGGGGGTAGGAATGTAGAGGAAAGATCCTAGCTATGGAGGAGTTGTACACGCGAGTTTTACGAGTTCAGGCCCTTCTCGGAGGAAGTAACAGCCCTACGTCTCGGAGCCCGAAGGCGGTCGACTGGATTATAAGCGTGTGAGTTACAGGGGGTGCGAACCCTTGTGCCTGTGGAGGGGGTGGCTTATATAGAGTGCGCCAGGACCCCAGCCAGCCCACGTCACAGAGGGTTTAAGGTACATTGAAGAGAGAACGTTACTGGAAACGCCCGCACTAAAGTATTATAAATGACAATTAATCCTATAAGTAAATGCTCGACCGTTGTTCATGCAGAGTGGCTTTAGCTCTTCTGTCCGCCGAGTGACTTCTGCGATTGTTGAGTGACATTGATTCTTCCGAGTGGAACGTCTATGGTCGAGTGGATGATGGTACCCTTTGAATGATCCTGGCTTTAGGGTGATGTCCTAGGGGAGGATGTCTAAGTCAGGTCTATGATCCTACCCTAGGTACATAGCTTCATCAGCGCGTACTCCAATTGGATCATGCACTTTGACGGCTTTAAAATGTTGGCTGGTCTGGGGGCTAGCGTCGTCCTGATATCCCCCACTGGAAATACAGTCCAATACGTACTCCAAATACTATACACGGACTCCAACAACGCAGCCGAATACGAGGCCCTATTACACGATCTCCCAATGGCAGTTTCCATGGGAATTCAACGCTTGGAGGTGTGTGCAGACTCGAACCTCGCAATATCTCAAATAAATGGAGACTTCGATGCCAAGGATCTGAAAATGGCAGCATATCGCAATGCGTCCTCAAAATGTCATCTCGGTTCGAGGGGCATGAATTCCACCATGTGGCTCGGGAAAACAATCAAGCAGCGGATATCCTCGCCCGTATCGGCGCTAAGCGTGATCCTGTCCCACCTAACATCTTCTTGGAAAGGCTGTTTAAGCCATCCGTGGTATGGGAAGGGGACACCGATAACAATATTCCGGACCCGGCCACAACACCAGATACCGAACACTCTGACACAATCGGAGGCTCTGCCATCGAAATAACACCTTCAGCCCACGTGATAATGGCCGTCATCACCCCGTGGATAGAACCATTCCTGGCCTACCTAACCAGGTAGGAACTACCTGAGGACCAAAATGAGGCACGCTGCATAGTGCGGCGATCTAAAGCCTACAAGGTCCACGAGGGAGAGTTTTATAAGAAAAGCACTACCGGAGTCCTTCAAAGGTGCATCTCCGAAGAGGAAGGGCGGAAGCTTTTGGCAGAAATCCATGCTGGACTCGGCGGCCACCACGCCACAGCCCGGGCCCTTGTAAACAAGGCCTTCCGTACAGGTTTCTATTGGCCGACGGCCCGAGCAGATGCACAGTATCTGGTCCAATGTTGCGTCGGTTGCTAGCTTTTTGCAAACCAAAGCCATATGCCGCCCTCTCCAAACAATCCCCATTACTTGGCCCTTTGCGGTCCGGGGGCTTGACATGGTCGGACCCCTTAAAGGGGGAACCCATAAGAAAAAATACTTACTGGTCATGGTGGATAAATTCAGCAAATGGATAGAAGCCAAACCCGTTAAAACGGCTGAATCCGGACATGTGATAGACTTCATATCTGGGGTTGTACACCGTTATGGCATCCCCCACAGCATCATCACTGACAACGACACGAACTTTATAGCCGACGAGGTAAAACTTTGGTGCAGCAACATGGGCATCAAGCTCGATTATGCTTCTGTCTATCACCCGCAAACTAACGGTCAAGTCGAGCGAGCAAATGGTCTTATCATGAGCGGCATCAAACCCAGATTAGTGCGGTCCTTAAAGGAATCAAACACACACTGGGTATAGGAGCTCTACTCCGTACTATGGGGGCTGCGGACCACGCCGAATCGCACTATCGGATACACACCATTTTTTATGGTGTACGGCACAGAGGCGGTTCTGCCTTGCGACATATTTCATGACTCACCTCGAGTGCGCATGTACGAAGAAAAAGAGGCCGAGCTCGATCGGCGGGACAGTTTGGACGCCCTGGAGGAGGAGCGTGACGTGGCAAAAGCCCGTTCCGCATTCCATCAGCAACAGGCTCAAAAGTATCAAAGCAGAGAAGTACGGGCCAAAACATGTAACGTTGGCGAACTAGTTCTACGCCTGCCGGAGAAGAAAAAGAACAAGCTCAAGCCCAAATGGGAAGGTCCCTTCATTATTGACCAGGTTCTGACCGGTGGAGCGTACCGTCTGCGGGATGCATCAGACAATCGACTCGAGACAAACCCATGGAACGCAGCCAGACTCCGAAGATTCTACGCCTAGTGCCGGACTCTATGTTCGTCTCCTTACCCCCTTCAATTTTTTTGCATATCCGTTATCTGTCTTTTCTATCTTTCTCTCTTCTTTTTTCTTCTCCTCAAGGCCTTAAAAGGCTAACTTGTGTCTTGACTACACAATCTTGACACGCTAACCGCACTCATTATACCTGGGGGCTTCTTATACAGAAGCTTAATATAACTATTTTTTTTGGCCTTATGCCCCACACATGTGTCATTCTTCCACATGTACCTTTTTCGCCATTATATGCATCGATATGACTTAAGTTTTGGCCAAGCTGGGTTGCCTGGCTCTTGTATTTATGCCCTACGTTCCCGTTAATTCGGCTAGGGCATAAGGGGAGCACCTCTGCGATTGTTACTGCCGGGTCAGCCGGATGTGTACCTCAGACTGGGTGAAGCCGAAAGCTAGCGTTCTTAAGGGAATATTCGGTCGATGAACAAAAGATGACTTTTATTTATTTTGATACATGCCCCCAAATGTTTATAGCCTGTGTCTCTTTTCGCAATTCGGACATGCACATTAGGGCTTGCGTACCCAGGGAAACGAACCCTTAACGGAACTATTCTCCCTGGAAGATGTTTCTTACTATGCATGTAATATAACATAGCTAGTTGGGTACTTGTATGTTCAAGCACTTATGACCCCTACGCCTGGTTTCTGTGCATACCCCGGTTTTTACATAACCGAGCGGGTATTCGGATACACTCCGGACTATCGGGTCCAGAGGTCGAAGCGAAAAGGTTCGCCATGACAAATGATTTACAATCCGGCTAGGGACATTATATATGTCACTTAAAGTACACAGTCAGTAAGACTGACTAAATTCTTTTTCTATACCATCCAACAGGCTATCTAGCCTACAATCCTGTTGGGAATACTTTGCGGCTAATTCTACTTGGTCATACACCAAACTGGCGGGGATCTCTGTCCCATCGGGCCCCACAGGTCCGACCTCGGCCATGTGGTTTGGGTCAGCTTTGGTATATCGCGTCTTCACCATGGCCTAGGCTTCCCTTGCACCTTGTCGGCAGGCCGATATCTTCCATAATCGGAAGCACCGCCGCGCTCCCTTGAGCTTCTCTATAAGCTCCCCCATGCCTCCTGGTGGGGAGGCAGATGGCCACAAGGCTTGGGCAATACCCTGCATCACCTGCCGAACTTGTTCGTGCAGTTGTGAAAGCTCTGGTAGAAGATCACCCGCAAACCCGGGCATCTCCTCCGCGGGATGACCCGTCAGCATACCTACAGACATAACTCTATTAGTCGGCTTCTTCGCCGAACTCTTTCAAAAGTTCGTTCAAGCACTTACTGAAAATGCCGCGTCGAAGCCGCTTGTTCTCCTTCACGGAGTCCGCAAGCTAGGCTCGGACATCTTTCAGTTCCACGCCCAGTTGGATATTGGCATCCTGGAGATTATTTTTCTCCTGCCTGACCCGCGTAAGCACACGCTCGCCAACATTTAGCTGTCGATTAGCACGTTGCGCAGTCTCCGGCACGGCCTCCAGACTCACTTCGGAGTCATCTGCAACATCTATTGTTAGATTTGCATGCATGCCGCATACTATCTGGTACCTGTCATTCTTTGCAATGGAAACAAGTGTTACCAGAGGGGGCCTTCTCGGACTCCTTCAACGCGGCATCCGCGGCCCGTAGCTAGGCTTTGCACTCCTCCAGCTCTTGAGACAATTGGGTATTCTTCTCTATAAGAACCTGCACATATAATGATCCTTAAATCAGTTGTGTCAACTATTTCAAGTCTCAGGGGCTACTAATATATATAATCATTAGATTTTCTTACCCGTATATCCTTTACATACTGGTCCGTGGCTCTGGCAAGACCGTTTTGAGCAGCACGGATGTACGCGTCTCTTGAGTTGAAGGCATCGAACGCCTCTTGGGAGACACAAGCGTCACGAAGTACGGCCCGGTGACGCCTGTGATTCATGGCACTCTCCACTTCGGAATTTGTAGCGGATAGTCTATCCGCATCCTCTGTAGGAGGAGCACTCCGGCGTTCTCCTCGTGTTAGCTTCCGCTTCTATGTCCGGCCCTGAAGCCCGACTGGTGGAGGCGTGATCGGCAACCTCTCCGGATATAGTCCGGCGAGCGTTTTTCCTACTAGGAAACATGGACGTCATTATATTTTAAGAAAGATGACAACCACGGAGCGAGGTTCTCTACCATACCTCTACGTCGGCGTCTTAGTCCTGACCGCCTTCCTTTTTAGCCTACCTGCTTCGGTGTCCCTTGTTGGCGAGTCACTGCGGGTTCGGCATGGCGTCCAGAGGGCCTTCCCTATAAAACACCATATGTGTACGGTAGGTGAAGTGCATAAAAGGGGATCCTTCTCGGAAGTTGGGACTCCGATTTTTCTTACATGCGATGCAGGGAGTAGCCCAAGATAGTCGGCTATGATGGCCACCATGGCATCATCGCAGCTCAATTGATAGAATGTCCTGTCAGTCAGCTCCACAAATATATCCGGATCCTCTTCGAGTCCGAGATCGAGGGCCCGGTCAGGGTCCTCCGGTTGTGGAGGTGGGTTGTTGACCTCCCTTACGGCTTTTCGTAGTTCCTGCCATGAAACGGCAAGGTGAGTATTTATGACGAAGAATGCGGGAAGGTTGGGAGTAAAAAGTGACAACTCACCCAGCTTGGGGGTTGTACATGGAGAATCCATCCCGTGGCCTAATACGTATGAACTCCTCTTCCTCTCCCTTGAACAAATCGGAAAAAAAGTTGCTAGAGCAGCAACTGAGTCCGGTCCCTTACGCCCGCAGCGGGTGGCACCATCTTCCCCGTTAAAGCGCCACATGGGGTGCCCTCGATATTGAAGTGGCTGCACCCCCCACATTATACATATTGACATAACCTCGATTATTGTCAGTCCTGATTGAGGCAACACTTTTATCCGGCCCATCAGGTAAAGGACTTCTCCGTTATCTTCCTCCTGAGGGCTCTGTGGGCGCCAGCTTCAGCATTTCTTCAAAGGGACATTATCGAACTCGGGAAGACCCATCCGAATAGGATCTGGAAGGGGGATGTCCTCCATGTAAAACCACTCCGAAGGCCAGTCTTCGGACGTCTTCTTTGGGGTACCGGACAGATATTCGGTCCCGGTGATGCGCCATATTTCGGCTCCGCCCACTTGATATATTGACCCCTCCTGCGTGCGGGGCACAAGGCAGAATAGCCTCTTCCACAGCTCGAAATGAGCTTCACAGCCCAGAAACAGCTCACAAAGAGCAACATAACCAGCGATATGTAATATGGAAGCGGGGGTGAAATTATGCAACTGGAGGCCATAAAACTCCAAGAGCCCGCGGAGGAATGGATGGATCGGAAATCCAAGTCCCCTTAGTAAATAAGGGACAAGGCATACCCGCTCCCCCTTGGAGGGATTGGGGAAGCTCTCCGCTTGCTCCCCGCCATTATAGGTGGCGAGCCCGGCTCGAACGGGGACCATATACGGTGGAGGGAGAAATCCTTGGATATGTAACTCTACTAATTGGCTGTGCGGGACGGAACACTTCTCCCAATCACCGGGCTAAGGGCTACGGGAGCGGGAGGAGGAGCTGCGATGGCCGACCATGTTGGAATGGATTTTTTCGAGCGCGCTTCGATGGATACTCGTCGTGGGAGAATGGTGTGGTCTGGATCTAAGAATCCCCCTCTCTTTAATAGACAGTTTACTTACATGGCTAGGGTGGCAAATGTAAAAATGCCCTGGCTCCTCGCATTCGCTCGACACGTGGAAGATAGCCCTTATTGGGCGCAGAAGCCAAGAAGTGCAACATTTATGGGGAGCCGGACACTACTCAACAGATATTCAGAATTTGGAGAAGAACCCGCCTTGCAATGCTGAAGACAAATTTGCGCGCCGAACGTCCATTTGCCATATCTCATAATCATAGAATGCGTCAATTGCTAACATGATTTGGACATACTTCAGCTTTGCTACGGGTGAGAAGGTCTCATCGTAGTCAACCCCTTGAACTTGTCGATAACCCTTAGCAACAAGCCGAGCCTTATAGACGGCCACATTACCATCCGCGCCAGTCTTCTTAAAGATCCATTTATTCTCTATGGTTTGCCGATCATCGGGCAAGTTTGCCAAAGTCAATACTTTGTTTTCATACATGGATCCTATCTCGGATTTCATGGCCTCAAGCCATTTGTTGGAATTCAGGCCCGCCATCGCTTCTTCATAGTTCGAAGGTTTACCGTTGTCTAACAACATGATTTCCAGGACAGGGTTGCTGTACCACTTTGGTGCGGAACGTGTCCTCGTGGACCTTCGAAGTTCAGTAGCAACTTGATCCAAAGTTTCATGATCATCATCATTAACTTCTTCTCTAGTCAGTGCAGGCACCATAGAAACATCTTCCTGAGCTGCGCTACTCTCCGGTTCAAGAGGCAGTACCTCATCAAGTTCTACTTTCCTCCCACTTACTTCTTTTGAGAGAAACTCTTTCTCTAGAAAGGATCCATTCTTGGCAACAAAGATCTTGACTTCGGATCTGAGGTAGAAGGTATACCCAATAGTTTCCTTAGGGTATCCTATGAAGACGCATTTTTCCGACTTGGGTTCGATCTTTTCAGGTTGAAGTTTCTTGACATAAGCATCGCATCCCCAAACTTTCAGAAACGACAGCTTAGGTTTCTTTCCAAACCATAGTTCATACGGTGTCGTCTCAACGGATTTCGATAGAGCCCTATTTAAAGTGAATGCGGCAGTCTCTAAAGCATAACCCCAAAATGATAGTGGTAGATCGGTAAGAGACATCATAGATCGCACCATATCCAATAGAGTGCGATTATGATGTTCAGACACACCATTTCGCTGAGGTGTTCCGGGCGGCGTGAGTTGTGAAACAATTCCACATTTCCTTAGATGCGTGCCGAACTCGTGACTCAAGTATTCTCCTCCACGATCTGATCGTAAGAACTTTATTTTCCTGTCACGTTGATCCCCTACCTCACTCTGAAATTCCTTGAACTTTTCAAAGGTCTCAGACTTGTGTTTCATTAAGTAGAGACATACCCATATCTACTCAAGTCATCAATGAGGGTGAGAACATAACGATGGCCACCATAAGCCTCAACGCTCATTGGACCGCACACATCAGTATGTATGATTTCCAATAAGTTGGTTGCTCGCTCCATTGTTCCAGAGAACGGAGTCTTTGTAATTTTGCCCATGAGGCATGATTCGCACGTGTCGAATGATTCATAATCAAGAGAATCCAAAAGTCCATCTGCATGGAGTTTCTTCATGTGTTTGACACCAACGTGACCAAGGCGGTAGTGCCACAAGTATGTGGGACTATCATTATCACCCTTACATCTTTTGGCATTCACACTATGAATATGTGTAACATCACGTTCAAGATTAAACAAAAATAAACCATCGACCAGCGGGGCATCACCATAAAACATATCTCTCATATAAATGGAACAACCATTATTCTCGGATTTAAATGAGTAGCCATCTCACATTAAACGAGATGCAGATACAATGTTCATGCTCAAAGCTCGCACTAAATAACAATTATTGAGGTTTAAAACTAATCCCGTAGGTAGATGTAGAGGTAGTGTGCCGACGATGATCACATCGACCTTGGAACCATTCCCAACGCGCATCGTCACCCCGTCCTTCGCCAGTCTCCACTTATTCCGCAGCTCCTGTTTTGAGTTACAAATCTGAGCAACCGCACCGGTATCAAATACCCAGGAGCTACTACGAGTGCTGGTAAGTCTAGTGACCCGACCTCAGACGGTCAAGTCTCTGTGCTTCAGTGTCATCTGATACGTCTCCAACGTATCTATAATTTTTGATTGCTCCATGCTATATTATCTACTGTTTTGGGCAATATTGGGATTTAATATCCACTTTTATATTATTTTTGGGACTAACCTATTAACCGGAGGCCCAGCCCAGATTTGATGTTTTATGCCTATTTCAGTGTTTCGAAGAAAAGGAATATCAGACGGAGTCAAAACGGAACGAAATCAACTGGAGAAGTTATTTTTGGAAGGAAACACACCTGATGAACTTGGACCCCACGTCAGGGGAGACACGAGGTGCTCACGAGGGTGGGGGCGCCCCCCCCCCTAGGGCGCGCCCCCTTGTCTCGTGGGACCCCCGTGGCTCCTCCGACGTTCTCCTTGCACCCATATATACCCACGTGACCTAAAACTTCCAGAACGCACAATAGATCGGGAGTTCCGCCGCCAGAAGCCTCCGTAGCCACCGAAAACCAATCTAGACCCGTTCCGGCACCCTGCCGGAGGGGGCAATCCTTCTCCGGTGGCCATCTTCATCATCCCGGTGCTCTCCATGACGAGGAGGGAGTAGTTCTCCCTCGGGGCTGAGGGTATGTACCAGTAGCTATGTGTTTGATCTCTCTCTCTCTCGTGTTCTTGATTTGGCACGATCTTGATGTATCGCGAGCTTTGCTATTATAGTTGGATCTTATGTTTCTCCTCCCCCTCTTCTCTCTTGTAATGAATTGAGTTTCCCCTTTGAAGTTATCTTATCGGATTGAGTCTTTAAAGACTTGAGAACACTTGATGTATGTATTGCCGTGGATATTTGTGGTGACAATGGGATACCGCGTGCCACTTGATGTATGTTTTGGTGACCAACTTGCGGGTTCATGAACCTATGCATAGGGGTTGGCACACGTTTTCGTCGTGATTCTCTGGTAGAAACTTTGGGGCACTCTTTGAGGTTCTATGTGTTGTTTGAATAGATGAATCTAAGATTGTGTGATGCATATCGTATAATCATACCCACGGATACTTGAGGTGACATTGGAGTATCTAGGTGACATTAGGGTTTTGGTTGATTTGTGTCTTAAGGTGTTATTCTAGTACGAACTCTAGGTCTGTTTGTGACACTTATAGGAATAGCCCAACGGATTGATTGGAAAGAATAACTTTGAGGTGGTCTCGTACCCTACCATAATCTCTTCGTTTGTTCTCCGCTATTAGTGACTTTGGAGTGACTCTTTGTTGCATGTTGAGGGATAGTTATGTGATCCAATTATGTTATTATTGTTGAGGGAACTTACACTAGCGAAAGTATGAACCCTAGGCCTTGTTTACTATCATTGCAATACTGTTTACGCTCACTTTTATCATTAGTTACCTTGCTGTTTTTATATTTTCAGATTACAAAAACCTTTATCTACTATCCATATACCACTTGTATCATCATCTCTTCGCCGAACTAGTGCACCTATACAATTTACCATTGTATTGGGTGTGTTGGGGACACAAGAGACTCTTTGTTATTTGGTTGCAGGGTTGCTTGAGAGAGACCATCTTCATCCTACGCCTCCTACGGATTGATAAACCTTAGGTCATCCACTTGAGGGAAATTTGCTACTGTCCTACAAACCTCTGCACTTGGAGGCCCAACAACGTCTACAAGAAGGTTGTGTAGTATACATCAAGATCTTTTCTGGCACCGTTGCTGGGGAGGTGAGTGCTTGAAGGTATATCTTTAGATCTTGCAATCGAGTCTTTTACTTTCTTGTTTTATCACTAGTTTAGTCTATAAAAGAAAACAAAAAAATGGAATTGAGTTTGTCTCATACGCTTCACCTTTTTAATATCTTTCATGAGTATGATGGAAAGGAAAATTATGCTCAAGTGCTAGAAAAAAGAAATCTATAAAATGTTTGGCACTAAATATTTGAATGATGAGCATGATTGCAATGTTGTTAGTACGAATTATTTGAATATCCATAATACTAATGATGATTGCACTAGTTATGATGAAAATGCCTCCAATAAACATGTCAATTTTTGTGGAGTGGACT
Source organism: Triticum urartu (assembly GCF_056163025.1). NCBI lineage: Eukaryota > Viridiplantae > Streptophyta > Magnoliopsida > Poales > Poaceae > Triticum > Triticum urartu. The sequence continues at coordinate 236,637,674 of NC_141879.1, read as the reverse complement.
GGGTTTGCAAGTACACACCAAATAGGGAAGATAGATATTGCAAGAGGCATAAGTACTTAGAAACCAAATTGTTGCAAGAAGAGCTAGATGAATGTGCTGAAAGATTCAATATTTTTCGTGCTCCTTGTGAACTTTGCAATGAACATGGCCATTTAAAGCTCCAATGCTATTTGTTTCATGATCAAGTCGTGTCCAAATATTGTGATAATTTGATTACCCTTGAGCATCATAAAGAGCTTAGCCTTCTTTTGGGTTATGAAGAAATGAAACGTATAACTAAGGATATTCCAAAAATTGCCCTTGATAAAGTTCTTGATTTTGATCTAGAAAATATTTATATGTATTGTGCGGTGAATTGCATTGAAAATCCTTATATTGCCAATTACATAAAGAAAAGAAAACAAATAGAGGATGAAGAGAATACTAATGAAAGGGAAGAGACTTCCCAATATCCTCCTATTATTTCTTATGATGAATCAGGTAACGAGAAGGAGCCTCCTATTCAACCAATCTCATTAATAAGGAGCTCCAAAAAGAGAATTGAACCCACGCATGATGTGGTGAAGAAGAAGAAAAGAAAAGGGAAGAGAGGTAAAAAGATATCTCTCCCAAATAATGCTGCTCCTATTACTATTGTGCCTCATGAAAATATAATTGTGGAAGATAATGATACTTCTTATGATCTTGAAAATCTTTTTGGCACTTGCTTGGAAGAATATGATAATTGCTATACTATTGGTGCTATCCATACTATTAATGATGAGAGTGATTATGCTTATAATATGAAAAGGCCCAAGCTTGGGGATGCTATGTTTGATGAAGATGATGTTTTTGAGAATATATCTGCTGCAATTAATGTTTGTCCCAATCTTGGGTATGCTATGCTTAATGAAGATTATATTTTTAGTCTACCAAATTTTGATATGCAAACTCATAATGATAATAACATGCCTCCTACTTATGATAATTATTGTGATGATACATATGCTATAAAAAGTAGTGAGGATTATATTTATAAAACTTGTCATGATTATGGTTACCCCTTTTCTGAACATTACTCTTTTAATGTGGAAACAATTTATAATATTCAAGTCTCTTATGATACTCCCACTATTATTCATGAGAAGAATTTTGCTTATGTGGAGAGTAGTAAAATTTCTATACATGTAGATCATGAAAAGAATGCTTTAGGTGCTGGTTATATTGATGAATTCATTCATGATGCTACTGAAAATTATTATGAGGGGGGAACATATGCTTGTAGGAATTGCAATAATATCAAGTTTCCTCTCTATGTTCTTAAAGTTTTGAAGTTATGCTTGTTTTACCTTCCTATGCAAGTTGATTCTTGTTCCCATAAGTTATTTGCTCACAAAATCCCTATGCATAGGAAGCATATTAGACTTAAATGTGCTATTCATGTTCTTCATGATGCTCTATCTATGTTTCAGTTCTTATCTTTTATGTGAGCATCATTGTCATTATCATGCCTAGCTAGGGGCGTTAAACGATAGCGCTTGTTGGGAGGCAACCCAATTTTATTTTTGTTCCTTACTTTTTGCTCCTGTTTAGTAATAAAAAATTCATCTATCCTATGTTTATATGTGGTTTTATGCTTTTAATAGTGTTTGTGCCAAGTAGAACCTTTGGGAAGACTTGGGGAAAGTCTTGTTGATCATGCTGTCAAAAACAGAACCTTTAGCGCTCACGAGAAGTGCGGCCATTTTTATTTGGAGAGTGCTATTTAGTTAATTCTTTTTGCAGATGATTAATAGATAAATTATCAGGTCCATAAATTTATTTGAGAATTTTATGAGTTCCATAAGTATACGATTGATCCAGATTACTACAGACTGTTCTGTTTTTGTCAGATTCTGTTTTTCATGTGTTGTTTACTTATTTTGATGAATCTATGGCTAGTAAAATAGTTTATAAACCATAGAGAAGTTGGAATACAGTAGGTTTAACACCAATATAAATAAATAATGATTTCATTACAGTACCTTGAAGTGGTGATTTACTTTCTTATACTAACGGAGCTTACGAGTTTTCTACTTTAAGTTTTGTGTTGTGAAGTTTTCAAGTTTTGGGTAAGGATTCGATGGACTATGTAATAAGGAGTGGAAAGAGCCTAAGCTTGGGTATGCCCAAGGCACCCCAAGGTAATATTCAAGGATAACCAAGAGTCTAAGCTTGGGGATGCCCCGGGTGGCATCCCCCCTTTCGTCTTCGTTCATTGGTAACTTTACTTGGAGCTATATTTTTATTCGCCACATGATATGTGTTTTGCTTGGAGCATCATGTCATTTATTTTGCTTTGCTTGCTGTTTGGATAAAATACCAAGATCTTAAATTAGTAAATGTTAGAGAGTCTTCACATAGTTGCATAATTATTCAACTACTCATTGATCTTCACTTATATCTTTCGGAGTAGTTTGTCGTTTGCTCTAGTGCTTCACTTATATCTTTTAGAGCATGGTGGTAGTTTTATTTTGAAGAAATAGATGAACTCTCATGATTCACTTATATTATTTTGAGATTCTTAAATAGCATGGTAATTTTCTTAAAATCCTAATATGCTAGGTATTCAAGAATAATAAAATTCTCTTATGAGTGTGTTGAATACTACGAGAAGTTTGATGCTTGATGATTGTTTTGAGATATGGAGATGGTGATACTAGATTCATGCTAGTTGAGTGGTTATGAATTTGAGAAATACTTGTGTTGACGTTTGTGATTCCCGTAGCATGCACGTATGGTGAACCGTTATGTGATGAAGTCGGAGCATGATTTATTTATTGATTGTCTTCCTTATGAGTGGCGATCGGGGACGAGCGATGGTCTTTTCCTACCAATCTATCCCCCTAGGAGCATGCGCGTAATACTTTACTTTGATAACTTGTAGATTTTTGCAATAAGTATGTGAGTTTTTTATGACTAATGTTGAGTCCATGGATTATACGCACTCTCACCCTTCCACCATTGCTAGCCTCTCTAATACCGCGCACCTTTTGCCGGTACTATAAACCCACCATATACCTTCCTCAAAACAGCCACCATACCTACCTATTATGGCATTTCCATAGCCATTCCAAGATATATTGCCATGCAACTTTCCACCGTTCCGTTTATTATGACACACTCCATCATTGTCATATTGCTTAGCATGATCATGTAGTTGACATCGTATTTGTGGCAAAGCCACCATTCATAATTCTTTCATACATGTCACTCATGAGTCATTGCACATCCCGGTACACCACCAGAGGCATTCATATAGAGTCATATCTTGTTCTAAGTATCGAGTTGTAATTCTTGAGTTGTAAGTAAATAAAAGTGTGATGATCATCATTATTAGAGCATTGTCCCAGTGAGGAAAGGATGATGGAGACTATGATTCCCCCACAAGTCGGGATGAGACTCCGGACGAAAATAAATAAATAAATAAATAAAAGAGGCCAAAGAAGCCCAAATAAAAAAAGGAGAAAAGAGGCCATAAAAAGAGAGGAGGCCCAAATAAAAAAAATGAGAGAGAAATGAGAGAAAAAGAGAGAAGGGACAATGCTACTATCCTTTTACCACACTTGTGCTTCAAAGTAGCACCATGATCTTCATGATAGAGAGTCTCCTATGTTGTCACTTTCATATACTAGTGGGAATCTTTCATTATAGAACTTGGCTTGTATATTCCAATGATGGGCTTCCTCAAAATGCCCTAGGTCTTCGTGAGCAAGCGAGTTGGATGCACACCCACTAGTTTCTTTTCTTGAGCTTTCATATACTTATAGCTCTAGTGCATCCGTTGCATGGCAATCCCTACTCACTCACATTGATATCTATTGATGGGCATCTCCATAGCCCGTTGATACGCCTAGTTGATGTGAGACTATCTTCTCCTTTTTTGTCTTCTCCACAACCACCATTCTATTCCACCTATAGTGCTATATCCATGGCTCACGCTCATGCATTGCGTGAAGATTGAAAAAGTTTTGAAAAAGTTAGAGTATGAAACAATTGCTTGGCTTGTCATCGGGGTTGTGCATGATTTAAATACTTTGTGTGGGGAAGATGGAGCATAGCCAGACTATATGATTTTGTAGGGATAACTTTCTTTGGCCATGTTATTTTGAGAAGACATAATTGCTTTGTTAGTATGCTTGAAGCATTATTATTTCTATGTCAATATGAACTTTTGTCTTGAATCTTATGGATCTGAATAGTCATGCGACAATTAAGAAGAATTACATTGGAATTATGCCAACTAGCATTCCACATAAAAAATTATCTTTTTATCATTTACCTACTCGAGGACGAGCAGGAATTAAGCTTGGGGATGCTTGATACGTCTCCAACGTATCTATAATTTTTGATTGCTCCATGCTATATTATCTACTGTTTTGGGAAATATTGGCCTTTAATATCCGCTTTTATATTATTTTTGGGACTAACCTATTAACCGGAGGCCCAGCCCAGATTTGATGTTTTATGCCTATTTCAGTGTTTCGAAGAAAAGGAATATCAGACGGAGTCAAAACGGAACGAAATCAACTGGAGAAGTTATTTTTGGAAGGAAACACACCTGATGAACTTGGACCCCACGTCAGGGGAGACACGAGGTGCTCACAAGGGTGGGGGCGCCCCCCCCCCTAGGGCGCGCCCCCTTGTCTCGTGGGACCCCCGTGGCTCCTCCGACGTTCTCCTTGCACCCATATATACCCACGTGACCTAAAACTTCCAGAACGCACAATAGATCGGGAGTTCCGCCGCCAGAAGCCTCCGTAGCCACCGAAAACCAATCTAGACCCGTTCCGGCACCCTGCCGGAGGGGGCAATCCTTCTCCGGTGGCCATCTTCATCATCCCGGTGCTCTCCATGACGAGGAGGGAGTAGTTCTCCCTCGGGGCTGAGGGTATGTACCAGTAGCTATGTGTTTGATCTCTCTCTCTCTCGTGTTCTTGATTTGGCACGATCTTGATGTATCGCGAGCTTTGCTATTATAGTTGGATCTTATGTTTCTCCTCCCCCTCTTCTCTCTTGTAATGAATTGAGTTTCCCCTTTGAAGTTATCTTATCGGATTGAGTCTTTAAAGACTTGAGAACACTTGATGTATGTATTGCCGTGGATATTTGTGGTGACAATGGGATACCGCGTGCCACTTGATGTATGTTTTGGTGACCAACTTGCGGGTTCATGAACCTATGCATAGGGGTTGGCACACGTTTTCGTCGTGATTCTCTGGTAGAAACTTTGGGGCACTCTTTGAGGTTCTATGTGTTGTTTGAATAGATGAATCTAAGATTGTGTGATGCATATCGTATAATCATACCCACGGATACTTGAGGTGACATTGGAGTATCTAGGTGACATTAGGGTTTTGGTTGATTTGTGTCTTAAGGTGTTATTCTAGTACGAACTCTAGGTCTGTTTGTGACACTTATAGGAATAGCCCAACGGATTGATTGGAAAGAATAACTTTGAGGTGGTCTCGTACCCTACCATAATCTCTTCGTTTGTTCTCCGCTATTAGTGACTTTGGAGTGACTCTTTGTTGCATGTTGAGGGATAGTTATGTGATCCAATTATGTTATTATTGTTGAGGGAACTTACACTAGCGAAAGTATGAACCCTAGGCCTTGTTTACTATCATTGCAATACCGTTTACGGTCACTTTTATCATTAGTTACCTTGCTGTTTTTATATTTTCAGATTACAAAAACCTTTATCTACTATCCATATACCACTTGTATCACCATCTCTTCGCCGAACTAGTGCACCTATACAATTTACAATTGTATTGGGTGTGTTGGGGACACAAGAGACTCTTTGTTATTTGGTTGCAGGGTTGCTTGAGAGAGACCGTCTTCATCCTACGCCTCCTACGGATTGATAAACCTTAGGTCATCCACTTGAGGGAAATTTGCTACTGTCCTACAAACCTCTGCACTTGGAGGCCCAACAACGTCTACAAGAAGAAGGTTGTGTAGTAGACATCATCATCCCTGGATCGGTAATGCTGACACACACAGTACTTCGAAGGATTTATAACAAAGTAGCAATCACACACTTATTACATCGAATGTCTCAAAAGAGAACTTATTACAATAAATATGGCTTAAGGCCATCTAAATAAGATAACAGCGGAAGGCTTGGAAGATAAGTGAGTCCATCAACTCCAGCGGCATAGCTGAGTGCATGACAAACGACCTACGGCATCTTACTCGTCGTTTGAAAAGTCTGCAACATGATGCGTTGCAGACCGAAAGCGGGTCAGCACATGGAATATGCTGGCAATATAATACAAGAGAGCAATGAACAGATAAATTCTATCACTACATGACGGCGATCACATCGACCTATGGTTATATTGTTATGCGAAAAGCCAATTTTTCCCTACAACAAAGGAATATATTTTATTTAACTATCAAGGTAGTTGAAACATCGTTGAGAAGGTTCCTCCAACTCAATCCCAATTAAAGTAGTCATTAACATCCCAACAAATTAATTTCTGAGTGATGAGATCAAATCAATAATTCAAGTACTAGATACTCAAGATGTCCATAACCGGCGACAGGGCTAACCATGATTAGTTTATACACTCCGCAGAGGTTTGCGCACTTTTCCCCACAAGACTCGATCTCCTCCGTTGGATTTCACGCAGTACAGGGTGTTTGAGAAACGGATGGCCGAGACATAGTCTTCCAGGAGCATTAACTATTTACTCTGGGTGGACCGTTACACTTGATCTGCTAGCCCGCCACTGAAAGAGGTCACGCAACATACTCAACTATGCCAGAGCCCATAATGGCTTGTGGCTGCACATGGAAGTTTCTAGCATGAATAATATTATGATCCCTTTGAGCCTGGGTGGCGGACCGTAGGATGATCAGACGGGTACTCCGGGATATCCTAGGACAACACTGGATTCTCCAGGTGCCCACAAGAAATCCGCCCAGATGTGTGTTAGAGTTGCCACCTTAAGTTGAACCATTAATTAACAACTCACATCTTTCATGGATACACTCATACCCAAACCACGTCTACGAGCATAGCATAGCAATATAAGCATAACGTAGAAGTAACTCCCAAGGGTTTGATATTAAAATAGGTAACAGGTTCTACCTCATCATCTACTTCCCAGACCCATATGTTAAGAGATCCTACTCATGCAATGTGTGAGGGTTGAAACTAATGCATAAAAACTGGGTGATAAAGGGGTATGATCAAAGTGTTACTTGCCTTGCTAACGATCTGCAAATCCTAAAGACTCGTAGTAGCACGCTTCGCACTCCGGGTGTTCTATCGCAAACAAACAATAACATACATAAGCAATCAAGCCAAGATGCACGGGGAAAACTCAAATAATAAGATCTAACCAGAAAGTTCAACTGAAAAACTCCCGTTTGCAAAAATAATCAAATCAAACGGAGCAAGGAAACTCAAACTACAAAAAAACAAGATCCGATTACTAATCTGGACTAAAGTCAAATTTTACAGTACCAAAATCTTGTTCAAGTTGGTTAAACAGAAAGAGGGCTTCGAGACGAAGATCTAGGCGCTTGTTTCACCTGATTCGGATAAACGAGCGAAAAGATAAACTAGATCAAAGATTAAGGCAGAAATCGCGATCGAAAATAATCGCAGAAAAACCCTGGAAAAAGAAAACCGACGAACAGGCTAACGAACGAACGTTTGTTGTCTGTGGCTAACGGATGAACGTCGTTCGTTAAAATGAACGTACGGACGAACGTCTGCGATTTAACTAAACCGAGAAAACCGAAAAAAATCAATCTAGAAAAAAACGAACTAGGGTTTCGGAAAAAATGAACCGTATGGTTTTCTAGCAAAAACCGGCAGCGGCGGCTACCTCGACGGCGGGCGGCGGGACGGGGCGGCGGCGGTCGGCGGCGCGGCGCGGCGGACGGTGGCGGCGGCTTAGGGTTAGGGTTTCGGCAGGGCGGCGCTGGTGGGCTGAGGCGGCGGCCCGGGGCGGTTTATAAAGGCCCCGGCCGGAGGTGTCCGGCTCGGGTACGGCCCGGTAAGGCGGTAACCTTTTTTTCTAAATAAATCCTGACGTAGAAAAACAATTAAAATAAATACTAAGCGGACTCCAAAAATCCTGAAATAAATTTTCACGGTCCTCTGATATTATTGCGGACAAAGTGAACATTTATTTAGGCCTAAAATGCAATTTTGAAAAACGCGTATTTTTCCTAATTCAAATAAAATTGCGATAAGATCCAAATAAAAAATAGCTTATTTGATTTTAATATTTTTACCCCAATATTTCATTCATTTTGGAGAAGTCATATTATCTCCTCTCATATATTTTGATATAAAATATTTTTGGGGAAAATAATTAAAATCAAATGATCCTCTTTTCAAAATTTGAGAAAACTCAAATATGAAAAAAACGAAATTCCCAACTCTCTCCGTGGGTCCTTGAGTTGCTTAGAATTTCTAGGATCGCGAAACAAAAATGCAATAGAATATGATATGCACGAATGACCTATGTATAACATTCCAAATTGAAAATTTGGGATGTTACAGTAAGGTACGCATCAATAACATGTATATCACATGTACCTTTGGCGTTGCCGGCCTTCTTATCCGCAAAGTACTTGGGGCAGTTCCGCTTCCAGTGACCATTTCCCTTGCAATAAAAGCACTGAGTCTCGGGCTTGGGTCCATTTTTTGGCTTCTTCCCGGCAACTGATTTACCGGGCGCGGCAACTCCCTTGCCGTCCTTCTTGAAGTTCTTCTTACCCTTGACTTTCTTGAAACTAGTGGTTTTATTCACCATCAACACTTGATGTTCCTTTTTGATTTCCACCTCCGTTGATTTCAGCATTGAATATAACTCAGGAATGGACTTCTCCATCCCTTGCATATTGTAGTTCATCACAAAGCTCTTGTAGCTAGGTGGAAGCGACTGGAGGATCCTGTCAATGACCGAGTCATCTGGAAGATTAACTCCCAGCTGAGACAAGCGGTTGTGCAACCCAGACATTTTGAGTATATGCTCGCTGACAGAACTGTTTTCCTCCATCTTCCAACTGTAGAACTTGTCAGAGACTTCATATCTCTCGACCCGGGCATGAGCTTGGAAAACCATTTTCAGCTCTTGAAACATCTCATATGCTCTGTGCTGCTCAAAACGCTTTTGGAACCCCAGTTCTAAGCTGTAAAGCATGCCGCACTGAACCAGGGAGTAATCGTCACTACGCGACTGCCGGGCGTTCATAACTTCTTGAGTTGCTAGGAAAATGGGTGTGTCACCTAGCGGTGCTTCAAGGACATAAGCTTTCTTGGCAGCTATGAGGATGATCCTAAAGTTATGGACCCAATCCCTATAGTTGCTACCATCGTCTTTCAGCTTGGTTTTCTCTAGGAACGCGTTGAAGTTGAGGGCAACATTAGCGTGGGCCATTTGATCTACAAGACATGTTGTAAAGACATTTTAGACTAAGTTCATGATAATTAAGTTCATCTAATCAAATTATTTAATGAACTCCCACTTAGATAGACATCCCTCTAGTCATCTAAGTGATACATGATCTGAACCGACTAGGCCATGTCTGATCAACACGTGATACGGACTAGTCATCAATGGTGAACATCTCCATGTTGATCGTATCTACTATACGACTCATGTTCGACCTTTCGGTCTCTCGTGTTCCGAGGCCATGTCTGTACATGCTAGGCTTGTCAAGTCAACCTAAGTGTTTTGCATGTGTAAATATGGCATACACCCATTGTATGGGAACGTTAGACTCTATCACACCCGATCATCACGTGGTGCTTCGAAACAACGAACCTTCGCAACGGTGCACAGTTAGGGGGAACACTTTTCTTGAAATTTTAGTGAGGGGTCATATTATTTATGCTACCGTCATTCTAAGCAAATAAGATGTAAACATGACAAACATCACATGCAAATCATAAAGTGACATGATATGGCCAATATCATCTTGCGCCTTTAATCTCCATCTTCGAGGCACGGCATGATCACCATCGTCACGGGCATGACACCATGATCTCCATCATTGTGTCTGCATGAAGTTGTCTCGCCAACCATTACTTCTACTACTATGGCTAATGGTAAGCGATAAAGTAAAGTAATTACATGGCGTTTTCATTGGCATGCAAGTCATACAATAAATTAAGACAACTCCTATGGCTCCTACCGGTTGTCATACTCATCGACATGCAAGTCCTGATTCCTATTACAAGAACATGATCAATCTCACACATCACATATATCATTCCTCACATCCTTTTGGCCATATCACATCACATAGCATACCCTGCAAAAACAAGTTAGATGTCCTCTAATTGTTGTTGCATGTTTTATGTGGCTGCTATGGGTTTCTAGCAAGAACGTTTCTTACCTACGCAAAAGCCACAACGGCGATACACCAATTGCTATTTACCCTTCATAAGGACCCTTTTCATCGAATCCGATCCGACTAAAGTGGGAGAGACAGACACCCGCTAGCCACCTTATGCATCAAGTGCATGTCAGTCGGTGGAACCAGTCTCACGTAAGCGTATGTGTAAGGTCGGTCCGGGCCGCTTCATCCCACAATGCCGCCGAATCAAGATAATACTAGTAAAGGTAAGCAAATTGAACAAATCATCGCCCACAACTACTTTGTGTTCTACTCGTGCATAGAATCTACGCATAGACCTAGCTCATGATGCCACTGTTGGGGAACGTAGCAATAATTCAAAATTTTCCTATGTGTCACCAAGATCAATCTAGGAGATGCTAGCAACGAGAGAGATAGGGAGTGCATCTTCATACCCTTGAAGATCGCTAAGCGGAAGCGTTACAAGAACGCAGTTGATGGAGCCGTACTCGCGGCGATTCAAATCGCGGAAGATCCGATCAAGCGTCGAACGGACGGCGCCTCCGTGTTCAACACACGTACAGCCCGGGGACGTCTCCTCCTTCTTGATCCAGCAAGGGGAGAGGAGAATTTGAGGGAGAGCTCCGGCAGCACGACAGTGTGGTGGTGGAGCTTGCAGTTCTCCGGCAGGGCTTCGCCAAGCACTACGGAGGAGGAGGTGTTGGAGAGGGGGAGGGCTACGCCAGGGGAAGGGTGCGGCTGCCCTCCCATCCCCCTCTATTTATAGGGTGAAGGGAGAGGGGGCCGGCCCCCCTAGATGCATCTAGAGGGGGGAGCGGTGGCCAAGGGGGGACTTGCCCCCCAAGTTAGGTGGGAGGCGCCCCCACCCCCTAGGGTTTTCAACCCTAGGCGCCTTGGGCCCTTGGGGGCACACCAACCCACTAGGGGTTGGTTCCCACCCTTGTTCAGCCCACTTAGCCCACCGGGGCAGGTGGCCCCACCCGGTGGACCCCCGGACACCTTTCGGTGGTCCCGGTACAATACCGATAACCCCCGAAACCATTCCGGTGACTGAAACTGGACTTCCCATATATAAATCTTCACCTCCGTACCATTCTGGAACTCCTTGTGACGTCTGGGATCTCATCCGGGACTCCGAACAACCTTCGGTAACCACATACTATTTCCCATAACAACTCTAGTGTCACTGAACCTTAAGTGTGTAGACCCTACGAGTTCGGGAACCATGCAGACATGACCGAGACATCTCTCTGGCCAATAACCAACAACGGGATCGGGATACCATGTTGGCTCCCACATGTTCCATGATGATCTCATCGGATGCACTGCGATGTCGAGGATTCAATCAATCCCGTATACAATTCCCTTTGTCTATCGGTATGTTACTTGCCCGACATTCGATCGTCGGTATCTCTATACCTTGTTCAATCTCGTTACCGGCAAGTCTCTTTACTCGTTCTGTAACGCATGATCCCATGGCTAACTCCTTAGTCACACTGAGCTTGTTATGATAATGCATTGCCGAGTGGGCCTAGAGATACCTCTCCGTCATACGGAGTAACAAATCCCAGTCTCAATTCGTGCCAACCCAACACATACTTTCGGAGATACCTGTAGTGCACCTTTATAGCCATCCATTTACGTTGTGACGTTTGGTACACCCAAAGCATTCCTACAGTATCCGGGAGTTGCACAATCTCATGGTCTAAGGAAATGATACTTGACATTAGGAAAGCTTTAGCAAATGAACTACATGATCTTGTGCTACGCTTAGGATTGGGTCTTGTACATCACATTATTCTCTGAATGATGTGATCCTGTTATCAACGACATCCAATGTCCATGGTCAGGAAACCATGACCATCTATTGAGCAACGAGCTAGTCAACTAGAGGCTTACTAGGGACATATTACGATCTATGTATTCACACATATATTACAGTTTCCGGTTAATACAATTATAGCATGAACAATAGACAATTATCATGAACATGGAAATATAATAATAACCACTTTATTATTGCCTCTAGGGCATATTTCCAACATTTCACTTTCCATGGCTAGCCATATCCACGATTTCCCTCCATACCAACACTTTCCAAGGAATTTATTATTTGACAACATAAAGTAAATTCATTTTTTCATTTCGGGACTCGGCATCCCTAATACCTTTGCCTTACTCTCGTGCAATGACAAGTGAATAGACACTCATCGTGAGAATAACACATCTAGCATGGAAAATATTAGCCACCCCTCACCGCTCCGCGAGCGAAACGAACACACAAAAGAGAAGTTTATTTTGAAAATTAGAGATGGCACATGCAAATTTGCTTACAACGGCAAAAGAATACCACATATAGGTAGATATAGTGGACTCATATGGCAAAACTGGTTTAAAAGATTTTGGATGCACTAGTAGAGATCATACCTAGTGCAAAATGAAGGCTAGCAAAGGATTGAGAAGCGACCAACCAAGAAATGGATAATCTCATAAGCAAGCATTAAGCATAATTAACACCGAATAATGCACCACAAGTATGATATAATTTCATTGCATGACTATTGACTTTCCTGCTTGCATAGGGAATCACAAACCTTAACACCAATATTCTTACTAAAGCATAATTACTCATCAAGATGACTCACATATCACATCATCATATCTCAAAACTATTACTAAGAATCAAGTTTATTTTTTCCAATGATCTTCATGAAAGTTTTTATTATATCCTTCTTGGATATCTATCACTTTGGGACTATTTTTCATGTGTTGCTTTTCATAAGCTCAAACAAATATAAGTGAAGACCATGAGCATGATTTTTCTTTCTCTCAAATTAATTTAAGTGAAGCAAGAGAGATTTTCTTGAAAATTTACTAACTCTCAAATAAATCTAAGTGAAGCAATAGAGCATTTATTCAAAAATACTAAGCACACCGTGCTCAAAAAGATATAAGTGAAGCACTAGAGCAATTCTAACAAGTCATGACATAATTTTGGCTCTCTCAAATAGGTGTGTAGAGCAAGGGACCAAGACTTAAAGCACAAAATAAAATAAGCAAGGACTCATATAATACAAGACGCTCCAAGCAAAACACATAGTATGTGACGAATAAAAATATAGCTTCGAGTAAAATACCGATGGTCGTTAGAAGAAAGAGGGGATGCCACTCGGGGGCATCCCCAAGCTTAGTTGGTTGCTCATTTTTTGATAATAGCTTGGGATACCGGGGCATCCCCAAGCTTAGGCTCTTCTACTCCTTATTCCTGCATCCATCGTAAGATAACTCAAAACTTGAAAACTTCAATCACACAAAACTCAACAAAACCTTCGTGAGATCCGTTAGTATAAAATAACAAATCACTACTATAAGTGTTGTATCAAACCAATTCATATTTTATTCTTGCATTATGTCTATTGTATTCCAACTTTTCTATGGCAAAAACTCATCATGGAAAACCATAGAGCCATCAAAATAAGCACACAACACAAAGAAAACAGAATCTGTCAAAACAAAACAGTCTGTAGAAATCTGACTATTTTGAATACTTCTATAACTCCAAAAATTCTAAAAATTAGGACGACCTGAGTAATTTGTATATTGATCTACTGCAAATGGAATCGGTATTTTATCGCTCTCTGGTAAGAAACGAGAATTATTTTTGTCAGCGCAAAAGTTTCTGTTTTTTCAGCAACATCAAACAACTATCACCCAAGAAGATCCTAAAGGGTTTACTTGGCATAAACACTAATTAAAACATAAAAACACAATCATAGAAGTAGCATAATTGTGCTAACACTCAAAAACAGGAATCAAAAAGCAAAAATAAATTTTATTCATTGGGTTGCCTCCCAACAAGCGCTATAGTTTTACGCCCTTAGCTAGGCATAAAGCAAGGATCTAAGTTTTGTCATCTTTGGTTCTTGATCCATAAGTTGTCCTCATGATTGATTCATATGGTGGACTAATTATTCTTCTAGGGAATTGTTCCATGCCCATCCTCAAAGGAAATTGGAACTTAATATTTCCTTCTTTCATATCAATCACGGCACGATAGTGCGTAAAAACGGTCTACCAAGAATAATTGGACAAGATTGATTGCAATCAATATCAAGAACAATAAAATATATGGGCACATAATTCCTATTTGCAAGAATAAGAACATCATCAATTCTTCCCATAGGCTTTTTAATAGTGGAATCCGCCAAGTGCAAATTCAAAGAACATGATTCAATATCGATAAGACCAAGCACATCACATAAAGATTTCGGAATTGTAGAAACACTAGCACTCAAGTCACACAAAGCAAAACACTCATTATTTTTAATCTTGAATTTGATAGTAGGTTCCCATTCATCATGAAATTTTCTAGGAATTGAAACTTCTAATTCCAACTTTTCTTCAAAAGCTTTCATCATAGCATCAACAATATGTTGAGTAAAAGCTTTATTTTGTTCATAAGCATGGGGTGAATTTATCATGGATTGCAACAAAGAAATACAATCAATCAAAGATAAACTATCATAATTAAACTCTTTGTAATCCAAAAGAGTGGTCACATCACTTGCTAAAGTTTTGACCTCTTCAAACCCACTTTTATCAATCTTCTCAACAAGATTTTCAACCTCCGAATCAATGGGACGCCTTCTAGCTAAAGTTGACTCTTCTCCAGTCCCCTTTTCATCAATATTAACTTTACTAAACAAGGAATCAATAGAAGAAACACCAATCATTTTAAGATCTTCATCACTTTAGCGAAAGAAATCACTAGAAAACGCTTTTTCTAAACATTCTCTTTTAGCTCTAAGCATAGCGGTTCTTTTCTTATTTCATCCATAGAAACATAAAGAGCTTTAATTGATTCATCAACCTTAGGCACAAAAAATTTCATCTTGAGATTCTCCACATCATGAGCAATTCTATCAACACTTCTAGACAAATCATCAATCTTACTCAACTTTTCTTTTATGGAAGTGTTGAAAACTTTTTGCATATTGATAAATTCTTTACTATTATTCTCACGATCAGAGGTGTTCCTATTATTATTATAATATTTATTTCCATAGAAATTACCATAATTATTAGAGGAATTACTAGGAAAAGGCCTAGGATTAAGATTACCTCTATAAGCACTGTTATTGAAATTATTTCAAGAGATAAAATTCACATATATGGCATCACTGTTTTGCTCAATCAAAGTATACAAAGGCATATCATTAAAAATCAATAGGAGCACTTCTACTAGTAACTAATTTCACAAGAGCATCAACTTTTTCACTCAAAGAAGAAATTTCTTCAACTGAATTAATTTTTTTACTAGTAGGATCTCTTTCGGTATGCCATTGCGAATAATTTGCCATAATATTATCAAGAAATTTGGTGGCTTCATCCAAAGTAATTTCCATAAAAGTACCACCCGCGGCGGAATCTAAAAGATTACGCGAAACAAAATTCGACCCCGCATAAAAAAATTGTATGATCATCCAAAGATTTAACCCATGAGTTGGGCAATTCCTTAGCATCATTTTCATCCTTTCCCAAGATTGTGCAACATGCTCATGTTCAAGTTGCTTGAATTCATGATCTGGGTTCTAAGGGATATAATTTTTGCGGGCGGAAAATACTTAGTGATAAAAGCATATTTGCACTTATTCCAAGGATTGATACTATTGCGAGGCAAAGAAAAGAACCAAATTTTTGCAAAATCACGCAAAGAAAATAGAAATAATTTCATCTTCACCACATCATTGTCCACATCTTTTTTCGTTTGCATATTGCATAATTCCGTGAAGGTATTAAGATGGGACGAGGGATCCTCATTGGGAGTATGGGAAAATTGGTCTTTCATAACAAGATTCAACAAAGCAGTATTAATATCACAAGAGTCCGCACTAGTGGTGGGAGGAGAAAGCGGAGTGCCAATAAAATCATTTTTGTTGGTATTTGAGAAATCACATAACTTGGTGTTCTGTTGAGTCATGATGACCACACAACAATATTGCACTCAAAACAGATCCGGCAAGAAAACAGCGAACGGAAAAAGAGGGGCAAATAAAACGGCATTTTTTGTGAAGTGGGGGGAGGAAAACGAGAGGCAAATGGCAAATAATGTAAATTGCGAGGAGATGAGATTTGTGATTAGGAACCTGGTATATGTTGAAGATCATCCTCGGCAACGGCGCCAGAAATTCCTTTTGATGTCGGTTGAAGCTACATCGGTATTTCCCCAAAGAGGAAGGGATGATGCAGCACAGTGGCGGTAGGTATTTCCCTCAGATATGAAACCAAGGTTATCGAACCAGTAGGAGAACCAAGCAACACAATGTAAACAGCCCTGCACACAAATAACAAATACTCGCAACCCGACGTGTTAAAGGGGTTGTCAATCCATTTCGGGTAACGCTGCCAGAAATTGGTGCGTGGACGGGAGAAAGTTGTAATAGATTGAATAAATAGATCGCAAATAAAATAAAGTGTAACAAAGTATTATTGTGTTTTTGGATTAATACATCTGAAAATAAACGCAAAGGAAAAGTAGATCGCAAAGGCAAATAATATGAGAAAGAGACCCGAGGGCCGTAGGTTTCACTAGTGGCTTCTCTCGAGAAAAATAGCAAACGGTGGGTGAACAAATTACTGTTGGGCAATTGATAGAACTTCAAATACTCATGAAGATATCCAGACAATGATCATTACATAGGCATCACGTCCAAGATTAGTAGACCGACTCCTGCCTGCATCTACTACTATTACTCCACACATCGACCGCTATCCAGCATGCATCTAGTGTATTAAGTTCATGGATAAACGGAGTAATGCAAGAAGAACGATGACATGATGTAGACAAGATCTATCTATGTAGAGATAGACCCCATCATTTTATCCTTAGTAGCAATGATACATACGTGTCGGTTCCCCTTCTGTCACTAGGATCAAGCACCGTAAGATCGAACCCACTACAAAGCACCTATTCCCATTGCAAGATAAATAGATCAAGTTGGCCAAACAAAACCCAAATATCGGAGAAGAAATACGAGGCTATAAGCAATCATGCATAAAAGAGAACTCAAATACTTTCAAGGATATAAAAAGAGATAGATCTGATCATAAACTCAAAGTTCATCGATCCCAACAAACACACCGAAAAAAGAGTTACATCATATGGATCTCCAAGAGACCATTGTATTGAGAATTCAGCGAGAGAGAGAAAGCCATCTAGCTACTAACTACGAACCCGAAGGTCTACAAAGAACTACTCACGCATCATCGGAGAGGCACCAATGGAGGTGGTGAACCCCGTCCGAGATGGTGTCTAGATTGGATCTGGTGGTTCTGGACTCTGCGGCGGCTGGATCAATATTTCGTCGACTCCCCTAGGGTTTTGGGAATATTGGGGTATTTATAGCGCAAAGAGGCGGGCCGGGGGGCACCCCAGGTGGGCACAACCCACCAGGGCGCGCCTGGGCCTCCTGGCGTGCCCTGGTGGGTTGTGCTCCCCTCGGGGCACCCCCCACACGTAGCCAGGGCCCATTATATTCCTTTTGGTCCATAGAAAATCTCCGTAAAGTTTCATGGCATTCGGGCTCCGTTTGATATTGATTTTCTGCGATGTAAAAAATATTGAAAAAAACAACAACTGGCACTTGGCACCATGTCAATAGGTTAGTACCAAAAAATGATATAAAATGACTATAAAATGATTGTAAAACATCCAAGATTGATAATATAATAGCATGGAACAATCAAAAATTATAGATACATTGGAGACGTATCAATGTTCATGACTCGTAGTGTATTGCCGGACCCCTCCCCCCCCCACCCCCCACCCCCCACACACACATCCCGCACCACCACAGCCACTCTGAGCCATGTCAAAAAAATTCTGCAGTGAACATGTGACCAAAGGCGGAGTGTCGTGTTAATTTTCTTTAAAAAACAGTCATCATTCAACCTTTTTATACATTGATTTGTTTCATATGGATTTAATGTGCAAAAATCAAATTTGAGCTACATATGCACCAAAATGGATTGCAAAATCAGATGTGTCCCTGGGTGCATGTTTCCCTGTGCAAGAGATTTCAAAACATTGAGAATATAGATTTTTACAATTCAGTAAATCCAAAACTTAGTTGAAATTCATGAAACTTATCGTGGTGTCATATATGGACACCAGTAGACTGTGATATTATATTTTTCATCAAAATTGAGGCTCGTTTTGATATCTTCTTACAAATGGGAGATAATAACTGGCAACCAATATCGCATACAGATTATTTATTCGGACTGTGTGCATTAGACCATTGCATGCTTCGGTTAAGCAGTAAAGCGGCAGAATGAATCATCAATAAACCAAAAAATATACGTGCTGCCACACGCCCCGTGTGCCGTGCGAGCAGGCGTGAGTTGACGGGACGCATGCGAGCAATCTGCCACGCAGGCATACCGGGAGGCGTGCGTACATGTGTGCATATTGACGGGAGGTGTGCGAGTAGTTGTGTGAAATGATGGTAGGAATGGGAGAAGTCCGTCGCGCAAGCTCACCGTGAGGCGAGACAGCCTTTGACCGCCGCCCGCCTCGCTCCCACTAGTCTGTATTAATTGCGCGCCCGAGCCGTCGGCCATAATAGGCGGCCGCACCCCCTGTCTACAGTGGTCACCAATGTCTGGACTCTAGAGTGTATGAGGATGCCGCCGAAGCGCGCCGCCGGGGCTGGTGAAGCACCTGCGTAACACGTGAAGCTGGGCACAGAGGTTACCGTCACCACCGACGAGGTCTCGCGCGGGCAGAAACACGACCTTGACTTTGCCGGCGCCGTCATGCCCTCCCAACCAGAGTCAGAGGTCAACAGCAACTTCGACAACGGCTGCGACTCCGACGGAAAACCAGCTGGTCATCTATATACCCATTTGTGCGGCAAACATATCATGTGTTTACTCTGGTTACTCCCCCCCCACCCCTCTATAATTTTTTTGGAATACAAATCCTATGGTTATGTTCTCTCAGTCCATGAAATCAGAGTAATTAAGATCTGTTAGATGCAAGTAGTGTATTGATTGTTTGAATATTATCCGTATAGAGTTAGTGATTAATTGTTTGTTCTGTACAAATGATTTTTGCTAATAATCCGACTAGGGTTAGCTTGCGTGCTAATAATTCGTGGCCAGATCTTGAGAATTGATTTTTAATGTCCTATATATATGTTTGTGCCTCTTTTCTTCCAGATCTTGAGAATTAATTTTGAATGTCCTGCATGTATGTTTCTGCCATTTTTTCTTTCAGATTGGTATGTACACAAATGAGGCTCTGGCCAGCGCCGCTGTTGGATGTAGATCTTGGACCCAGCTACGCGACTAGAAGCGGCCATGCCCCCTAGACCTGAGGAACCAGTAGAATCTCTGGTCGACCGCATTAGCGATCTCCCGGACGGCATCCTTGGGGAGATCATCTCCCTTCTCCCCACCAAGGATGGCTGCCGCACACAAGTCCTCGTATCTTGGTGGCGCACTCTGTGGCGCGCCATGCCTCTTAATCTCGACTGTCGTCAGCTATCTGTCGATGATGATTCTGAACTCCCCGGAGCCATCATCTCCTCCCACCAGGGCTCCGTTCATCGCATCTACATCCCGGCATGCTACCTGCTGGATAGGGATGAAAACGGAGCGGAAACGGACGGAACTGAGTGCTATCATATTTGTTTTCATATTTTTTTGCAGAAGCGGAAATGAATACAGAAACCCCGGAAATGAATACGGAAACAGATACTACCAGAAACGGACACGGAGCGAATACAAAGCGGATACGGAAACAGAAATAGGCATTGATCGGAACTTTAAAACCCCTTGAATCATAGAGAAATACACACAAAAAACAAATAAATTTATGAGTTGTTAACATGGCAACAAAATAATATCAGTATGTTAGTAACTTAGCGTAGTATTGTAGTAGCACCGGACAATTGCGTATAGGGTCAAGCTGAGTACATGTGGGGTAGTAGAAGTTGGGCCTTAGATCCATTCTACTAATTGTGTCATTGTGTTCTCTTTGATGGTTGGGCTACAAAGCAGCTATAGGTCTATATTAAAAATAGAAATTCCATATTCACGGAAATGGAAAGTTCCATTTCCATGCATGTTCCACCGGAAAACACCGTTCTGTTTTTGTTTCCATTTCCGCATAAAAAATTCCATTTCCACTTCCGTTTTGCAAATTTCTGTTTCTATTTTCATATTTCCTCTCCGTTTCCATTCTTCCTCCGGAAAAACAGAAAGTTTCCACTCCATTTTCATCCCTACTGCTGGACATACCCTACACGGTGGCCACCTGGTTGAAATCCCGTCAATTCGATAAACTCCTGCAACTAGAGTTCTACCATTACTACAGCGATAGGTTACCACCAAGAGCTGCATCTGTGCCCTCACCACCGATGCCCATCTCATGGTTCTCCTCCTCTCTCCACACCGCCACCTTGACCCGGTGCCATCTAGCCGACAATCTGGTACAAATGCTTAGACTCCCACTGCTGAAAAAACTTGCGCTTGTGTTGGTTGATCTGTCGGTGGCCTCACTTCACAGCATCATCCACTCTAGCTGCCCTGCACTAGAGCGTTTGGTGCTTGTTTTTGGACTAAGAATCCATATCTCTTGTCTCAAAATAAAGTCGTCTCACCTTGTAAGCATTGGAATTCATTTTGAAGGATAGGAGCTCATCATCGAAGATGCCCCTTCACTTCAAAGTTTGCTCCTTGATTGTTGTTATAAACCATCGCAAATAATTGTGGCCTCTGCGCCTAAACTGGAGACCTTGGGTGTATTTCCTCATCCATTTGAATGTTACAAGTTGGTGGTTGGCTCCACACTTGTTCAGGTACTGTATGTTATCCATGTACACTTTAGTAATCTGCATTTTTCATTTGTGCGCATAAGTTAAATATCATCTTGGAGTACACTTTCGGTGCTAATATTATGTTCTATGCTGAATGAATAGCTTGTCCATAGATGGTGTATCAGGGGTGCTGGATTCTGTCAAGACCTTATATATTTTAATAGGGTGTCTTGATCTGTACACCACTATTGGCTTGTTGCGATGCTTTCCATGTCTGGAGAATTTGCATATAAAGGTGATGATTTCACACTGATACGTCTCCAACGTATCTACTTTTCCTAACGCTTTTCCTCTTGTTTTGGACTCTAATTTGCATGATTTGAATGAAACTAACCCCGGACTGACGCTGTTTTCAGCAGAACTACCATGGTCTTGTTTTTGTGCAAAAATAAAAGTTCTCGGAATGGAACAAAACTTTGCGAGGATTTTCTATATCAATAAAGAGAATTTCTGGAGCCAAGATCCACCAGAGGGGGGCACGTGGGTGGGCACAACCCACCAGGGCGTGGCCCCTCCTGGCACACCCAAGTGGGTTGTCCCCACCTGGTGGCCCGCAGACCTTGAAACCGGCGCTATAAAATCCTATTTTCCAGAAAAAATTAGGGAGAAAGAATTATCGTGATCCACGAGATGGAGCCGCCGTCACCTCCTGTTCTTCATCGGGAGGTCAGATCTGGAGTCCGTTTGGGGCTCTGGAGAGGGGAATCTTCGTTCTTCGTCATCACCAACCCTTCTCCATGACCAATTCCATGATGCTCCCCATCAGGAGTGAATAATTCCTTCGTAGGCTCGCTGGTCGGTGAGGAGTTGGATGAGATTCATCATGTAATCTAGTTAGTTTTCTTAGGGCTTGATCCCTAGTATCCACTATGTTCTAAGATTGATGTTGCTATGACTTTACCATGCTTAATGCTTGTCACTTTTGGCCCGGGTGCCATGATTTCAGATCTCAACCATTTCTGTTATCACCACTATATCCATGTTCTAGATCCAATCTTGCAAGTTATAGTCACCTACTACGTGTTATGATCCGACAACCCCGGAGTGACAATAGTCGGGACCACTCCCGGTGATGACAGTAGTTTGAGGAGTTCATGCATTCATCGTGTGTTAATGATTTGTTTCGGTTCTCTATTAAAAGGAGGCCTTAATATCCGTTAGTTTCCAATTGGATCCCACTACCACGGGAGGGTAGGACAAAAGATGGCATGCAAGTTCTTTCCACAAGCACGTGTGACTATTTACGGAATACATGCCTACATTATATTTACGAACTGGAGCTAGTGCTGTATCGTCCTAGGTTATGACTGTCACATCATGAATATCATCCAACAAATTACTGATCCAATGCCTACGAATTTATCTTATATTGTTCTTGCTAAGTTACTACTGCTATCGTTACTGCTGCACTTGCTACAAAATCAATGTTATCACTTTTACCATTGGTACTGCTATTTCCACTATTATCAAACTATCATATTACTATGCTACTGATCTCTTTGCTGCAGATAATTAATCTCCAGGTGTGGTTGAATTGACAACTCAGCTGCTAATACCTTCAAATATTCTTTGGCTCCCCTTGTGTTGAGTCTATAAATTTGGGTTGAATGCTCTATCGTTGAAAACTGTTGCGATCCCCTATAGTTGTGGGTTATCACACACACATTCAGAGCTCATATATCATGTACTAGAATTAACCATTCAGTTGTCGCTCCTTTGACATACTCTATTTCAGACATTAATTGTTTTCAATCTTCATGTCTATTTAGGTACTAGGCCTTCGATAAAAAGGTCTAACCAATCGATGGTAGAGGAAGCACAAGGATTTTCTCAGATCTCATGACATTCGTTTGAAGACAATAACGGTGGAAGGATATGCATCCAACCATGTAAACACTGGCTTTGTCATATTCTTCATGAGGAATGTGTCGGCGTCCTGGGAACGGGGGCGCCCAGACTTGCCTGCCTGCAGCCCCGAGCATGGCTCCACCAACGGCCTGGTACGACCCATCTTCAGTAGCAACAACTCAAGACCCTCGCGAGGGGCCAAGCCTCGCGAGGCGGGCGACACCAAGACCTCCATGGGGGCAGCCTCACTAGGTTGGCTCCTGAGGAGCGGAGATATCTATGCAGGGAGCACCTCGCGAGGTTCACGTGACGTGAGCCATGACGACCAAGGCCAGGCGAGCGCTAGCGGGCGCAGTGTACCCGTTTCCTCTTTGGTGCTAAGGAGGCAAGTGCAGGCGCGGGGTCCCAAGGAATTAGGCAACGGTTTCCATATCGGTGCAAGGAGACCAAGACTAGCAGGACGACAGGACGGAGATCATCATGGAGCCCACAACAGCATCACCACCAGAGCCTTTGGCAGGCGATGACCACCTTTTTTCAGGATAGCTTGTACTTGTTGTCCCCCTTCAAACTTGGCCGTTGTGGGATCCCTTCCCGCCTAACATTTTGGAAGAGGGCCAAGGCCACTATAAATAGGACTTAGCCACCACCATAGAGAGATCTGGGATCAGATTCATTCCACCCTAACGAGCTCACCAGTTCATTGAGACCAAGAACACCTCACCTCCTGAGGCGGTTCACCCATTGTATTAGTTCATCCTCAGCCCCCCGAGGCAATCCACCCACAAATTGGAGTAGGGTATTACACTGCAAGGTGGCCCGAACCAGTATAAACCCTCGCTTCTCTTGTTCTTTGGGTCCGTCGAGCTAGGCCGTGGAATCGTTGAGCGTGTGAGTCGGGAAGAGAGTGTTCTTCGTGCGCACCCTAGAGTTCGAACCTCACAAGGGTTTTCCGGAACCCGTAATCCAACATTTGGCATGCCAGGTAGGGGGTGCGCCAGAGCTCTGCCTCTTCGCTCAATCCGCCCCTTCGCTCGCTTCATCTCTCTGCCCGGCCCTCATGGTAGGCACCGCCCTACCGGCTGGATTGATGGGCGCGGACAGAGGCGCCATGGGCCTCTGGGCCTTCACCTCCACCTTACGACAAGTGCAGTGGTCGTGCAAGTTCAAGCCGGATATGCCACCTCGCTATGATGGCACAGCGGACCCAGCAGCCTTCCTGTTGGTATACAAGGAGGCCGTTCGGGAAGCTGGAGGAGATGACAGGGTCATGGCCAACTGGTTCCCCATGGCCCTGTCCGGCGTGATGCACGCCTGGCTGCTCAGCCTGCCAGGATCCTTGGTGTCCTCCTGGGAATAGCTACGCGGTCTCTTCATCGCGCGCTTCGCGGCACCAGTGCCACTCGCCGTTGCTTCCATCCTCAGCGGCTCGCAGGCACCGCCCTCAGATCGCCACGTCAAGTAGTTCTTCCGCTGAATGGGCGCCACCTCTGTGCAGCAGGGGCCTCCCCCGGGATGGGCGGCGCCCAAGGCCGACCTCACCTTCGACTCAGAGGACCATCTGGCGACCACCGTTGGCTCGGGCATGCTACCGATGCTCTGCACGCCCACCATCTGCAATGTGGCGGTAACCAAGACCCTCATCGACGGCGGGGCTGGCCTCAACGTGCTTTCCGTGGAAGCTTTCGGCTTGCTCCACGTACCACACGACCGGCTCCGTCACACCAAGCCCTCTGCTCCGGAGTTGGCGGCGGTTCCACCAGCCCCCTAGGGCATATCCGCCTCCCTGTCACCTTCGGCACCCGCAACAACTACTACACCGAGCTCATCGACTTTGACATCGCTCGCATCAGCCTACCGTACAATGCCATCCTCGGGTACCTAGCCCTGGCTCAATTCATGACAGCAACTCACCCCGCATACAACCTCATGAAGATGCCGGGGAGCAACGGCGTCGTCATTGTGGCTGGAGACACCAAGGAGGCCCTGATGGCCCTCAAGCTCGCCTTCAGGGCCGCGGCCGCAGCGCGCCCTGCGGGCCAAGCAGCACCCGAGACCTAGGGGGCTGCGCCGACGAAGAAGAAGCAATTGTTCTCCCAATATTGGGCCAAGATGAAGCGGGTGTCGGTCGACGAGGACGGGGCCTCAGGAGCCACCTTCACCATAGGCGCCAACCTCGACCCGGACCAAGAAGAGGCACTGGTGAAATTCCTGTGCGCGAACAAGGAGGTATTCGCCTAGGAGCCCAAGCAGCTGGTGGGGGTCCCAAGGGGAGAAATTGGGAAGCACTTGAGGGTGTGCCCCAATGTGCGCCCGGTGAAGCAGAAGGCGCGACGACAGTCCACAGAGAAACAGTCCTTCATCGTTTAGGAAACCCGCAAGCTACAGGCGGCGGGTGTTATCCGTGAAGTTCGGTACCCGGAGTGGCTGGCAAACCCCGTCGTCGTGCCCAAGAAGGGCGGGAAGGAACGCATGTGCGTCAACTTCACCAACCTCAACAAGGCCTGCCCTCAGGACCCATTCCCACTTCCGCGCATCAATCAGATCGTCGACTCCACCGCCGAGTGTGACCTGTTATGTTTCTTAGATGGCTTCTCAGGTTACCACCAGATTAAGATGGTGGTGGAGGACATAGAGAAGACGACGTTCTTAACCCCGTGCGGGGTGTACTACTACACCTGCATGTTGTTCGGGTTGCGTAACGCAGGGGGGGGGACCTTTCAGCGGCTGATGCACAACGCTCTAGGCCAACAGCTCAGGAGAAATGTTGAGGCCTACGTCGACGACATTGTGGTAAAATCTCGGGAGGCTAGGACCCTCATTCAGGATCTAGAGGAGACTTTTGCTAGCATGCGCAAGATAGATCCGCGACTCAACTCGAAGAAATGCGTGTTCGGCGTTCCCTCCGACAAGCTGCTGGGTTTCCTCGTATCGCACAGGGGGGTCGAGGCAAACCCAGAGAAGGTCAAAGCAATAGAAGACATGAGCCCGCTGCAGACTCTCAAGGAAATGCAAAAACTCGCGGGCTAGGTAATCTCGCTGGGGCGCTTCATCTCCAAGCTGGGGGAGCGCGCCCTCCCATTCTTCAAGCTGATGAAGAAGAAGGTCCCGTTCGAGTGGACTCCGGAGGCTGATGTGGCGTTTCAGGACCTCAAGAGATACCTAACCATCCCACCTGTAATGGTGGTGCCTCGTCCTCTTGAGCCCCTGGTGCTTTGCCTGGCCGCCACACCTCATTCCGCTAGTGCAGCGCTGGTGGCTGTCCGGGAGGAGCGCCAGGCCAAGAGCCTGACACCCGACGCCGCGCATCCGGTCAGAATGGTGCAGCACCAAGATGGCGCCCCTGAGGCCACAGCAGAGCCAGCAGGTGACCAAGCACCACAAGACGGCGCTCCTCAGGCCGCGGTAGCCCCGATAGGCGACCGAAATCCCGAGGTCCCCCAGCCTCAGGGAGCGCCCCGCCCTCAGGAAATCATGGACTCCGCCAACACTTCCGCCATTGTCGAGCACCCGGCGTACTTCGTCAGCACGGTGTTGCGAGATGCGCGGGCCCGCTACCCCATGCCGCAGAAGCTTCTGCTCGCGCTCCTCATGGCCTCGCGCAAGTTATGCCACTACTTTCAAGGCCACCCCATCAAGATCGTCTCAGCTTACCTGCTGGAGAGTGTACTCCGAAGCCCCAACGCAACGGGGACGGTCGCTGAGTGGAATATCGAGCTGCAGGCCTTCCAGCTGGAGTTCAGCACCACCAGGGTCATCAAGGGAGCCGTGCTACCTCTTGAGCACTGCGTTGGTTTTCCCTTGAAGAGGAAAGGGTGATGCAGCAAAGTAGCGTAAGTATTTCCCTCAGTTTTTGATAACCAAGATATCAATCCAGTAGGAGACTACACGCAAGTCCCTCGTACCTACACAAACAAATAAGAACCTCGCAACCAACGCGATAAAGCGGTTGTCAATCCCTTCACGATCACTTACGAGAGTGAGATCTGATAGAGATAATAATGATAAGATAAATATTTTTGGTATTTTTATGATATAGATTGAAAGTAAAGATTGCAAAATAAATGGTGCCTGAAATAACTTGTTGGCGGGAGATTAATATAATGGAGAATAGACCCGGGGGCCATAGGTTTCACTAGTGGCTTCTCTCAAGATAGCATAAGTATTACGGTGGGTGAACAAATTACTGTCGAGCAATTGATAGAAAAGCGAATAATTACGAGAATATCTAGGCATGATCATGTATATAGGCATCACGTCCGTGACAAGTAGACCGACTCCTGCCTGCATCTACTACTATTACTCCACACATCGACCGCTATCCAGCATGCATCTAGAGTATTAAGTTCATAAGAACAGAGTAACACATTAGGTAAGATGGCATGATGTAGAGGGATAAACTCAAGGAATATGATATAAACCCCATCTTTTTAACCTCGATGGCAACAATACAATGCGTGTCGTTTCCCTTTCTGTCACTCGGATCAAGCACCGCAAGATTGAACCCAAAGCTAAGCACTTCTCCCATTGCAAGAAAGATCAATCTAGTAGGCCAAACCAAACTGGTAATTCTAAGAGACTTGCAAAGATAACCAATCATACATAAAATATTTTAGAGAAGAATCAAATATTGTTCATAGATAGACTTGATCATAAACCCACAATTCATCGGATCTCGACAAACACACCGCAAAAAGAGTTACATCGAATAGATCTCCAAGAAGATCGAGGAGAACTTTGTATTGAGATCCAAAGAGAAAGAGAAGAAGCCATCTAGCTAATAACTATGGACCCGAAGGTCTAAGGTAAACTACTCACACATCATCGGAGGGGCCATGGAGTTGATGTAGAGGCCCTCCGTGATCGATGCCCCATTCGGCGAAGCACCAGAAAAGGCCCCAAGATGGGATCTCACGGGTACAGAAGGTTGCGGCGGTGGAAATAGGGTTTCGTGGTGCTCCTGGATGTTTTCAGGGTATATGAGTATATATAGGCGAAGGAAGTCGGTCACGAGAGCCACGAGGGGCCCACGAGGGTGGGGGCGTGCCCAGGGGGGCAGGCGCGCCTCCCTGCCTCGTGGCCTCCTCGGTTGTTTCTTGATGTCCACTCCAAGTCCTCTGGATCACGTTTGTTCCAAAAATCATGCTCCCAAAGGTTTCATTCCGTTTGGACTCTGTTTGATATTCTTTTTCTGCGAAACACTAAAATAGGCAAAAAAAACAGCAATTTGCACTGGGCCCTGGGTTAATAGGTTAGTCCCAAAAATAATATAAAAATGTATAATAAAGCCCATTAAACATCCAAAACAGAATATATAATAGCATGAAACAATCAAAAATTATAGATACGTTGGAGACGTATCAAGCCGCGCTTGCCGACTTCGTGGCGGAATGGACTGACGCTCCAGGGCCCGAAGCATGCGAGGATTGGTCTCTCTCGCCAGGGAGCAAAGCACCAGATGGCTGGGTCATGTACTTCGATGGTGCCTTTGCGTGCCAGGGCGCGGGGGTTGGAGCTGTACTCATCTCGCCCACCCAGGACAAGCTCTACTACGCCATCCAGCTCTGCTTCCAACGAAGTGAGAAGGTCTCCAACAACATCACGGAGTACGAAGGTCTGATCGCCAGCCTCAAGGCTATGACAACCTTGGGAGTGAAGCGCCTCACCATCAAGGGTGATTCCCAGCTCCTCGTCAACTTCTCCAACAAGGTGTACGAGCCAAAGGACGAGCACATGAAGGCATACCTCGCGGAGGTACGAAAGATGGAGAAGCACTTTTTGGGCCTAGAACTGCAGCATGTGCCCCGCGGCACAAATAAGGAAGCTGGTGATATCACCAAAAGGGCGTCAAGGCGTCAGCCCCAGGAGCCTGGCATCTTCGAGGAGCGGCTCTTCAAGTCTTCAGCGGCCCCTCCAGCTGCAGAGCCTACGCCGCCTCAGGAAGAGGTCCCCCCGCCCCCAACCTCCGGAGCTCCCGCCTGCGGCCCGACCTCAGGAGTGCGCCTGCTCCTCGTGCTTGAACCCCAAGAGGGGTGCTGGACTGAAGAATTCAAGGCGTACCTGCTGCAAGGGGCTCTACCGGAGAAGGAGGAGGGCGCGGAGCGAGTAGCTCGGCAGGCTACAACCTACTGCATCCAGGACGGCGAGCTGTACCGGAAACGACCAAATGATGTTTCCTTGCGATGCATCTCCAGGGAGCAGGGGCATGAGCTATTAGCTGACATACACGGCGGAGACTGCGGGCATCACTCGTCGTCGCACACCTTGGTGGGCAAGGCGTTCCGCAGCGGATTCTATTGGCCCACGACACTCAACGACGCAGCCGAGCTGGTGAAATCCTGCGAGGCTTGCCAGTTCCATGCCAAACAAATCCACCAGCCTGCCCAGGGCCTCTAGACCATCCCGCTCTCCTGGCCGTTTGCAGTCTGGGGGCTGGATATCCTGGGTCCGTTCCCTCAAGCACATGGGGGCTACCACCACCTCTACGTTTCCATCGACAAGTTCACCAAGTGGGCGGAGGTGGAAGCCATCCGCACCATCCTGGCCGGCTCCGTAGTTAAGTTCATCAAGGGCCTCGTGAGCCGGTTCGGAGTCCCTAATCGCATCATCACCAACAATGGCTCGTGGTTCACTAGCAATCTCTTCAAAACATATTGTGCTAACCTTGGAACGCAGATATGCTATGCCTCAGTGGCACACCCCAGGAGCAACGGCCAAGCTGAGCGCGCCAACGCAGAGGTCTTGAGAGTCCTCAAAACAAGGACCATCAAGAAGAAGCTCGAGGCCTGTGGCAGGGGCTGGCACGACGAGCTCTAGTCCGTGTTGTGGTCCATCCGCACCACCGCCACCAAGCCAACAGGCGAGACCCCGTTCTTCCTCGTCTACATAGCCGAAGCGGTTCTCCCTCATGAGGTCAAGCATTGCTCCGCACGGGTCTTGGCGTTCGACGAGGCACGTCAGGACGCCATGCGGGGGATGGACCTCATGCTGGGGGAGGAACGCCGCCGCCAAGCCTCACTCCAAGCGGCAAGGTACCAGCAGGCGCTGCGACGGTACCACTGCTGCAGCGTCCGCTCTAGGACGCTTGAGGTGGGCGATCTCGTCCTGAGGCGGGTGCCCTCCAGGGAAGGGTTGCATAAGCTCTCACCCATGTGGGAGGGCCCGTTTAGGATTGCCCGCGTCTCCAGGCCTGGCGCTGCGCGCCTGAAGACATAGGACGGGATCCCCATCCCGAATGCCTGGAACATCCAGCACCTTCGGAAGTTCTACCCATGAAGCAAGGCCCAGTGCCTATGAAGGTCTCCGCTTGTCACACTCTCACGTAATAATGAGGCGGGCTGTACATGCCCCGGAGTCTCCGGAGTGCCTCCCTCGGGCCTCGGGGCTCCCTCCCATGTCCTAGTGGAAGCACTTAGCTCCACGCTGGTGAGAAGACTAGACTAGGTGCCGGGCGCGACTGTTCATTTGCTTTCTGTAGCTGGTTGCAACCTTTTTATGTAATTTGGAGTTTTGGCGTTTCTCGATTGCTTGGTTGAGCCCCCTTTTCCTCTACTTCTTCGCTCGCTTCTTTGTTTTGCGTCGGGGAGGACGACAGTTTCCCGACATTCTCCCTCGTGCACCTCGCGCGGGCGCTAGGTGCGTGCGTTGGGCTAGCCTAAACCACAAACACACCTCGCCAAAGCCCTGTTGCTCCAGAGCTTTGGCTCCCTTGATCTCCGCGAGGCGCCCTCGATTCAGCTCGTGATTGGCACACACCCCGAACTCCGTGCCCCATGGGTACCGTGACACGATGCGCTAAGCCATGATTAGCCCATGCCTGAGGGCTCACGTAAGGAGGAGTAAGGCACCCGACAGATGTCCTAACAAACTCTACAACTTTGTGACACCTCCCGAGGTCAGCGGCTCCCGAGTCGGCAACAAGGAGGAAGCCCCACTAGATGCCAGGAGGCGTGCCCTCTCGAGACAGGAAACTACCCCGAGCGTATCAAGCTAAGTTATCCTTCGGCGTCTACGTGGAGCACGAATGTCACAACACAACACAGAAACAATAAACACAACATAGCGGCATTAAACCGCGGTTCATTACACGCCCTCGCAGGGCCCCATGCATGTTTTTTTGGAATGCAGGAAAAAAAGGAAAGGACGAGCAAAAGCGGCCCGCATGACCGCGGCAGCTAACGAGGCGCGGCTCCAAGGGCCTTGCGGACTCGGCTCAATCCGAGTCCCTCTCGCGCTTCACCGTCGCGTGACGGCGGGACAACCCGCCGTCGTCCTCGAAGTGGGCCGGGCGGTGAGGCAGCTGGTTGTAGCCGTCGCTGCTGGTGCTCTCGCTGGTGGAGAAGCTGCCGGCGCTAGGCGAACCGCGGCCGTCGCCAAGGGAAAGCTCACCCTCAGCCTTGTCACAGTCGTCGCCCTATCCAAGCTCATCGTCGCCGTCGCTGTCCCTGGGAAAGCACCCTGCACGACGACCATCTTCCCCAAACACCCTCACAAAGAGGGTCGCGACGCCATCATACTTGAAGTGGAGGGTACACCGCCCACTGAGGCCGCGCGCGAGCAAACGTCTGCCAGCCGCGGGCCAGGGCCATGTTTCCCGTGGCGGAGACCTCCACCGCGACCCACGAGGCCTTGCTGCAGCAACCGTCGGCCTGCAGCCAGAGGTCGTCAAGACCCGGGCCGGCTGCTTGCCGGCAAAGGAGCGCGGAAGCTGGAGCCAGGTGCCGGCCGGACTCTCCGACCACACGACGAACTCCGGGAGCACCTCCGCTGAATGGAAGCACGGCCGAGGAGGCCGGGCGACCACGGCACGCCTTCCCTCGGTGTAGGGGCTGCTCCGCCTAGAGCGGCCCTCGCCGTGGGAGGAGACGCCGCTGTGACCGCCGAGGATGACGCCAGTCCCCGAAGGAGTGCGGTCACACCCCTGAGGAGCCACAGCAGGGGTCGCGGCGTGCTTACGGGGACGGCCCCGCCCCCTCTTGGGTGATGGCGAGCCGGGCCCCTCCTGGCGGGCCTTCTCCTTCTCCGTGACCGAAAACCTCTTCGTTGGCGCCGGGAAGTGGAGACACCCACGTCCCATTGATTGCCACGCGTCAATCAAGGCCGCTGGCGGTTGGGGCCTCGAAGCCAAGTCCGAGCGCGCCTTGGGCCTGGGGGCTACTGTCGGCGTCCTGGGAACGGGGGTGCCCAGACTTGCCTGTTTGTGACCCAGAGCGTGGCTCCACCAACGGCCTGGTATGGCCCATCTTCAGCAGCAACAACTCAAGACCATCGCGAGGGGCCAAGCCTCGCGAGGCGGGCGACACCAAGACCTCCCTGGGGGCAGCCTCACTAGGTTGTCTCCTGAAGAGCGGAGACATCTATGCTGGGAGCACCTCGCGAGGTTCACGTGACGTGAGCCATGACGACCAAGGCCAGGCGAGCGCCAGCGGGCGTAGTGTACCAGTTCCCTCTTTGGTGCTAAGGAGGCAAGCGCAGGCGCAGGGTCCCGAGGAATCAGGCAAAGGTTTCCATATCAATGCAACATGACCAAGACCAGCAGGACGGCAGGACGGAGGTCATCGTGGAGCCCACAGCAGCATCACCACTAGAGCCTTTGGCAGGCGATGACCACCTTTTCTCAGGATAGCTTGTACTTGTTATCCCCCTTCAAACTTGGCCGTTGTAGGATCCCTTCCCGCCTAACATTTGGGAAGAGGAACAAGGCCACTATAAATAGGACTTAGCCACCACCATAGAGAGAGATCTGGGATCGGATTCATTCCACCCTAATGAGCTCACCAGTTCCTCGAGCCCAAGAACACCTCACCTCCTAAGGCGGTTCATCCATTGTATTAGTTCATCCTCAGCCCCCCGAGGCAATCCACCCACAAACTGGAGTATGGTATTACACCGCAAGGTGGCCCGAACCAGTATAAACCCTCGCGTCTCTTGTTCTTTGGGTCCGTCGAGCTAGGCCATGGAATCGTTGAGCGTGTGAGTCGTGAAGAGAGTGTTCTTCGTGCGCACCCCAGAGTTCGAACCTCACAAGGGTTTTCCGGAACCCATAATCTGACAGAATGCAAGGCCACTATTGTCCCTGAGGATTAAGTTTTTCAACAAGAAATTTCTCACAGAACTGTATGTTGAACATCATAAAAGAAGTTTCCGGTGGACCTAAGGGCTTCTTATCATGCCCGACCTATATTTACAACAACTTGTCATCATCATGGACCAGTAGATCTTTTGTACCGGGATCTTGATTTTATGGATCGGACCTATCCATTTGATTGTGACTGCCAAAAACTTAGGTTGAGTTAGATGTTATTGCCTTGTTCAATCCGGGTTATGTGTAACCCTGATGAACAATTAATCCTCATGCTTTTGTACCTTTTGTAAGCTGGAGTTAGACATTGTTCCCTTTTCAACTAGGGTTTGACCCATATTTTCTTTCATACTAGACTTTGATATTTGTTCATTACAGAACCCGCAAGTTCTTAGCGCCCATGAAAGTACATGTAGTCCCCATGTGTGGTTTTGGTAATTGATGACAATCCTAATGGACTAATGTTTGCATTGGGTTATACATTTGAAGAAAGTTCCATTTCCAATGCATGAAGAATATTGGATGAACTGAAGGATGTTTGTTCCATGGTGGTGCAAGAAGGAGATAGAATGGATTCGAAATGAATGCCATATAAATATTTTTGTGCATGCATCAAGGCTTATGGGTTGAACCATGATGGATCAAGATCTTGAGAGAATGATTATTGAGAACGAGCAAATGATGTCCAATATGATATTCAAGGAGAAACTTGATATGGTCATGGTGAATTGAGATATTGGCTATTATGTCATGAATAAATGAAGCATAGTGAAGATATCAATCGAGCCTTCAAGACATCAATATTAATCATGGAGCAAAGACAAATGTTGACCAAGATGAAGATCAAAAATTGACCTCTAAGATGGTCAACACACAAGCGCATATCGTATGCCACATGAGATCTTGTGGTATGGTAAGAATTTATAAATTGCGCTTTGTTTACTAACCCATATATACTATGTGTTGTCTATGTTATGTGGGTTAGGTAATTCTCATGAGCTTGGAGCTTATAAGAAATCTTGGTGCTCATCAAAGTATATCATCAAGTAATTAATGCTGATGGACAAGTAAAGATGAATGCAAAGCTTCCCACATTGTGTATGGGGGAGCTACTTGAAGACTTCTCCAATTTCTTGCCTTCAACTTGAGCCATGAGGAAACATCAATATAAAGCTCAAGTGAAAGGCTCTAGTCAAAGTTATTAGTTCCTTTGGCTTTAGATGTGAGGATCGATGACCATCGAAAATGATATATGCTCAAGAATGAGTTTCCGGAAGCTATCTAGTATAGTTCTTTTATGATTCTTGAGTTATAGGGATCCCGCACTATTAAAAGGGGATCAAAGTGGTTAGTGATGGATTTTCTCAAGTCAACATCATCTATTTCTATTCTTATCACATCATATTCCAACATAGGCATATTTCACTCCTATCCAATACAAATACAATATGCTACATATCTCAAAAGAAAATCCAAAGCCAACTAGGTACCCCAAAGTATATGTATAACCCTTGCATACTTTTCACCATCCATTTTGGCTTATCTTGGGTGGTTCTCTATGTGAGGACCTGGAGTTTTTCCATAGCTTCAAAACGAGTCCAAGATCATCAAAATCGGAGTCCGGATGTAAAAGTTGTGCCTGTTTCAGTTTCAGGCCTCCAGCAGTTTGGTTTGGCCGGATCATCCGGGTCCTCTCCCATATCATCCGGGCTTTACCCGGATCATCCGGGTTATTCGTAAAATTCATCACAGTAACTACTTCACCACATTGTATATTGGCCTTCCCGGACATCTAGGCATTTCCCGTATCATCCGGGTATGTGTCCTGATCATCTGGGTAGGTCAACAATTGCGGGAAACGGCTCTATTTTCTTGGGGGTATAAATATCCCTCTCCCACTCCGGGAGAGGGTTGACCACTCCATCCAAAATTGCCCCAAGAACACAAGTGGCTCCCTCTCACTTCTCCTACACAAAATCTTAGATCCCAGAGAGATTAGTGAGTGTTCTTGAGAGTTGTTCCAATCAAAAGCTAGATTCTCTCCCTCTCCCTCTTGTGACCAAAGGAATTCGTGATTTGTGCAAGTCTTGAGAATTTTCCCCTCGATCTTGTTACTCTTGGAGGTTGGAGACTCCTAGGCGGTAGGAGTGCTCCGGTGAGGGATCAACTTGTGATTTGTCCCCTGGAAAGTTTGTGAAGGTTTGGAGGCCGCCTCAAGGTCTACCACTAGTGGTTGAGAATCCCCTTCGTGGTGATATCTCAAGGAGAATAGGGTGAGCCTTCGTGGTGTTGGTGTGCCTTCATGGTAACATCCACCTCTCTAACGCTGACTAGCTTCCCTCCAAGGAAGTGAACATCGGGATACATCCTCGTCTTCGTGACTTTGGTTATCCCTAACCCTAACTCCTTACTTGTGGTTTACGTTGGTCACTTGACCGTGCATTCACTATATCTTGTTGTCCTCATTATATTGTGTTGGTCATTCCCTTGAATAGATTATTTAGGCCTACACTTTATACTCGCAATTCATATTTTCTATTATTGTTCTATCTTATGCTTAGTGTGAATTGCTAGCTTGTAACATTCATTTCCATATATTGTGATACAATTTGTGTAATCTTGTATTGCTTACTTGTGGTTGTGTGTATTATTCATTTCCATATCTCGTGATATACATTGAGTAAGTTTGTGTGACCTACTTGTGCTTACTCATATCCTCGTTGTTCTCATCTTGTTTATCCTACATTGTTGGTGCACTTAGTGGGCCTAGTATATTTATGATTTGTGCTTGGAAAGTATCCCCTTAGTTTAATTCCGCATTAGGATATAGCCAAATCCTTAAAAGACTTTAAAATGCATGTTCACCCCCCCCCCTCTAGGAGACATCGTGATCCTTTCAATTGGTATCAGAGTCTGGTCTCTCCTTATTAGGCTTCACCGCCTAGAGAGTAACGATGTCAGCTAGTGAACTAGTGCACGATGACACATTTTGTTTTAATGGCACAAATTACATTATGTGGAGATTACGCATGCTTTGTCACTTTCGAGCCATGGGTCCAAATGCTTTGCGGATTGTTGTTGTAGGGGATTCAAACCTAAAGGATGGACAATCTCCATCACTTGAGGATATGCATCTTGATAGTCAAGTTTTGAGTGCCATTCACCTAGCTATATCCTTCGAAGTGTTTAAGGAAATCTTGACTTGCAAGTCGGGTCATGAGGCTTGGACCAAACTAGAAGATATATATGGTGGGTCCAATCTTGATGAAGACAATATTCTTTTCGGGGAGTTAATGGAGGAGTTATCCACATTTTTAAATCATGAAGAACTCTCTATTGCTTCCACCTCCAATTACTTGGACACTTCAATATCTTCCACTTCACCAA
The DNA here is from genome assembly GCF_056163025.1 of Triticum urartu. Taxonomy (NCBI): domain Eukaryota; kingdom Viridiplantae; phylum Streptophyta; class Magnoliopsida; order Poales; family Poaceae; genus Triticum; species Triticum urartu. The sequence continues at coordinate 236,601,104 of NC_141879.1, read as the reverse complement.
CATGTGGCGTGCCACAAGGTAATGACATGGTGAGTGAAGAAATATCTTGTGATGATGGTGTTAAGCTCATTTGTGATGATATACTTGATCTCCCATGTTGCCATGATAGAAATACTTTGGTTTCCTCTAATTGTTCTATGACTAACCATGTAGAGGAAATCAAGAAAGATGAGGCATGCTTTATTGATGAAGTACCCTCTTATCCAAAAGAATCATCATCAACCCCCTGTGTTCACATGTGCCTCATGGCAAGAGGTAATGATGAGGTATCATCTTCTCTTAGTGATAATGATGATAGTTGTAATGAGGTTGATGATGATGACTTGACTCAAAATATCTATGAGATTGGGAAAACTCTTCATAGAGCTAAAAATAACACTTATAAAAGGTTCCAAGATGTTCTTGCTTGCTTTCAAAAACGTAATGACTTACTTCTTAACGAGCAAGCGAAAAGTGAACAACTTGAACATGAACTTTCTAAGGCTCATCAATGTCTTAGTGACTTGAGGTCTTTAAAATAAGAGATTGAAGTTACTCATTGTAAACTTAAAGAGGATTTTGAGCACCTTGACCTTGGCTACAAGAATGTCAAAGGAGAGCTCACCAAACTCTCTAAGTCTCATGTGGAACTTCAAGCTACTCATGCGGAGTCTCTAGTTTCTACATGCTCCTCTCATATTGATAATCATGCTTGTGCTACTAACTCTATCATGTGTGAAGCATCAATGTTAAAAGAAAATGTTGAGCTTAGGACTCAACTCGATTTGCTAACTAGCAATTATGGGAAATTGGAAGAAAGTCATGAAAAGCTCTCGGGCACTCACGAGGATCTTCTAATCTCTAATGATGGGCTAAAGTTAGCTCATGAGGCTATGGTTACCAAGGTAAAAACGTGTGAGCCTCATGTGGATATTAGCACATCTTCTACTCAAAATGCTTTATTGCCATGTGCTAGTCCTTGCAATTCCTCTCTACATGATACTGATACATCTTGTGATGAATTTCTCACCATGCCTTGTTGCTCTAACAATGAAGATTCTATTTCCTCTAGTTCTTTTGTTAATACTAACCTTGTAGAGGAAAATAATGAGCTCAAGGCCCAAGTCACTAGTTTGAAGAAAGACTTGGAAAAATGTTGTGATAATATCTTGAGTGTGCAAAAGGACCCTCAAGACAAAATAGAACTTGATTTCGTCTACAACAAGAAGAAGTCCAAGAACAAGAAGAAGGGACAAGATCAAGTCAAGAATTCGACCAACATTATTTGCTTCAAGTGCAAGAATGTTGGACACCATGTGAGATCTTGTCCATTAAAGAAGAAGGCTTCAAGTGTGAAGCATCAAAGGAAGTGGCCTCAAGTTCAATCTCAAGATAATGAAAGGCCTCTTCCCATGCTTAGCCAATATAATGTTCTCCAAGTTGAGAAGGTAAAGAAGAAGAGAAAGGGGAGCACATGTTGCTATATTTGCCACGAGAAGGGACACATATCTTCATCATGTCCATACAGTAATGCGTCTAAGCCTCCAATTATCAATGATCATTATTCACTTAGGAAGGATAATGATGGTAATATGTTTGCAAAGTATGTTGGTGCCCAAAGTGGTTTGAAAGTGGATAAGACCATTTGGGTTGCCAAGCCGATTGTTACTAACTTCTTAGGACCCAACGTGGTTGGGGACCATCGAGCTCAAACTTGATCAATAGGTGTGTGGAGGGCATTGGAGACTTGGCTCGTTCATGAAGAAAAATGATTCTCACCATTCATTATGGTTCAAACCAAGTCATGTGAATTATCATCATATTTGTCATTCAAATGCTCCTTGCGGTGGTAACTTGTATTTATATTGTCTACATTGAAAGTTACTAGCCCCATGCATGTTTAGGTTTTGTGCCTAGCACGTGTTTGTATATGTTGTGTCTCCTAATATGCTTGATTGTTATCTAGCATGCGTAGGTTGCTATGCACATCATATAGTTGTGTGTGTAGTTTCGAGCCTTTATTGCTTCATTAGTTGAATCTTCCTTGGCTCTTTTGAGATATTAATGGATCATCACATTATGGGGGAGTGCTATGTTTTACGCATATCACAAACCTTAAATGTGTATATATGTAGGATACCACCTAGTATTTGTTAGGAAATATGCAACTTGTATTCCCATGGGGCCATAGGCCAGTATATATACATGTACAGGTGCAGGAAATATGCAGAAAACCCCTTGTACAATGAGGTAAAGACAAAATGCTACATGACTATATATACTACTCTAACACCCCTCAAACTCAAGGTGGATGAACAACATTGAGTTTGGAGAGATAGAAGCCATGTTGTGCTCTAGTCTGGGCCTTCGTAAAGAAATCCGCCAACTGTAACTCGAAAGGCACATACTGAAGAGCAATAACCTGATCCTGCACACCAGCACACACATAAAAAGCATCAACACCAATATGCTTGGTGAGCTCATGCTTCACAGGGTCATGCACAATGCTAATAGCACATGTACTGTCAGACAATAGCAGAGTAGGGGTAGTGACAGAAACACCAAAATCCTGAAGTAACCACCGTAACCAAGTCACCTCTATCGTCAAAAGAGCCATAACTCACAACTCAGCCTCTGCACTGGAACAGGAAACTGCGGTCTGTTTCTTCGTCTTCCAGGCAATGAGAGAACCACCAAGGAAAACACAGTAAGCAGAAAGGGAACGACAATCCGAGGGATCACTAGCCCACGTAGCATCCGAATAGGCCTGAAGCTGTAATGAACTGGAGCGAGGAAGGAACAGACGATGAGAGATCGTGCCACGAAGATATCGGAGAACACGAAGAAGGTGAATGTAGTGAACCGAAGCGGGAGCAGAGACAAACTGACTCAAAATATGGACTGGATAAGAGATATCCGGACAAGTGACAACTAGATAGACAAGACTCCCAACAAGATGACGATAACATGTCGGATCAGACAAGGGGTCACCATCAGTATCACGAAGGTGAACATTGAGCTCAATGGGAGTCTCAACAATGCGCTCATCAGTAAGAGCAGCACGAGCAAGAAGATCCTGGGTATACTTTTCCTGGGAAATAAAAAAGGCATCAGAGGTAGAAGAGACTTCTATCCCAAGAAAGTATTGAAGAGGGCCAAGATCAGACATAAGAAACTGCTCACGAAGACGGGCCTTCACAAAGGCAATATACTCAGTCGTCGACAGTGATGATCATGTCATCGACATAGAGAAGAAGAAGAGTCTGACCACGAGCTGAAAGGTGGACAAACAGCGTTGGATCATGAGCACTCGCTGAAAAACCAGCGGCAGTCACCACAGAGGCAAAATGTTCAAACCAGGCATGAGGGGCTTGCTTAAGGCCATAGAGAGAGACGAAGATGTCATACTATGCCATCAGGAACAGAATACCCAGGTGGGGGCTGCATGTAAACCTCCTCACATAGCTCACCATTAAGAAAGGCATTCTTAATATCGAGCTGAGACACAGACCAGTGACGAACAGAGGCCACGGCAAGAAGTGTGCGAATAGTGGTCATATGGGCCACAGGAGCAAAAGTCTCATCGTAATCACGACCATGCTCCTACTGAATGCCACGAGCCACAAGACGAGCTTTGTAGCATTCAAGAGATCCATTGGAGCGAGTCTTAACCTTGTAGACCCACTTACAAGTGATTGGACGAACACCGGGAGGAAGAGAAACAAGGTCCCACGTGCCGGTGCGCTCAAGATCAACAAGCTCCTCTGCCATCGCAAACTTCCATTCGGGATGAACAATAGCTTGACGATAAGAAATCGGCTCGAGAACAGTAGCACCAGCGCTTGGAAAACCAAGACGATCAACAGGCGGAAGCGGACGAGGACGTAAGCCATAAGTAGGATGAGAGGAGGAAGATGGCACATCAGAAGCAGATGGCGCATCAATAGATGCATCCACAACACGTGGACGACGAGTATAAAAGTGAGAGAATGATGGAAGAATGCCAGGAGGAACCATCGGGGTAGACTCAGGTGAGCGAGAAGGAGATGTCACCGGAGAGGAAGGTGCGGAATCATGTGACAAGCGAGGTGAGGAAACCATCAGAGATGGCGAAGTTGGATGTGTAATAGTCGGAGAAGCAGGGGGTATGATGGATGGACAAGGGCTCGGCGAGGATGATAGGTGTGTCAGGAAAAGTGAGGAAAGAGATGTCCTCTACTACAAAGGTCGATGAAGATGGACGCGGGTAGAAGGGACGAGACTCATCAAAAGTCACATCCCGAGAAATACGCATCCGACGACCGACAGGATCCCAACAACGATAGCCCTTGTGCTCATCACTATAGCCTAAGAAGACACACTCGACAGACTGAGCGGACAGTTTGGTGCGTTCACGAGGGGCAAGAAGAACATAGCAAACACAACCAAATAAACGAAACGCTGAATAATCAGGAGAAGGATCAAAGAGACGCTCGGAAGGAACACCACCCTGTAGAGTAGTGGATGGCTGAAGGTTGATGAGATAGGTGGAGGTGGAGACAGCCTCATCCCAAAAGTGAGGCGGAAGAGAGGTGGCGATCATCAACGCACGAGCCGTCTCAAGAAGGTGACGATGCTTACGCTCAGCCACACCATTATGAGCATGAGCACCAGGACATGAGAACTGGGCAAGAGTACCCTACTCAGCAAGGACTCCACGCAACATCTTGGAGATATACTCTCCAGCAGAGTTAGCATGAAACACACGAATAGGCGTAGAGAACTGAGTGTGAACCATGGCAGCAAAACGTTTATAGATAGATAAGACCTCACTACGAGAAGGCATAAAATATATCCAGGTGTATCGAGAGAAATCATCTATAAAGATAATATAGTAGCGATGACCTCCTTTTGAGGCAAAGGGAGCTGGACCCCAGACATCAGAGTGAACAAGGTCAAAAGGACGCGGAGACACAGTCTCGCTGTGAGGATAAGGTAACCGTACCTGTTTACCAAGCCGACAACCCTGACAGTCTAAAGACACACCGCCAGAGACGGATCCAAGAAGACCACGTCGAACTAAGGATGAGAGACGAGAGCCACATAGGTGACCAAGGCGATGATGCCACTGCTGAAAAGAGCTGGTAGACAAGGCAACAAAGGAGGAGAGACTGGCTGGAGCAGCAGCGGGCGGAAGATGAAGCCAGTCAAGCTCCCAGAGACCCTGAGAGTCACGACGTCGAGGACCGACACCAAGGAGAGTACTAGTATGACGGTCCAGAACAGAACAAGAGTCAAAGTCAAGAATGACACGACAACCTGAGTCAACAATCCGTCCACCAGAAATGAGCTGCATGGTAAGTCGGGGAACATGAGCAACATCAGGAACATGAAAAGAAGAAGTGCTAAGAATGCCTCATCCAGTAACCGGGAGAGAGGTACCATCAACAGTAAGAACATGAACAGGAGAATCGAGAGGTCGAGTAGAGGACAGAGTGGATGAATCATGAGTCATATGAAAAGATGCTCCGGTATCAAGAATCCACGGAGATATACCTGCTTGTGTAGAAGGTGGTCTCACAATGCCAAAAGAGTCGGCAACAGAACCAGCAGAACCTGTCGATGGAGAACCGGAGGATGGAGCTAGCAGGCATCAAACTCGCACAATCTCCTGCTTGGTCAGGGGCGCAACTGAAGAGGTCGACATAGATGCGCCCGACAATAGAGAGTCAGAGGCAACCAGCAGGGCGCGAAGTCGTGCAATCTCCTTCTTAGTGAAGTACACAGCTGAAGTAGTCGACGTAGTAGCACCGGGAGCACCGGGAGAGAAGCGGCCACCACCACCTGTGGAAGCCGCTAGATGTGGCAGTGTAGCATGACCAGTAGTATCCACACATGCCAGTGAAGGAGATGAGGCCGCATGTAGACAAGCACCAAGCGTCAATAGAAGACGCCTATGCGAGGCGGAGTCGACGGAGACATATGCACCAGCACTACCAATGAAAGTCGCGAGAGGAGTCGATGTAGAGCGACGGTCACCATATGCAGAGGTCGTGAGAAGAGTCGCTGAGGAGCGACCAACACAACCTGCGGAAGACGCCGCGGCGGACGACGTCACAGGCTGACGAGCACCAAGCACCGAGAAAAAGCGCATATGCAAGACAGGATCAGTGTAGGGTACACCTTCCAAAATCAGCGGACAGTGTGGAGAGAAAATTGTACCAGACGACATTATGCTTCCTTTTTTATCAGAAGGCAACCAGTCAAACAGCGAACGTAGCGGCCAAGCAAATCATATCGGAATCAGTAGGTGGCGGCGGAGCAGAATCAAGTGGAGGAGGCTAGTGCACTACGTCACGGGCCTTCACGGGAGGAAGATGGTGCAGCAGCCATATGTGGACAAAGCACAAGCACACATTGGGATGAGACTTGTACATGCACACGTCAGGTTCAGGCGGGCCGTCACGAGCCAACAGCGAGCGGCCAGATTAGTCTGCCCGACCTTGCAGACCACGCGGCGGCCGTGGCGTCTAGAAGAAGAAGCAGCGCCCCAGCGTGTGTTGAGGAGGCCTCGGGCGTAGATGCTTCAGGCCGGGGTGGCGGATCAGGACCTGGCGTGGACCGATGGGTAAGATTCCACCGGAGCAGAATAGGAGAGGAAGCAGAGGCGGCCGTCCGGAGAGAAGGAAACGGAAACGGCCGTGCACGACGGGATCGAGCACGAGTTGCGGTCTAATACCATGTTAGCAAATATGCAACTTGTATTCCCATGGGCTACATGACTATATATCTTTTCTTTTCTCTTCTCTCCCTAATAATAAAGCATGGATTGACTCCATGAGTTTACCGTCACAATGCGCTTTTTTCCGTGATTTTACGTTTTCAGTTTTTATATTTCTTTGCAAAAAAAACTTATTTTGTATCGTGTTATCCGAGGTGGTACTAAAAAAATTTGTCCGTCCGTAGGACAATCTGGCTCGTACCCGTCCTGCGATGCCGGCCCAAAACAAATTGCCAGTGGGCCGGATCGACCTCCCTAACCAGTAGCATCGAAGGCACATTTCATAGAGAACGGCTGCTTCTTTAATAATCCCACCTTGCCCCCCCTTACCTCCGGATGAACCAGTTTATATACATCATTGATTTTAAACCTGCAAGCCGCCTTGAGAGTCTTTAAGGAAAGAGATGAGGAGCATCGATGCTATATGGGTTGTTGTATCCCCAACACGGGAGGAGGTGGAGCGAGCCAGGGGCCGGAGGAAAGGGAACAAATGAACAAATCATGGTCATGAAGTTCAGAAAATTCTGACCCGACATGAGGATGCACGAGACGAGATCTGCCGGCGGCGCTCGCTCTGCTGCTGGCTGCTGCGCCATTGGGATGAGAAGAAAGATGGAGCGAGAGGGAGATAGATGGGATTCCAGATAGATGTAGAGTATCTCGATGGAGAGAGAATAAGCTAGCTAGCGGTGGAAGAATAAGCTGCGACGGCTTCGAGACATGTGATGGCCGATGGCCTGATTGATGCGTCTACGTGCCGGCCGCTCAGGCCCCAACACGTGACCTTTAGGACAAGATTAATAGCGCAAAAAAGCAAAATATCTTCCAAATTAAGAAAGCTACATAACAAAAACCATTAGAATTCAAATCTTATGATACCCTCCGTTTTTAAATATAAGGCCTCCTTTGGTTTAGAGGAATTTTATAGGAATTCTAGAGGATAGGATTCTTATAGGATTTTTTTTCTTTAAAGCCCTCTGGTTCATAGGAATGGATTCCTAGTCCTATATAGGATTGGTTCCTATCCTCCACATTTCATAGGAAAATAAAAAGAGACTAGACTCAATGGAAAATTTCCTTTGATGTCAACCAAATGACATCTTGTTTCCTATTCCTACTCATAGGATTTGAGATACATGTCATCTCATTTCCTACAAGATTCCTATTTCTATGATAATCCTATCCTATGAACCAAAAGAGGCCTAAGTGTTTTTAGACATCTCTGGACTACAACATACAGATGTATGTAGACATATTTTAGGCCTCCTTTGGTTTGTAGGAATGTCATAGGATTTCTATAGGATAGGATTTGCATAGGAAAATTTCCTTTGAGGCCCTTTGGTTTGTAGGAATGGATTCCTATTCCTATATAGGATAGGATTCAATCCTTCACATTTTGGAGGAAAAAAAATTAGCTAAGACTCAATGGAAAAATTTCTATCCTATGCATCAAATGACATCTCTTTCTCTATAAGAATTGAGATGCATGTCATCTCACTTTCTATGATTTTCCTATTCCTACAACATTTCTATCCTATGAACCAAAGATGGTATGTAGTCACTTGTTGTAATCTCTAAAAAAACTCGTACGTGCCAGCCGCTCGGCCCCAACACGTGACCTTTAGAACAAGATTAATAGCGCAAAAAAGCAAAATATCTTCCAAATTAAAAAAGCTACATAACAAAAACCATTAGAATTCAAATCTTATGATACCCTCCGTTTCTAATTATATAAGTGTTTTCAGACATCTCAAGTGGACTACAACATACAGATGTATGTAGACATATTTTAATGTGTAGATTCGCTCATTTTGCTTCGTATGTAGTCACTTGTTGTAATCTCTAAAAAACTTAAATTTGAGAACGAAGGGAGTATTTTATAAAATACTTTAAATGAATTACTAAAGTCTCAAACAGTATGTAAGGGCATCTTTAACACCGTCCGCAACCGTCCAGGCCGTAAGGTCCGGACGTGTTTTGACTGTATTGGTCCGCCAACCGGTCCGAACTTACTTTTTCCAACAATGTGAAAACAACCTGGAGAGTTTTGCGAGCGTCCGGACTGCTGTCATGCTTGATTCTATCTAACAATGGCCCACCTAAAAACTCCTTCCCTTTCCCATACCCCATCCCACCTGAAATGGCTAGCACCGGTGCCATATTCATGCCGGCTCATAGCGACGCGACCTCACTGGCATTCTAGCATTGAAGCGGCGCCGGTCGTGAGCGTCGCCCGCATCGTTTCCCGATGCACGTGACTCTTCCGCGTTCAAATGACAGGCCGTCATTCAGCCTCCCTAAGTTAAACATGCGCGGTTGCCGAGGAACCTACTCCGCCATTAACCACCTCGGCGCTTCTCCTGCCATTCATCGACTATTTAAACTCCATCCTCGGCTATAGCTGCATCCATCCTCCTTCTCGCCGCACCACATTCTTCATGGCCTCCTCGAGTTCCAAATCCATTTGGCACAACGTCTCGTCCGAGTAGAAGACGGAGATGCCACTATTGTTGCCGGCAAGCAAAAGGAGGTCGGAGCTGCGGACGTCCCAAAGAAAGACGCAATTGATGATGAGTCGCCGACACCCTCCTCGCCGGTCCATGTCAGCATCACCACGTGCTAGGCACGTGCTCACTACACCGAAATGGTGTTGGCCGAGCGGGAGGCCTTGTTCTGACAAGCGCAAGCCGACCAGGAGTACAATCTCCGCCTTCTCAACAAGCACCAACACGCGATGGAGCAACTCACCACTAGCACAGCTATATTGCGCCAAACGTGGACCAAGTGAAGTAGGAGGTGTTGGTCGACTCATATCGCACCGCCTGTGAAATCCGCCGCAATCGTCGGCGGTACCGCCAGCGTCAGGCGGAGACAGATGCGGCCTTCAAGGAGATCCACGAGGTGGCCAACGAAGTCTGTGGCAAGAGCGAGGACGAGGATGACATTCCCAACTCCGCCACGACCATGAAGCCGACGCGTCCACAGGCGTTGCCGGCGGCGAAGAAGGCTAGAGCATGGGAGCTCGCCGGTGCTCGGGCCCCAGGAAGACCACCGCCCATTTTCGCTTCCTCTGAAGCCAAGCTTGGCGGGCTCAAAATCGCCGGCTGATTAACCGCTTGCAAGTTGTGGAGGCGGAGACTACGAAGACATAGCTGGAGCTTCAGTTCCAATGCTCATGGCCAGCCGGAAATGGAAGAACGTGTGTTGGCGGTCATTTGGACTAGGTTTAGAGTATGGTTTAGTTCAAATATATCCAAATATAATTAGTTTGTGCCGTTCTATATGAAAAGCATCCGGGTTTAATAAAAAATATTCAAGTATGAACGAATACTTTCCGGTTTGTTTAAATATTCATCAAATTTGTTCATTTTCCTTAAATTTCTTTCGTGAAGAAGATTTTCTTAATTTTTTGCCCGTTGCAACGCACGGGTCCTTTTACTAGTATAATAATCTTTCCCTATATTATATATTTTATATATATATATATATATATATTATATATATATACTAGTACAAATGCCAGTGCGTTGCACCGGGCGAAAAAATAGCACAACCTGCTTCTTGTGCCATCGTGCACTATTTTTATATCCAACTTTACTAAACATTGATGATAAGGTTAAACATGCAGATTTTCTTATTTTTAATAAAATTTAAAGTTTTTAATTAAAATTGGAACACTTTTTAAAGAATAGTTACGTTTTTATGAAATTGGAACATTTCTCTACAAAGAATATTTTCTAAACAGATTTTTTGTGTGTCCTACATTTGTAAATCAAAATATTTTTTAGTGAAAGTGGAATATTTTTTCTGATTTTTTAAGCTTTTTTAAAAGGTGCAAACATATTTTTTAAAAACAAAAATGTGCAAACATATGTAAAGCTGTGAACATTTTGAACTATATTTACTCTGTTAAGGTTTTCTACAGATAGCTTTTTAGGGCATTTTTTAACTTTTACGGCTAGTTGGTTGTTTGGTTGGGAAGAGTTTTTTTTTTCTCTTTTTTTAACTATTTCAGCTTGCCCTAAACAAAGCACTTCATGGTCCAGACACTCGGCCTCATCACGATCATATGCGCTCTGCTCCTCCATGACCCTCCGATACTGTGCCATCTACGTCCGCATCGCCGCCTTCTCCTCCTGCTGCCTGCTGATCATGGGCATGGCTTGGCTGGCCACCACCGCCGACACGCTCCGCTCCTCCTCCAGCTCCCTCCACATGAGCTTAATGGATTGCAGTCCAGCTCTACCGCCGCTTCAGCTCATCAACTGTGCTACACTCTTCAACTTCAGTATCAAGCATGATGCCGTCTGAGACGCCCAAGTAGTTCCGCTAGAGGGAGAGCGCCCTGGTGCTTCAGAAATAAGCAATCGTCTATGATACACTGATTAACTGGTTTCATGTTTGTTATCTTACTCTGATGGAAAAGGTGTTCTCTATTTTTGGTAAGGTGGCATTTGAACTAAAATGGGAGACTTCACAACATATTGAATGTGACTGGTATTTAATCTAACCCGGAGAACCGCGCTTTACAGGAAGAAAATCTCACTAAACCCTAAACATATATTGCTAAAGCAACTGAAGGGCCATCTTTCTCTCACTTGATAATCCAAAAAACAACTAATTTCAGACTGTCTGAGATTCATGTTAGCATATTCATGAGCCAGCGAAGACAATATATGAAACCTGAACCTGCATCATTGTACTGTTTAGTCCTTCCGTTCCTTTTTATACCATGTCTTTTGTTCCACATGTTCCTCTGCATTTTCACTTGAACAACTTTCTGTTGAACTAAAAGACAATACCACCAATGTCAATTACCAAGATGAAAATAAGAAAAAATTTGTTAGCAACCTGTGAGAGGTTAGCCAACATATTCCGTAGCTGATGGTCCATCTTCGCATGTAAAAATTCAGAATAGAGGTGTGTCTTTGTCAGCGGCTCGTATAACCTGCAGAATCGTGCATCATTCTATCATTCCCTTGCTTATAGAAGCACTACTCACTGGACCACTCAGCAATCACACAATTAAACTGCCCATGTAAGATTTTCCACACAATTTAATTAGCAAGATGAGTGTCCTCAACTGTAAAAAGCCCCCAACTCAACACAAACTAAGAATTGAAGTACAGAAGGAAGACAATGGCTGACAAATTGACCGCAATAATTCTCGGTTCATCGAGAGAACGACTTTTGTTTCTAAGCTAAGAAGGTTCAGTTAGATTCATCGCCTCCTCTCGAGAGAGAATGTGCTCCAGTCAAACAGCTAACGGAATGATGACCAGACAATTGGATAAGATCCAAAAGTCCAGGCGACGACGCATTCAGGCGCAGATTCTCTAACAGACAGAAGTCATGCATTCAGGCCTGACTGAGTAGTAAATTGATGAATGGCAGTACAATTTCTTTTAATTTGCACCATCCAACACTAAACGAAACAAATCAAATATATTTAAGATTGGGTTGTGACTTGTGATCATCAATCAATACGAGTAGAGTACGGTGCAGACCAACCAATATATTTAGGTGCCACTGGAAATACAACCGTTCATTATAATTTACCACAAACTTGAACAACCAAAAGAAGAGATCCTGATTCAACTTGTTTGGGCGTGCTCAAAAGCAGGGTTGTTGCCCGTAATAATCAAAAAACACTGAAGTCTAAAGCAATGAATCATTGGACTACTTGTGGACAAATAAATCAAGGAGCCCTTCATTCAGATTCAAGGTTTAATTTACCGATTAGTTAAATCTGCATGCCTTGCTCCACTGAATACACTTTTGTGATAGATAATCTAATAAAACCTATTTCCCCTGTTGTCGTTGTCATACTGTCACCACCTACATACGCAGTAATGCAGTATATATGAGGCTGGGAAAAGAAGTGAACCACCGTTGGGAAGGACACATCAGTGTATTGCTGGATGTTATTGGCGCCATCGATGATGCTTCTTGCGCTCGCGACCCATTCCCATGGTTCGCTACGGAGCAAACCATAGTTGCCATGAGCCAGGGTTGAACAGGTTTGGGCCTTGGAGCGCCATTTCTGTCTGGCAATATCAGAAACGATTCATGAAGATACTCTAACGTAGGGCGAATATAGTAGCCTAATATTTGTGAGCACCGTCATCTAGTAAAACAAAAAAATGTGCCAGTAATACCTGATTAGAAAGTTTTGGGATCTATTTCAAAAATTATATCAGATTTGAAGCAAATGCTAGAACCTTGTCTCTTCACAGGCTCATGTTTTGTAACTAATATGCAGCTAGAGAAATCATCTACCACACTAATTTAAAACTCTAATTGGACAAAAGAATAAGAACAAGTGCTTCTACCATAATTGTACAGTATGCAGACATGAACCTGCAAATGTGTGTTATAATTTAGGAGCAGTCAACACAGGCAATGCATATATTTTATATATCATGGAGCTTATTTTTGAAAGCACGTACTTCCTTTTAGGTATAAAAATAAACACATAAATGATGTCATAATGTATAGATGGGTTACACAACTGCAAGTAGTTATGTAAACTTGTAAAGTGCAAGGTTTCATGTACACTTGCTGCAGCTAGGTGCTGGGAAGAGCATCAGTGGGCTCCTTGTATGAAAAAATTAATGAAAGGAAAATAGATATTAGACAGATTGATTTTCCTGCAACAGCCCTGTAAATTATATCATCACAAAAAGTTAGTGTACTGCTTTCAAGATTTCTCCATTACATTTCATTATGCTTTAACTTCGCCCTAGATGTTTTCAAAAGGGGATTGTTGGACTCAAAAGCTTTCATTGTACATTGATCATGCCCAAATGAACACAAACAGCCTAAACATGAGATTGGTGTCGGTGCATTCGGCAATGAGTTCAATCACGTATCTTATCATTTGGACCGAAGGTTGACACAATGTGTCATCCATACTGAAAAATCTAAAAAATAGCATCATTAAGAACCTACAGACCTATTCAACCTATCCTCGACCAAAAACCTATCTTATTGATTCACTCAATCAATCAAATCGAGACTCCATATTGTGCAAACTCACTCTGAATATCCAGGATGCAAAATGGGGTGCAGAGATGAAACCTTTAGAATAGTATTACAAGTGTATTTGAGGAGGAACATGAACCAGGCTTAATCTCTGTTGTTCGTCCACATACAAAGATCTGTGGTGTCATCTCAGTTGGGAATATGCTGCAAATGTAAGTTTCAGTGAGGCAAGGAGACTGGACTAACCTTCAAATGAGTGGTTGTTAAGGTGTGGAGGGTGATGCAGGGAAGAAAGGATCTGTGCCGCCACAAAACTCAGGGACCTCATAAACCTTGTTGACATGGGTTGACGATATGAGTAAAACAGTGCACATTTAGCTTCACATTCAGTAATTGGAGGGACATCTAACAAAATCTACTGCTGTAGAACATAAGGTGCAACGGAGTAGAGTGCCATGCCAAACTTCAATAACCTTTATAGATGTGACATGTCTTCTCTTCTTCAAAAAAGTAAAATGTGACCATGTCTTTGACGAGAGCAACTTCCATGAAGAGCAGGGGAACCCCAGCGTTAAAGAAGACAGTAACAACATTTAGAAAAGTTAGTAACATACCTCAAACCACCACTCTAGAAACTGTATCACTCAGTTTAAAAACCCATGGAAAATATTGTTTATTTTATCCGTATAAGACAGTTTCAAACAGGTGCAGAAATTACTACTAATGCATGCAAGTTAGATGTCAACTCTTGGCACCACATTTGGTCGTGCATGGTGAGTAAAAATTTCTAGGCTTCAGTTGTAGCATCAGTACTAATAGTCCCATGTGCAAATAATCAGAAACAAAATTTCTAAAAGTAGAATTTCTAGGCTTCGAGTGATGCTATTATAGATGCGAAACAAAATTCTACTTTTGGTTGCTCTACTTTTAAAAGATTTTAATTCAGAATTAACCAAAACCAATACCATTGCAAAGCGTATGACAAAGACTGCAATATTAACGTTGGGGACATGTATAAATTATGAACCACTTAGTCCCAGATCTCAATTTAAACTGTTGCCTTTATTTCTAAAATACAAACTGCATCTACTATGTGCGATTTCTTCCAATCTGCGGATCAAACTATCATCTTAGATATAATCTAGATGTTACCTTTAAAACGTAGCTGGTCAATTTGACTTCAACTTGAGAACTCTGATGAATTTCTTCTCAGTGGATGCCTACTTCTTCGTTTGGTGATGCACACATCAGCCTGAACCAACACCGCCAGGAGCCAACTCCAGCTCATCCCGCAGCACACCAATGCAATCCCTGCAAAGGCCTCCGTGCTCCCCCAACATCGGCTCCCATAGCTGCCCCTATAACTCACTGTTGCGCCAGCCGAGTTGTGGTCGACCTCCACCAGCGTGCTCTATCAACACAAGCGCCCTCCGTGGGCTCACCCTCAGACTGATCTCTCTCTATTTGAGAACGTCCTCATAGCCTTGATCTTGATTTGAGCATGGAGAATCTTGTGCGCCGGGTTGGGAAGAGATGTCGACTCGCTTGGGGACGGCTGAAGATGGCGGCTCGCGAGGTGTTCGAGAGGTGGAAGTGTGAGTACGGAGGGTTGGGACGGCGCCTGGAAATCCCGTCAAGCTTGGGGTTGTGGGACTCCGAAGGCGGCTGGCGAGCCCTCCATGGCCACAACGGCGGCCACCTCCTGCAGTGGCGGAGCTAGGTAGAAAGTGTTGGGGGGACCAAGACTAAAACTGTCTGAGGGTGTAAAATGCTAAAAAAAAGTCTCATCTAAGTCCTCCATCAAAAAAAATCTTCACAGTTTGGTACAAAGTTGGGGGGGCCACAGCCACCCCAGACTTGTACATAGCTCCGCCACTGACCTCCTGCGATCCACGACGACTCAGGAAGGGAGAGGGGTGTCGCTGGCAGTGGTAGGCGGCGGGTGTGGGGCACTTGGTAGGGTAGGCGTACCCGCAGGGTAGGCGATGGCGGCGCGTGGTGACGGGCGGGGACCGACGGCGTGCGACGCTGGGGGCGGGCCGGCGGCGCAAGGTGAGGCGGGGCATGGCGTGGGAGGAGGCGGTGGTGCGCTGGAGTGTTGATTGGGTCGTGCGGGCGGCTGCGTTAATTTTTTTCTTTTTCTCCCCCGAATCGGTATTACTTATTACGAGGACCGCAGGTTGATTACTAAAACACAAAGGGACTTTTTTTTGTAAAATTGCAGCGACGGAAGACCAGAAGCAATACCTGGTTTATTATTATATATAGGGAGAGATATAATATTTTATATATATTATATATATTATATATTTATTTATTTATCTCTTCCTAATAATAATAATAATAATAAAGCACGGATTGACTCCGTGGGTTCACCGTCACAATACGTTTTCTTTTCATGTCATAATACGCTTTTACAAAATCGTAATATAAACAAGGTGGTACTAATTTGGGGTACGCACTACAGATTTTTGTCAAAATTCCTTATTAGAATGTTCTTTCGCTCACGGGCTTGGTCGCTTGGGCCTGGGTAAAAAGGAAAATAGACGAGCAAGCAATCCTTCGACGCACGGGCGAGCAGTTGACTAAAAAAAAGAAGCACAGGAGCACGGCCTCGGCGCACAAGATACGGAGGTGAGCGCTCTGCGTGGCAGAGTCGCTCCCGTGTCGGGGCGCCGGCAGGAGGCCCCACGGCGGAGGTGAGCCGCGGAGGAGAAGAAGGAGCGCCAGGGAGGGGGACGCTCCCGTGCTCCCATTCTCCCCCCGTCTCACTCTGCCGAGGAAGGAAGGGCATGGCCCTGCGAGCGGCCGCGACGAGGCTCGCGTCCTCCAGCCTCCGCCGCCGCCACGGCCACCTCCTGCCGGCAGCCACCACCAGCTTTAGTACACCCCTTTTCCTCGCCGCCCCCTCTCTCGTGGCCTGCTTGCTGCTCACCGTCCGTCTCATTCCTCGTCAGGATTCAAGCAGGTGCACGAGGACGAGAAGAGCAAGCTGGTTGGAAACGGAGAAGATGTTCAGGCCCGGCGCGACGGGCGGAGCAGCAGAGGTTCAGGCGCGGCGCGGCGGGCGGAGCAGGAGAGGTTCAGGCGCCGCGCGGCGGGCGGAGCAGGAGAGGTTCAGGGGAGGTGCCAGCGGAGCAGGAGAGGTTCATGGGTGGTGGAGCAGGAGAGGTTCATCGCCGGTGCCCTTGTCGCCGAACGGCCATCCTTGCTGCGCTTGATGGAGGACAGAACGGGAAACATTTTCTGGTGGGTACGCCGGCCGCGGGCGCGCTTCGCTGTGACCTGTCCGCCGCCGCCAATCCTCTCCGGCCTCCTCCGTATCCTTATCAATCTCGGACGAGCTATTCCCGTGTCGTGATTTGGATGGACAATAGGAGGCCGTGTCCTTCTCGAACACCAAGCAATGGAGTGCCCGACCCGGATTTGAGTTGTTTGCTATAAGAAGGAGCGGTCCTCGGCCAAAATCTCCATCAGATTGCGTCCTTGGACCATAAGCTCCATCAAAGCCCGTCCAAATTGCTTTTTTGACGCAACGTGCAATGTCGCCGTCGAGTTCGCCGAAGGAGGAAGTGCCGAGTTTGCCGGAGGAACAAGACCATCTGTCCAACCGTCCAATTTCGCATGCCTCGGCTACACCAGAGGTAATGTATCGCCTTCATATTCACTGGATGAAATCCCTTCTTTGTCCCCTGTCTCTTGTCTCCGATTCTGTTCTGTAGCCAGACTGAAATAAGGGACACTACTTAATTTATAAAGCATGAGAAAACTGATGGAGGATGGTTAGTACACCAGCAAATTTTTGTAAGCTCAAGTTTGTAGACTGATTTAGTAGTCTCTGTGATTGCTACATGCAAGTCAGTTTAGAGTTTCTGAGGGGAACGGCCTGGTCCATCTTTTCTTGTGATCTGAATTATGATGTACTAGGACATAGCCACAAGGGTTATTTCTTGTGTTGGCAAGTAATCTTAAGACTTTTTTCCCCGGGTGATTCGTAAGACAGATTACCCTATACAATTCACAGTTTTAGTATCTCTTGTGCACATAAATATATTTGTAACTGAAAAAAAATTCAGGTTCCCGCAGGTTTTGACTTGACTAACAAATTTAAGTGAATTTGTTATTCCTTTTTGTGCTCTTCTTTTTATTACTCAAATAAATCTGTAATTTAGCCAGGCTAACATCAATGGGCTGCAGGCCATAACTATGCTAGCTTTATATTGCTGAATGTAGGAGCTTATTTTTTTTCTTTTTAGTTATTCACTGATATTGGGCAGGGAATCTGAATGAACCAATTCGTGTTGAAAACAGAAACATGTCTGTTTCATGCACCTATTTTCAGTTGACAATATACTAAATAATTGCACAGTGAAAAACTACAGAAAACCCTCTTAAGATGCGATAGTTTTGAACCTGAATTTATAAACGATCTTAGGCATCAAGTCCAGCAAGTTTGAGATGTTCACTGAAACATGTCGGTTTCAGGCAGCTATAATTCAGAATTCTTTGCCAAACTGTAATGTTTCAGTCATTCAGAAACATTGCCCATGATGTTAATATGTTGACTAGGGGCCTTTTGTAGAAACTAAAGTGTGGCATCTCTTTTGATGGTTCAATAGAATTAAGTGTCTGGAGTCACTTCATATTCAGAATTGCCCTGCCATCCATGCAATAAATAAAAAAGTGATTTGGTCTGGTTTTCATGTCTCTTCTGTGTATGCGCGTGCAGGTGGCAAAGGCGTCCAATCCAACTCAGGTGGAGGCCAAGGAGGTTCGGCTCTCGGACCTTGCACCAATGATGCTGGATGATACCGACGTGGAGACTGTAAGTTTCATATATTCAGACTGGGACCTTGTGACGCCCCCGATTCAATCATACACTAATCATACTCGCAAACGTGTACAATCAAGATCAGGGACTCACGGGAGGATATCACAACACAACTCTACAAATAAAATAAGTCATACAAGCATCATATTACAAGCCAGGGGCCTCAAGGGCTCGAATACAAGAGCTCGATCGTAGACGAGTCAGCGGAAGCAACAATATCTGAGTACAGACATAAGTTAAACAAGTTTGCCTTAAGAAGGCTAGCACAAACTGGGATACAGATCGAAAGAGGCACATGCCTCCTGCCTGGGATCCTCCTAACTACTCCTGGTCGCCGTCGGCGGGCTGCACGTAGTAGTAGGCACCTCCCGAGTAGTAGTAGTCGACGGTGGCGTCTGGCTCCTGGGCTCCAACGTCTGGTCGCAGCAATCGGGTATAGAAAAGGAGGGAAAAGAGGGAGAAAGCAACCGTGAGTACTCATCCAAAGTACTCGCAAGCAAGGAGCTACACTACATATGTATGCATTGGTATCAAATGGAATAAGGGTATCATATGTGGACTGAACTGCAGAATGCCGGAATAAGAGGGGGATAGCTAGTCCTATCGAAGACTATGCTTCTGGTAACCTCCATCTTGCAGCAGGAGAAGAGAGTATATGGTAAGTTCACCAAGTAGCATCGTGTTGCATAATCCTAACCAATGATCCTCCCCTCGTCGCCCTATGAGAGAGCAATCACCGGTTGTATCTGTCACTTGGAAGGGTGTGTTTTATTAAGTATCCGGTTCTAGTTGTCATAAGGTCAAGGTACAACTCCAAGTCGTCCTGTTACCGAAGATCACGGCTATTCGAATAGATTAACTTCCCTGCAGGGGTGCACCACATAACCCAACACGCTCGATCCCATTTGGCCGGACACACTTTTCTGGGTCATGCTCGGCCTCGGAAGATCAACACGTCGCAGCCCTACCTAGGCACAATAGAGAGGTCAGCACGCCGGTCTAAATCCTATGGCGCAGGGGTCTGGGCCCATCGCCCTTTGCACACCTGCACGTTGCGAACGCGGCCGGTGAGCAGACCTAGCAACCTCCATTACAAAGGAAGTTGCGTTACGCGGTCCAACCCGGCGCGCCCCACTCAGTCACAGACGTCACAAAGGCTTCGGCTGATACCACGACGTCGAGTGCCCATAATTGTCCCCGCGTAGATGGTTAGTGCGTATAGGCCAGTAGCCAGACTCAGATCAAATACCAAGATCTCGTTAAACGTGTTATCTTGAAGACACCGCGAACGCCGACCAGGGCCAGGCCCACCTCTCTCCTAGGTGGTCTCAACCTGCCCTGTCGCTCTGCCACAAAGATCCACCCAGAGGGCCGTCGGGACAAAGGTCCTTTCAGCCCCCAATCCGTGAATCACTCGCAGGTACTCCTCGAGCCAACCCGACTTTAGTCATCACATGTATCATGTATAAAGTATAGGTATATACCCGTGATCAACTCCCGAGTGATCACGGCCCGATAGTATAGCATGGCAGACGGATAAGAATGTATGGCCACTGATGATAAACTAGCATCCTTACTAAGCATTTAGGATTGCAGGTAAGGTATCAACAGTTGTAGCAACAATGACAGGCTATGCATCAGGATAGGATTTACGGAAAGCAGTAACATGCTACACTACTCCAATGCAAGCAGTATAGAGGAGAGTAGGCGATATATGGTCATCAAGGGGGGGGCTTGCCTGGTTGCTCTGGCAAGAGAGAGTGGTCGTCAACACCGTAGTCGTACTGGGTAGCAGCGGCATCGGTCTCGGTGTCTAGCGAGAGAAGAGGGTGAAGAAACAATAAATATAATGCAAACAAATGCATGACGATGCATGACATGACAAAGCGTGATGCTAGGCGTGCCCTAACGCGGTACGAGGTGGTACCGGTGAAGGGGGAAACATCTGGGAAAGTATTCCCGGTGTTTCGCGTTTTCGGACAGAGGAGCCGGAGGGGGAAAGTTGTGTGTTCGGTATGCTAGGGAGGCGTGGTGGACGAACGGGTTGCGTATTCGGGTTCGTCTCATCGTTCTGAGCAACTTTCATGTTGAAAATAATTTAATCCGAGTTACGGATTAAAAGATATGATTTTCTAAAGATTTTACTAATTTCTGGAATTTAATTAATTATTTAATTTAATTCGAAATTTGGATTTATGACATCAGCATGATGTCATGCTGACGTCAACAGTTAACAGGGGTTGACTGGGTCAACTGACGCGTGGGTCCAGTGGGACCCGCCTATCATACTCTGCTAGGTTAATTAGGGGTTAATTAATTGATTAGGCTAATCTAATCAGGATTAATTTGTTTAATTAATTCGTTTAATTAATTAAGTAATTATCATTTTAACTAATTTTAATTATTATTTATTAATTCATTCATTTTTTTAAATTATCTTTTATTTCGTTTTCGTTTCAGGGGGGCGTGGGGCCCCACACATAGGGCCACCGCGGGGCGGTTGCTAGCGGGCGCTGGGTGCGGGCGCACCCGAGCGGGCACTTGCCCGCAGGGCGGGACGAGGCCGCCGAGGCATCGACGACGGGGCAAGCCGGCGCGGCCAGCCGGGGCCACGCCGGGCGGAGACGAGGGATGGCACTCGCCGGCGGGCAGCGACGGGCGCAGGCCAACCGAGCGGTGGCCGCGGCTGATAGGGCGCAGGAAGGAGAGAGGCGAGAACGCGACGCACGGGGAAGGAGCATCAGGGGCGAGGAGCGCAGCGGGACGACGCGCAGCGGGCGCCGGTCGCAGGCGCGTGCGGGCGCGCACCTCACGCGGCGGGGCGGCTGCTGTGCGAGCTGCGGCGCGGGCGCGCGTGATGCAGTGTGGGGGGGGGACAGGGCGGTGGCGCGGTGCGTCAACGCGGAGCAACGGGCACGGCCGGACGGTGCCCGGGCGCGTGCGGGACAGGGGGGAGAGGGGAGGGCGAGGCCCTCACTAGCGTTGGCGGGCAGAGGATCGGCGTGGCTCGGTGGAGCCGTCGAGGGGGAGACGAGGACGGGGCGATGGGGAGGCAGTCCGGCATGGGGGCTCCGGCGACGGAGAGGTCGAGGCGGAGGCGCTCCGGGTGGCTGCGGCGAGGCGTGGTGGAGACCCGCGCGGAGGGGGGTTCGGGGAGGATGTCCGGCAACGATGAGGCGGGGGCGATGGCCGACACGGCCGGCACGGCGAGAGGCGCCGTCGAGCTCCCGATCCAATCTGGATCGGGGGAGCAGAGGGAGGAGTGGGACGAGTGGGGGAGTGGTGTGGTCAGGGGTTAGGGTTCGGGGGTAGTGGATATGGGGGAGTGGGGTGATGGCCGGTTGGGCCGGTAGGCTAGCTGGGCCGCACGGCCAACTGGGCCAAGGCCGAGTCGGGAGGGGGGGTTTGTTTTCCTTTTATTCTTTTGTTTTCTTTTTTTAGTAATTTTTCTTTATTTTTCTTTATGCTCATTTAATTATGTTTTACAAAATATATACAAAAGCACCTAAATTAGTGTGACTAGTTTTACCATTGCCACAAAAGTCCACACCTAATTAAAATAGTTTAACACTCTATAAATTATAAAAGACATTTATTTAAATGTTTAAGCTACTGTTTTATTTATTTTAGAGTCTTTAAACACTTTATCAAAGTTTGGTTTCTCCGCCACAATTACCTATGCAATATTTGGATTACTCTGAACATTTTAGTTTTAATATTTGAAAACTTTTATTGTTTGCCTCTGTTTTGAATTTGAATTTGAATCGGTTTCGAACTAACTCAAGATTAGCGCCAGTAACGGAGGTGGCGTGGCGTCATTAGCAGAGGTTACTGTAACTTGATTATACGGGTGTCACAATTCTCCTCCATTACAAGAAATCTTGTCTCGAGATTTAAGAGGTAGTGAAAGGGGAGAAGGTTTGGTAACGAATCTAGCGGGTCTTCTCATTCTGGCTTGCTCTTCTCGAAGAGACCGGTCCAATACATTGATGTCTTCATTTCTCTGCTTCGGGTCATCATGAGGGAGTCATCATCCTTTTCTTCAGGAACTCCAACGTACTTACGAATAGGTAAGGGGCAGCTCGGCTACGACAGCATGCTTACGAGGGAAACAATCTGGGGTTAACCATGAATGAGCATAAGATTATCTCTCGAGTTGAACATATAAAATACAACGAGAGTACGATACGAAGGTACAATGAAAGGGTTCAAGCGGATAGATAGCTACTCAAAGTCTGAACCAGAGTGAGAAAGGGGTTCAGAGCGGCGAGAGTAAGCACTGTGTCTGATACCAGAATAGAGCAGTAGGAAGATGGCTCGTGAATTACATACGAAGCCAAGCATGAGGAATAGCCTTTAGGAGCTGTGGTGTACAGGAGACTCAGGTTTCGATCCTGGGACCTGTGGGTTATGGGCCCACCATGTGGGTTGAAAGTAGGAGTGGTGGCATCTTGCATGGTCATGATAGCAAGGCATGTCAGAGGGTAGCCTGCCAATTATGTCGGCAACAACGTCGGTACCAAGGGCGAGGGACGAAGAGAACCATCTTCCTGCTCGTTGAACGAGGCGGACCAATAGGCAAAGTTCTCAACCATCGGTGGTTACCAGAATGTCATCAACAATAGCAACAGGGTCTTACCGACCGATTGTACACCTAGGTGTTTACATAAGCAGAAGAATAGTACTGCTTAGATCATATAGAACACCAGAAAGGTTAAACAAAACAATGGAAAGGAAAGAGGTGATCTTCAGATTAAACCGAACAATGGAAAGGAAAACATGTTTAAACACATATTTCAGGGGTATACCCTTCCCAAGAACAAGCAGGGTATGATATCCAAGACCGGATAGAAGGTAGAAAACCACTTAGGTAAGGGGAGAGGAATTTCATGACGTTACACATACAACAGTGTTCGGATAATTGAGCAGGAAACATTTAGCATTAGCTTCAATGTTCTTGTTGAAAATCGGAATACCATAGACATGCTTCGAGATAGCATTGGCACGGTCTTCAATCAAAGGTCAGACTCTGGATACACGAAGGGATTCATCATTAAGCCAAGGAGAGGATGAGGAGGTGGCTGATGGACTCAGCAATAATTCAACGAGGTATCCAAAAGATGGATTTCCACCGTTATGTGAACAAGGAGATAACATTTGTCGGATCAAATGATATAATGATGTATGCTCAAGGAAAAACATACACAATAAAACACTAGTTGGAAAGGGTCCCCAAAGTATGGCCTTAGGTAGCATGATCAATGTCAGAAAGGTGATCCAACAACCAATAGTCTAAGAATGAAATATCGACCATTAACTTGAAAGCAATAGGGTTGCTAGAAGTTTAGAATTTACACATCACAGACCATTTGTCGGTATTCCGGTTAGAAACAACACGGAGACCAAGAAAGAATGGTGATGGTGAGAAGCATCAATATACCAAGAATTCTTAAGAGGTGGAGCAATCCTCACTACATCCTTGTCATAAAGGACATTAATACTTCAAGGTGGAACATCATACAAGCTGGACAGCAAGTTGCAATCATAACATGAACACGTTTGTGTTGTGGGAAGGCAAGAATGTTGTCGATGATAACACAATCATCGAGGGGCAAGGATGGTAATTCTCATCATGAATTTGATTGATATCCTGGAAGAGCTCAGGATGTTGCTGATGACCACGACACATTTGTCGAGAGATTTCATGAAGATGTAATCGGTCAGCGATGACAACAAGTCAAATGATGATGCAACGAAGGTCAAATAATACTTGAAGAAGAACTCATAGGAAGTTATGCAGTTCCGTGATAATCTCGAGATACTAGAGGGGGTAATATTCGATGACAGATCAAAGTAGAGGTTGGATTGGAGTATTGCTATACAGAAGACAAGCGCTTAAACTTGTATGCGAAATGGTATTTAAAGGAGAACATGGTCGGAACCATGATTGCAAAAGGCCAGATCCCGGATATAAGATGAACTTATACCAAAGGAATAATTTAATTTAAGAGAAGCTTTAATGATAAGATCTACATCGTGTCCATGGGCATGAACACAAAGTTCAAGGTCGACTCCCACTTCTCCAATGCATAACCTTTCATTCACTTCTCACTTTCGAAGAAGTTATAGTGTTGAAATTTTATCTGGCAAAATACCAGAAGTGTATGACTCGTGAAAACTTTTGAGTTCACACAGTTTAGAGAAGGCATATGTTCAACCCATAGGGGCTTCTTAGAAACATATACCACAAGCTTCAAGAGTAAATATCACAAGCTCGAAAGTAGAGCAAGGTTGAGAAAGTAGATGATACAATTTACCAAAGGCATTATGTATCCGAGGGAAGGCTCACAAGGTTATTGAATATGAAGGACACTGTCGGATAAAATCCATTAAACGATCTGCCGGTCCATAACAGAGCTGACGTGAGCATCGGCACACAACCAGAGGAAGTAACAATGCAAAGGCATTGGATTATGGAAACAACTGACTAATCCAGAGCTCAAATGCAAAGGAATTATGATTTTCAAATCAAGGGATCAGAAGCAATGTTCTGATTAGGGGTGGATAAGTTGAATAGCCTTAGGGGTACAATCGACGACAATTGGATTTGTTGAGAACCAGCTCATGTTTAAAATGACGTCTGAGCCGGAAAGATAATTTAAAAGGATAAACTGATGATTGTGTGCATTCGCACTCATGTTGAATCAATAGGATCAAAAAGACGATGCCTAAGGATACTGACGAATATTGCCAGACATATGGAAAGCATCCATAGTGCAAGCAGCCAAGTATTGCAGAGCAATAAGCTACTAAGGATTTTAGGAGGATCGAATAGTATTTCGATGACCATTGTGAAACACATGAACAACTGGGGGATGAGCGGATACTCGATAAGTGCGAGAATTATCCGTAGGGGTATTCAGGTGACAAAGAACAGCAAGGCAGTAAGCTCAAAGGATTATCGAAACACCGACGAGTATTTCGGGGTATCTTGTAATAACAAGACCAACTGGGAATAAAAGTAAGAACGACAGGTGTAAGTATTTATCCATAGGGATTTTTCGGTGGTAGGGAACTGCAAAAACAACATGCACAAGGTCTCGAGAAAATATCGGAAAGTATTGTCAGAATCTTCTGTTGAAGCAGTAGATCATCCGTAATGAAAGGGTTCTCCGGCAAGAAGTGGTAACGAGAACCTAGAGTTAGATTTTGCAAAATTTATTTAACCCGAATAGAAGAGAGTTTAGAGTCCCAGAGTAAGGATCGAGGAGTAAAAGATCCTAATACCACCCAGATGGCGACGTGGGCCCGTAAGGCACACAGCCATGTTAGTAAAAGTTTTTGAAATGTCTAGACTCAACTTCGGCCAAGGAGTGTGGAAGGGGGATTCCTATAGGCAGTCGGCTCTGATACCAACTTGTGACGCCCACGATTCAATCATACACTAATCATACACGCAAACGTGTACGATCAAGATCAGGGACTTGCGGGAAGATATCACAACACAACTCTACAAATAAAATAAGTCATACAAGCATCATATTACAAGCCAGGGGCCTCAAGGGCTCGAATACAAGAGCTCGATCATAGACGAGTCAGCGGAAGCAACAATATCTGAGTACAGACATAAGTTAAACAAGTTTTCCTTAAGAAGGCTAGCACAAACTGGGATACAGATCGAAAGAGGCGCAGGCCTCCTGCCTGGGATCCTCCTAACTACTCCTGGTCGCCGTCAGCGGGCTGCACGTAGTAGTAGGCACCTCCCGAGTAGTAGTAGTCGTCGTCGACGGTGGCGTCTGGCTCCTGGGCTCCAACGTCTGGTCGCAGCAATCGGGTATAGAAAAGGAGGGAAAAGAGGGAGAAAGCAACCGTGAGTACTCATCCAAAGTACTCGCAAGCAAGGAGCTACACTACATATGTATGCATTGGTATCAAATGGAATAAGGGTATCGTATGTGGACTGGACTGCAGAATGCCGGAATAAGAGGGGGATAGCTAGTCCTATCGAAGACTACGCTTCTGGTAACCTCCATCTTGCAGCAGGAGAAGAGAGTAGATGGTAAGTTCACCAAGTAGCATCGTGTTGCATAATCCTAACCAATGATCCTCCCCTCGTCGCCCTGTGAGAGAGCGATCACCGGTTGTATCTGGCACTTGGAAGGGTGTGTTTTATTAAGTATCACAAAGGCTTCGGCTGATACCACGACGTCGAGTGCCCATAATTGTCCCCGCGTAGATGGTTAGTGCGTATAGGCCAGTAGCCAGACTCAGATCAAATACCAAGATCTCGTTAAACGTGTTATCTTGAAGACACCGCGAACGCCGACCAGGGCCAGGCCCACCTCTCTCCTAGGTGGTCTCAACCTGCCCTGTCGCTCTGCCACAAAGATCCACCCAGAGGGCCGTCGGGACAAAGGTCCTTTCAGCCCCCAATCCGTGAATCACTCGCAGGTACTCCTCGAGCCAACCCGACTTTAGTCATCACATGTATCATGTATAAAGTATAGGTATATACCCGTGATCAACTCCCGAGTGATCACGGCCCGATAGTATAGCATGGCAGACGGATAAGAATGTATGGCCACTGATGATAAACGAGCATCCTATACTAAGCATTTAGGATTGCAGGTAAGGTATCAACAGTTGTAGCAACAATGACAGGCTATGCATCAGGATAGGATTAATGGAAAGCAGTAACATGCTAGACTACTCTAATGCAAGCAGTATAGAGGAGAGTAGGCGATATATGGTGATCAAGGGAGGGCTTGCCTGGTTGCTCTGGTAAGAGAGAGTGGTCGTCAACACCGTAGTCGTACTGGGTAGCAGCGGCGTCGGTCTCGGTGTCTAGCGAGAGAAGAGGGTGAAGAAACAATAAATATAATGCAAACAAATGCATGACGATGCATGACATGACAAAGCGTGATGCTAGGCGTGCCCTAACGCGGTACGAGGTGGTACCGGTGAAGGGGGAAACATCCGGGAAAGTATTCCTTGTGTTTCGCGTTTTCGGACAGAGGAGCCGGAGGGGGAAAGTTGCGTGTTTGGTATGCTAGGGAGGCGTGGTGGACGAACGGGTTGCGTATCCGGGTTCGTCTCGTCGTTCTGAGCAACTTTCATGTTGAAAAGAATTTAATCCGAGTTATGGATTAAAATATATGATTTTCTAAAGATTTTACAAATTTCTGGAATTTAATTAATTATTTAATTTAATTCGAAATTTGGATTTATGACATCAGCATGATGTCATGCTGACGTCAGCAGTCAATAGGGGTTGACTGGGTCAACTGACGCGTGGGTCCAGTGGGACCCACCTGTCATACTTTGTTAGGTTAATTAGGGTTTAGTTAATTGATTAGGCTAATCTAATCAGGATTAATTCGTTTAATTAATTCTTTAATTAACTAATTAATTATCATTTTAACTA
Source organism: Triticum urartu (assembly GCF_056163025.1). Lineage (NCBI taxonomy): Eukaryota > Viridiplantae > Streptophyta > Magnoliopsida > Poales > Poaceae > Triticum > Triticum urartu. Next base: position 236,573,126 of record NC_141879.1, on the reverse strand, counting down.
ATTTTAATTATTATTTATTAATTCATTCATTTTTTTAAATTATTTTTTTATTTCGTTTTCGTTTCAGGGGGGCATGGGGCCCCGCACACCGGGCCACCGCGGGGCGGTTGCTAGCGGGCGCTGGGGCGCTGGGTGCGGGCGCACCCGAGCGGGCACTCGCCCGTAGGGCGGGACGAGGCCGCCGAGGCATCAACGACGGGGCAAGCCGGCGCGGCCAGCCGGGGCCACACCGGGCGGAGACGAGGGATGGCACTCGCCGGCGGGCAGCGACGGGCGCGGGCCAACCGGGCGTGGCCGCGGCTGATAGGGCGCAGGAAGGGGAGAGGCGAGAACGCGACGCACGGGGAAGGAGCATCAGGGGCGAGGAGCGCCGCGGGACGACGCGCAGCGGGCGCCGGTCGCAGGCGCGTGCGGGCGCGCACCTCACGCGGCGGGGCGGCTGCTGTGCGAGCTGCGGCGCGGGCGCGCGTGATGCAGTGGGGGGGGACAGGGCGGTGGCGTGGTGCGTCAACGCGGAGCAACGGGCACGGCCGGACGGTGCCCGGGCGCGTGCGGGACAGGGGGGAGAGGGGTGGGCGAGGCCCTCACCAGCGTTGGCGGGCAGAGGATCGGCGTGGCTCGGTGGAGCCGTCGAGGGGGAGACGAGGACGGGGCGATGGGGAGGCAGTCCGGCGTGGGGGCTCCGGCGACGGGGAGGTCGAGGCGGAGGCGCTCCGGGTGGCTGCGGCGAGGCGTGGTGGAGACCCGCGCGGAGGGGGGTTCGGGAAGGATGTCCGCAACGGTGAGGCGGGGGCGATGGCCGACGCGGCCGGCGCGGCGAGAGGCGCCGTCGAGCTCCCGATCCAATCTGGATCGGGGAAGCAGAGGGAGGAGTGGGACGAGTGGGGGAGTGGTGCGGTCAGGGGTTAGGGTTCGAGGGTAGTGGATAAGGGGGAGTGGGGTGATGGCCGGTTGGGCCGGTAGGCTAGCTTGGCCGCACGGCCAACTGGGCCAAGGCCGAGTCGGGAGGGGGGGTTGTTTTCCTTTTATTCTTTTGTTTTCTTTTTTTAATAATTTTTATTTATTTATCTTTATGCTCATTTAATTTTGTGATACAAAATATATACAAAAGCACCTAAATTAGCGTGACTAGTTTTATCATTGTCACAAAAGTCCACACCTAATTAAAATAGTTAACACTCTATAAATTTTGAAAGACATTTATTTAAATGTTTAAGCTACTGTTTTATTTATTTTAGAGCCTTTAAACACTTTATCAAAGTTTGGTTTCTCCGCCACAATTACCTATGCAATATTTGGATTACTCCGAACATTTTAGTTTTAATATTTGAAAACTTTTATTGTTTGCCTTTGTTTTGAATTTGTATTTGAATCGGTTTTGAACTAACACGAGATTAGCGACAGTAACGGAGGTGGCGTGGCGTCATTAGCAGAGGTTACTGTAACTTGATTATCCGGGCGTCACATACCTTTCTTCCTCTTATTTTGTCGTCAAAACTGAAAAGGAGTGAGGCTAATTCGCCAAATGTCGATGTGTTCATCAGCCTGTATGCTCTCAATCTCCTGGCAGATGGATATCATGGTTCTCTGACCTTCGATCACTTTATTCTGCATTTACATGATATATTGCTTCTAGCCGATGAAATTTGGTCCACATCTATGTGCGTATGTATAATAGACTTGTGATCACAGGACTGCTAGCTTAAAGTTTTTTAGATTATGTAAATGGGTTATTTAGTTGTCTGCTCTTGTAAGCCGAAGAAGGGAGGTCTATTTGAGATTAAGGGAAAGATAGTATGATTTTAGTTTGCTAGAACTTTTTATGCCTGAAAAATAGCAAAATGCATATATGCTAGGATCAGGAATTCTTTAAGTTATCTTAATATATTTCTTTCTGGTTTGATTTTAATGCAGTTAATTTGCCGCATAAGTGTCTTCCGTAAGATGCTATAAGGATCACATAACTTCCTTTACCGAATACAGCGCTGACGGTGGCAGGACACTTTCTATATGCAGTTCTCCAACTTTGAGGATGGTGGCCACCTGTTTCTTGATTGTAAACTGATCAAGCAACGATGGCGAGCACTGCTGTTTGAGGATATCAGATTTAGACTGCTCCAGTGTACATCTGCCAAAGAAATTATGTCTATAATCCTTGACCTGCCAGAGGAGAGGAAGCTGTTATCCATCGCTTTGCTCTGGTGTTGGTGTATGGAACGGAACAGGGGCAATCATGGGGAGCGACGGCTGGAAGTTGAAGCTTTTCGATACACTGTCTGTCACCACGCTAATGAATGGAAAGAGTTTTTGAGCGCTAAGCCTACTGAACCGATCGTGCGGCAGCATAAGTGGGAGAAGCCTCCAAGCAATATGGTGAAAATAAACGTCGATGCTGTGTTTGCAGAACAAAGGGGAGTTGGAGGCTGGGGCCTAATCTACATAGATGACGCTCAAGACATTCGTTTTGCAATGGCTGGAGCCCAGTATAATCTGCACAATGCCCTACAAGCTGAAGTTGTTGCTCTTTCCAAGGCAGCGACTCTGGCGGATAGGTTAGGAGTTGGGCGCGTCATTTTTGAAACTGACTGTATGGTCCTTAAGCAAGCAATGAACTCAAACGACTATGAGTTGGCGCAACTGGGTGTTTTGTTTAGTGATATCAGGTTCAGACTTAGGACCCTTTTCATTGAGGCTCATGTGGTGTATGTGCCGAGACAGTGTAATGGACCAGCACATGTGCTGGCGTCCTTAGGTGCAAGTTTAGCTGATGGTGGGTACCGTGAGTGGTTCACCAATTGCCCCAATGATGTAATTAGTGATGTAACCAGCGACCAAGCCTTGTCGTAATGGAATACAAGTGTTCCATTTCAAAAAAAAAAGTCATCTTAATTCAATATGATATATAAAATCTTCTTTACTTAAGTAGCTGAAACTCATGGACTATGTATTGTCTGCTACAGTATATCAAGTAGGCAGACATGTAACCATAAACGTTGCTACAATATATCAAGTAGGCAGCCATGTAACCACAAACGTTGTAGACTTCTCTGTTCAAATATGTATTTTTGACCTATTTTTGTTACTACTAAAATTTTAGTTATATTTCTCAGAACAAAAGTAACTAATACATTTTGTATGAAACATATATATCTTATTAAATTTTGAATTCGCGGTAATTTAGTTACTCTCTCCGATCTATATCACTTATCGCTGGTTTAGTACAACTTTACATTGAATTATTAAACTCTGGAATAATATGTAACAATTGATACAGATCTCAAAAACATCCTTTCTATTGTTATTTTGCAAAAAGGTTTAAGGCCAAAGATTAAGTAACACGTGTCCTTACAAACATGGAAGAAGGGGCTGCCAAGTTGTTGATGTAGACCATGAGATGACATGTAGAAACTCCGAAGACCACAAAAACTGGTTGAATTTGGACAGATCTCCTGGAAACCTAAACATAATAGATCTGGAAGACCCGCCGGGGAAAAAGATCCACACGCCCTTCACTGGCGATGAGCATACTGGAAGTGGCACATAGTGGGAGGCACAGTAGTTTTTTAAGATTTTTTTTGCCCGGTGCAACGCACGGGCATTTGTACTAGTCTTTCCCTAACATATATATATGTATATATATATATAGTGTTATTATTCATCACCCAGGGTACAGAATAAGTTATTCTTTACCCGAGGTAATCTTATGATCATTTCATAATTAAATTAGGTTTCGAATTCAAATAGTTACATTCCTATTGATTCACTACGTAAAATTTGACATAAGAAAATAAAAATATAGGTCATAAGACAAGAAAATTTGCAGTTTATGTGTATTTTAGACTACGTTTTTACGTTTGTAATTTTACATAACATAAAATATTTTTTACGGTGATTATATATTTTCTTACGGTCCCTTTTTGCGTCGGAAATAAGACAAAACTTACGGAACGTAAAATTACGATGCATTGATGGTAAAATAGAAAGGGTGAAAAATAACTATTCCTCACCCAGGATGACAAATAGCGCGACCCATATTATATATATATATATATATATATATATATATATATTATAATAAATAATAATTCCTAGAGAAAACAACAGCAACAACGTGGTGTTCCCGAGATCCAGAGAAAACAAAGTGTAGGTCCGTCCCTAACCTCCCCTAGCACGATCTGAAAATCCCCATTGCCGTGAGGCTCCACCCAACCCACCTCCATCCCCTGGCTCCGGCGCGCCTCCCGCCGACGGCCCTTGTAACGCCTCAAGACCGATGTGCCAGGTGTTGTCCAGTTATTCACTGTTGTTGCGTTGTCATTGCTTGCGCGTCATGCATTGCATATCATGTCATCATGTGCATTTCATTTACATACGTGTTCGTCTTATGCATCCGAGCATTTTCCCCGTTGTCCGTTTTGCAATCCGGCGCTCCTATGTCACCCGGTGTCCCTTTCTACCTTTCTTTCGTGTGTGGGGATTAAACATTTCTGGATTGGACCGAGACTTGCCATGCGGCCTTGGTTTACTACCGGTAGACCGCCTGTCAAGTTTCGTACCATTTGGACTTCGTTTGATGCTCCAACGGTTAACCGAGGGACCCAGAAGGCCTCGTGTGTGTTGCAGCCCAACACCCCTTCAATTTGGCCCAAAACCCACCTAAACCTCCTCCATTATCTCGGTCATTCGATCACGATCGCGTGGCCGGAAACCGCACCTCATTTGGACTCTCCTAGCCCCCTCTACCTATATATATGTGCTCTCCTCCGAAATTTTCGCGCAGTCTAACCCTAGTCTTCTTCATCCTCGTGCCGCCGGACACGTCCGCGCCGAGCCGGGCAATGTCCGCTGCCGCAGCCACCTCATTCCGGCCAATGGAGAGTCGCCACATCAGCCGCCTCCAACCACTCAGACGCCGCCACGCGTCCCCGCGCCCGCGCCCACTTTGCCGCGGCACCCGGGGCCCAGATCTGGCCCGCCCTGGGCCGAACCGGGCCGCGCCGGGCCCGCCTCCGCCGCCGCTCTCCCGCGCCGCCTTGGCTCCCGTGCGCAGCGCGCCTCGCCGGCGGCCCTGCTCGCCTCCATGCCGCCGCTCTCCCGCGCCGCCTTGGCTCCCGTGCGCAGCTCGCCTCCATGCCGCCGCTCGCCCGGTGCCTGCCGCCCTCTCGTCGTTGACCCGCTGCCCGGAGGGCGCCTCCGCCGCCAGGCCCCGCTGCGCCCGCGCCCTAGCCGCCGCCGCGGGTTGCCTTCACCGCCGCGCCCCGCATCAACCTCGTCGCCTCGCCGGAGCTCCGCCGGCTTTGCACCGCTCCTCCGCCGTCCGGCCGCGGCCTCGCTTCCTCCGGCCTCGTCGCTTCGTCCTCGCCTCGCCGGAGCCCCACCTCACATCGCCGGAGTTCGCCGGAGCTCGTCCCGCGCCGGATCCGTGGAAGATGGATCAGATCCACCACTTCCCCATCCAAACACGTTCCGTCTCAGATCTGCACCGCTCCGTCCCGGATCCCTCCGTCCCGCGTTGACTTTCGAGGAGGTAAAATTCCACTAAGTCCCCGAGTTTTCCATGTTTCAAATGCCCATATTCATCGCATCGTAACTTTGCATCCATAGCTCCGATTCATGCATGTAGCATATCAAAATGTTCGTCTCAGAGAGCACATCATTTCATCTCATTGCATCATTTTCATTTGAGCTCATCTTGATGCCCGAAATGTTGTTGGAAGAGTGCTATTTGAGTTAGTTGTCAGATCTGCTGCTCCAATTAGATATTTGTCATTTTTGCCCTGATTAATGTGTGCATGTTATGCCCCTATGCTCTACATGAGTTTTGTTATATGTTTTTCCATCTATCCAGAGGTGCAATCCATGTATTTTTGTGATGTGTGTGGTGACTAGCACAAGCTTGCAAAGTGGGGCATTCGTTAATGCTGATTTCAGGAACTTAGCATTTCCACTAAGTCCTTGATCTGTTTATTACAATATGCCATATGTTCATGTTGTTTCCTAGTGATCCATGCCTCTTTTAAGGATGATCAGTAAGGATGTTTTGTTAATCTTGTAGTGCTCTATCCATCCATGTCTTTGTTTGCAATTATGGAGCACCCTAGCTTGAGCCAATCGAGCTCTACTTTTGCTATTTCGTGAATCTGGGCAGATTGCCTACTTGTTAGCGATTTTGCCGAGGATGTTGTAGTTGATCCGTGCATGCTATGTTATTGTTCTTGCCATGTCTAGCTTTTATAATGTGTATTCTTGATGGGTGTATGCTTAGATTGTCATGCCTTGCTCTGTAGGGAGTGCATCGAGCTCGTAAACATGCCTACTTGATATCTGTTTCAGCATGCTCCAGTTTTCACTAAGTTTGTAATCTGATTATGTTTTTGTCATGTTCACATGCTTGCAAATGTATTTTCTGATCCTTTTTGGCTCAAGGTCACTAAGGGACTTTTGTTAAGCTCTTTGAGTAGCTCCATGCCATGCCTTGCCTTGCCATGTTAAGTTCCTATAGCATATAGTTTTCTTGATCCAAAGTGTGCTACCTGATCTGAAATTCCAGGCTTGTGTTAATTTCACTAAGTCTGAAATCTGTTTTACCGTTTGCACTTTTGCCATGCTTGTTTGAACCTGTTAATGGATGAATTGGCCGTAGCTCAGTGTTCATCTTTTATTAAGCTGTATGAGTGGATCCCTTCCATGTATTTTGTTGCCATGTTTGTGTGTTGTAGCATGTTCATCTTCATGCATTTAGATGGCTACTTGCTGTTTATCACAGACCGGTGCCATAATTGAATTGCTTGCCATTTCCAAACCGTAACTCCGATTCCGGTGATCTTTATATCGTTTTCAAGCGATTTCATCTCACCTTTCCAGTGGCACACTTGGATTTCCAAGTTGAGGCCAGGTTCTTTCTTTCCCTTGCAAATCATGCATATGCACCGCATACCGCATCTCGCATATCATACCATGTTCATGTGTTGATTGTTTACTATATTGTGTGCTTCTTTCCGGTGTTTGCTTCTTCGGGTTGGTTCCGGTAACGTCGCGTTTGTGAGGATCCGTTCGACTACGTCCGTTTGTTCTTCTTCATGGACTTGTTCTTCCTTGCGGGATTTCAGGCAAGATGATCATACTCTCGAAATCACTTCTATCTTTGCTTGCTAGTTGTTCGCTCTTTTGCTATGCCTATGCTGCGATACCTACCACTTGCTTATCATGCCTCCCATATTGTTGAACCAAACCTCTAACCCACCATGTCCTAGCAAACCGTTGATTGGCTATGTTACCGCTTTGCTGAGCCCCTCTTATAGCGTTGCTAGTTGCAGGTGAAGATTGGAGACCGTTCCTTGTTGGAACATTGTTTACTTGTTGGGATATCACAATATATCTTATTTAATTAATGCATCTATATACTTGGTAAAGGGTGGAAGGCTCGGCCTTATGCCTGGTGTTTTGTTCCACTCTTGCCGCCCTAGTTTCCGTCATATCAGTGTTATGTTCCCGGATTTTTGCGTTCCTTGCACGTTTGGGTTATAATGGGAACCCCTTGACAGTTCGCCTTGAATAAAACTCCTCCAGCAAGGCCCAACCTTGGTTTTACCATTCGCCACCTAGCCTTTTTCCCTTCGGAGTCGCGCATCCCGAGGGTCATCTTTATTTTAAACCCCCTGGGCCAGTGCTTGTCTAAGTGTTGGTCCAACCCAGAGCACCGTGCGGGGCCGTCCCTTGGCAACTTGGGTTACATTGGCTCCCGTACGCTTAGCTTATCCGGTGTGCCCTGAGAACAAGATATGTGCAGCTCCTATCAGGATGTCGGCGCATCGGGTGGTCTTGCTGGACTTGTTTTACCATTGTCGAGGATGTCTTGTAGAACCGGGATACCGAGTCTGATCGGAATGTCTCGGGAGGAGGTCTATTCCTTCGTTGACCGTGAGAGCTTGTCATGGGCTAAGTTGGGACACCCCTACAGGGATTTGAACTTTCGAAAGCCGTGCCCGTGGTTATGGGCAGATGGGAATTTGTTAACGTCTGGTTGTAGAAAACCTGAAGTTGACCTTAATTAAAATGCATCAACCGCGTGTGTAACCGTGATGGTCTCTTTCCGGCGTTGTCCGGGAAGTGAACACGGTGTTGGAGTTATGCTTGACGTAGGTTGTTCTAGGATCACTTCTTGATCATACTTTTATCGACCGTGCTTTGCCTTCTCTTCTCGCTCTCATTTGCGTATGTTTAGCCACCATATATGCTAGTCGCTTGCTGCAGCTCCACCTCATACCTTTACCTTACCCATAAGCTTAAATAGTCTTGATCGCGAGGGTGCGAGATTGCTGAGTCCCCGTGGCTCATAGATACTTCCAAAACCAGTTTGCAGGTGCCGATGTTACCGAGCAAGTGACGCAACCAAGCTCAAGGAGGAGCTCGATGAAGATCTTGTCCTTTGTGTTGTTCCGTTTCCAGTTGATCAGTAGTGGAGCCCAGTCGGAACGATCGGGGATCTGTGTAGCATTTGGGGTAGTCTTCTTTTATTTTGGTTTCGTAGTCGGACCTTGATTGTATTTGGATGATGTAATGTTTTATTCATGTATTTGTGTGAAGTGGCGATTGTAAGCCAACTATGTATCTCTTTCCCTTATGTATTACATGGGTTGTGTGAAGATTACCTCACTTGCGACATTGCTTTCAATGCGGTTATGCCTCTAAGTCGTGCTTCGACACGTGGGAGATATAGCCGCATCGAGGGCGTTACAGCCCTCCTAGCCCCAACGCGCCTCTCGTCTTCATCGCCCTAGCACGCCTCCCACCGCTGGCGCCCATCCCCCGACGCGCCTCTCGCCCCGGCCCCGACGCACCTCTCTCCATCCCCAGATCACCTCCCACCCCGCCGTCCATCCCCAGCACGCCGCCACTACCGGACCTCCGCCGGCGACCGCATCCTCTAGCTCGGCTGCACGTGACCGGGATCCCCCATCTCCCAGGAAACCTCGTTGGTGCACGCCACCTCCCTCCTCCTAAGGTGCTCCCCATCCGATCCACTCCACTGGTGTCCACGCCCCGACGCCGCCGGCAAGAGCCACCACTCCATGTGCTCCTCTCTCATCCAAGTTCATGCAGCCCTGATTCTCTTTGTGTTCTATTGCAGGTTGGGAGCGGTGTGAACTTTGAACGGATCAGTGGTTGGACCATCAGCAGTTAACTGCACCAACCACCTCACACGCGTTCGTCTTCGTCGACGGCGGTCAGCAGATCCAACGCAAATCGATTCAGTACCGTCTGTGCATGGCTCGGCTCCTGTGCTCTGCTGCCGCCATGGGAACCAGTGCACCTCCCGTCCTCTGCTTTTTTCCGTGTGCAACTGTCTGTCTCGTGTCGCTGCTTGCACCTGCTACTGCTGGGAATACACTGTCCCGCGACGCCCTGTACTCAAGCTATACCCATGCTCTCTTTGGCTCACGAACCATCCCTATGGCTGGGAAGCTTCTGTCAGACCGGCCGCCATGCATCAAACTGAACTGTTGAGTTCATTCCCCCAAAGTCCTGCAGAGCTTATAGTAAAGAGGCGTACCCCGATCTCCTCTGCTACTTAACAATATGGTGTGCTTTCTGATGGAACGGACTAGCGGTAAACTAGGCAAAAAATCTCATGTTTATGTGGAGACAATTAGTAGCCTTAATCATCATATGTTTTTTTTAGACAACCTCGCGAAGCTTTTTATTATGTCGTCACAATGTTTACAGGGACGAAAGAAAGGTCACCCGGATTGCCTAACCACACACGGCGGCCAATCCTAAGTGAAAAAGCATGCTTCGCTAAGTTGTGAGCCTCGAAATTCGAGCTACTAAATTCGTGATTGAAAGAACACAAAGTAAAAGTTTTAGAGTGGTCTATAATCTCACGAATAACAGCACCATAAGTAGCTGCGCTGCCCTTGTTGATATCCTCGATAACCACCTTGCAATCGGAAGATACAAAAATCCTGCGCTCATAAAAATCTTCAGCCAATGCTAGCGACTCCCGGACTGTAATTGCCTCCAGAGTTGTAGGGTCCTCAATTCCCGCTAGAGTAAAAACGGATGCACCCAAAAAACAAGCCCTGATGATCCCTGCAAACTGCTGCAACTGCTCCTGCAGCATGTCTTCTGTTAATCGCCGCATCTACATTGATCTTAACCATGTTCTCTGGAGGGGGGATCCAGTGATTCGGTCGGGTCTGCACCTCCCGTGGTTCACTTGTTGGCTTCTGTAGCACCTGAAGATCGCTTATAAAGGAGTTTACAAAAGCATTTGTGGCAAAAGGAGTCTGATGTATATCCTCGTGAATCACTTTCCTTCTAGTGTACCAAATTGCCCAAAGTGTAATGCCCATCCTTGTAAATTCCTCATGAGATAGAAGATTTTGCATGTTGAACAACCAGCTTCTAGCACTTGTGTTTGCATCCCTGCTCATCTGCTCCACTATGGAATCCGGCGCCAATGCCCGTACTAACCGCGCCATGGAACACTCGAGCAGCCCGTGTCGCCAAGAGTCCGCCGAGCCGCACAACCAGCACGTCGATGTAGTGTCCATATTGCGGTGGTGGAGGAGATCGCTAGTAGGGATTGATTCCCTAGCCAGGCGCCAGAGAAAGACACGGATCTTGTTTGGTACTTGCGTGCGCCACAGCATGGTCCATCCGTTGCTCTCATCGACGCTGGATGGTCCTCCCGTCTGATATAACCAATCCTCTCTGGTGAGCTTAGTTTTCAAAATCATTCTGTATGCAGAGCGCACAGAGAAATTGCCCCGAATCTCCTTGCTCCAGGCCCAAAAATCATCAACATGTCTCGTACACAGCGGTATTTTAAGTATTGCCTCTGTTGGGGAACGTAGCATAAATTCAAAATTTTCCTACGTGTCACCAAGATCAATCTATGGAGTCATCTAGCAACGAGGGAGGATTGGATCTACATACCCTTGTAGATCGCGCGCGGAAGCGTTCAAGAGAACGGGGTTGATGGAGTCGTACTCGTCGTGATTCAAATCACCGATGATCCTAGCGCCGAACGGACGGCACCTCCGCGTTCAACACACGTACGGAGCAACGACGTCTCCTCCTTCTTGATCCAGCAAGGGGGAAGGAGAGGTTGATGGAGATCCAACAACACGACGCCGTGGTGGTGGAAGTAGCGGGATTCCAATAGGGCTTCGCCAAGCGCTGCGGGAGGAGGGAGATGTGTCATGGGAGGGAGAGGGAGGCGCCAGGCCTTAGTTATGGTTGCCCTCCCTTCCCCCCACTATATATAGGGCCAAGGGAGAGGGGGGAGGCGCAGCCCTTGCCCCTTCCTCCAAGGAAGGGTGCGGCCAAGGGGGGGGAGGAGTCCATCCTCCCCAAGGCACCTCGGAGGTGCCTTCCCCTTTTAGGACTCTCCCATTTTTCTCTTCTCTTGGCGCATGGGCCTCTTGGGGCTGGTGCCCTTGGCCCATGTAGGCCAAGGCGCACCCCCTACAGCCCATGTGGCCCCCCGGGGCAGGTGGCCCCACCCGGTGGACCCCCGGGACCCTTCCGGTGGTCCCGCTACAATACCGGTGACCCCGAAACTTGTCCCGATGGCCGAAATAGCACTTCCTATATATAATTCTTTACCTCCGGACCATTCCGGAACTCCTCGTGACGTCCGGGATCTCATCCGGGACTCCGAAAAACTTTCGGGTTACCGCATACTAATATCTCTATAACCCTAGCGTCACCGAACCTTAAGTGTGTAGACCCTACGGGTTCGGGAGACATGCAGACATGACCGAGATGACTCTCCGGTCAATAACCAACAGCGGGATCTGGATATCTATGTTGGCTCCCACATGTTCCACGATGATCTCATCGGATGAACCACGATGTCAAGGACTTAATCAATCCCGTATACAATTCCCTTTGTCTAGCGGTACGATACTTGCCCGAGATTCGATCGTCGGTATCCCGATACCTTGTTCAATCTCGTTACCGGCAAGTCTCTTTTACTCGTTCCGTAACACATCATCCCGTGATCAACTCCTTGATCACATTGTGCACATTATGATGATGTCCTACCGAGTGGGCCCAGAGATACCTCTCCGTTTACACGGAATGACAAATCCCAGTCTCGATTCGTGCCAACCCAACAGACACTTTCGGAGATACCTGTAGTGTACCTTTATAGCCACCCAGTTACGTTGTGACGTTTGGCACACCCAAAGCACTCCTACGGTATCCGGGAGTTACACAATCTCATGGTCTAAGGAAATGATACTTGACATTAGAAAAGCTTTAGCATACGAACTACACGATCTTGTGCTATGCTTAGGATTGGGTCTTGTCCATCACATCATTCTCCTAATGATGTGATCCCGTTATCAATGACATCCAATGTCCATGGTCAGGAAACCGTAACCATCTATTGATCAACGAGCTAGTCAACTAGAGGCTTACTAGGGACATGGTGTTGTCTATGTATCCACACATGTATCTGAGTTTCCTATCAATACAATTATAGCATGGATAATAAATGATTATCATGAACAAGGAAATATAATAATAATAACTAATTTATTATTGCCTCTAGGGCATATTTCCAACAGTCTCCCACTTGCACTAGAGTCAATAATCTAGTTCACATCGCCATGTGATTAACATTCACAGGTCACATCGCCATGTGACCAACATCCAATGAGTTTACTAGTGTCACTAAACTAGTTCACATTACCATGTGATTAACACTCGATGAGTTCTGGGTTTGATCATGTTATGCTTGTGAGAGATGTTACAGTCAACGGGTCTGAATCTTTCAGATCCGTATGTACTTCGCAAATTTCTTATGTCATCTTGTAGATGCAGCTACTATGCTATATTTGGAGCCATTTCAAATAACTGTTCTACTTGGAGCTATTCTAAATTGTTGCTCCATTATACGTATCCGGTATCTCTACTCAGAGCTATCCAGATAGGTGTTAAGCTTGCATCGACGTAACTCTTTACGACGAACTCTTTTACCACCTCCATAATCGAGAAAATTCCTTAGTCCACTAGTTACTAAGGATAACTTTGACCGCTGTCCTGTGATCCATACTTGGATCACTCTTGTACCCCTTGACTGACTCATGGCAAGGCACATTTCAGGTGCGGTACACAGCATAGCATACTGTAGAGCCTACGTCTAAAGCATAGGGGACGACCTTCGTCCTTCCTCTTTCTTCTGCCGTGGTCGAGCTTTAAGTCTTAACTTCATACCTTACAACTCAGGCAAGAACACCTTCTTTGACTGATCCATCTTGAACACCTTCAAGATCATGTCAAGGTATGTGCTCATTTGAAAGTACCATTAAGCGTTTTGATCTATCCTTATAGATCTTAATGCTCAATGTTCAAGTAGCTTAATCCAGGCTTTCCATTGAAAAACACTTTCCAAATAACCCTATATGCTTTCCAGAAATTCTACGTCATTTCTGATTAACAACATGTCAACAACATATATTCATCAGAAATTCTATAGTGCTCCCACTCACTTCTTTGGAAATACAAGTTTCTCATAAACTTTTTATAAACCCAAAATCTTTGATCATCTCATCAAAGCATACATTCCAACTCCGAGATGCTTACTCCAGTCCTTAGAAGGATTGCTGGAGCTTTGCATACTTATTAGCATCTTTCAGGATTGACAAAACCTTCCGGTTGTATCACATACAACCTTTCCTCAAGAAAATCGTCGAGGAAACAACGTTTTGACATCCTATCTGCAAGATTTCATAAATAATGCAGTAATCGCTAATATAATTCCAACAGACTCTTAGCATCGCTACGAGTGAGAAAGTCTCATCGTAGTCAACTCCTTGAACTTGTCGGAAAACATCTTAACAAGTCGATCTTTCTAAATGGTGATACTTACCATCATTGTCCGTCTTCCTTTTAAAATCCATCTGCACTCAACAGCCTTACGACCATCGAGCTGTTCTGTCAAAGTCTACACTTTGTTTTCATACATGGATCCTCTCTTGGATTTTATGGCCTCGAGCCATTTTGGAATCCAGGCCCACCATCGCTTCTCCATAGCTCGTAGGTTCATTATTGTCTAGCAACATGACTTCCAAGACAGGATTACGTACCACTCTGAAGTAGTACGCATCCTTGTCATCCTACGAGGTTTGGTAGTGACTTGATCTGAAGTTTCATGATCAATATCATAAGCTTCCACTTCAATTGGTGTAGGTGCCACAGGAACAACTCTTTGTGCCCTGCTATACACTAGTTGAAGAGACGGTTCAATAACCTCATCAAGTCTCCACCATCCTCCCACTCAATTCTTTCGAGAGAAACTTTTCCTCGAGAAAGGACCCGATTCTAGAAACAATCCCTTATTGCTTTCGGATCTGAGACAGGAGGTATACCCAACTGATTTGGGTGTCCTATGAAGATGCATTTATCCGCTTTGGGTTCGAGCTTATCAGCCTGAAACTTTTTCACATAAGCGTCGCAGCCCCAAACTTTTAAGAAATGACAGCTTAGGTTTCTCTAAACCATAGTTCATACGGTGTCATCTCATCGGAATTACGTGGTGCCTTATTTAAAGTGAATGTGGTTGTCTCTAATGCCTAACCCATAAACTATCGTGGTAATTCGATAAGAGACATCATGGTCTGCATCATATCCAATAGGGTGCAGTTATGATGTTCGGACACACCATCACACTATGGTGTTCCAGGCTGTATTAGTTGTGAAACAATTTCCACAATGTCTTAATTCTGTGCCAAACTCGTAATTCAAATATTCATCTCTATGATCATATCACAGATATTTTATCCTCTTGTCACGACGATCTTTCAACTTCACCCTGAAATTACTTGAACCTTTCAATAATTCAGACTCGTGATTCATCAAGTAAATATACTCAACATCTACTCAAATCATCTGTGAAGTAAGAACATAACGATATCCACTACATGCCTCAGCACTCATTGGACTGCACACATCAAAATGTATTACTTCCAACAAGTTGCTTTCTAGTTCCATTTTACTGAAAACGAGGCTTTCAGTCATCTTGCCCATGTGGTATGATTTGCATGTCTCAAGTGATTAAAAATCAAGTGAGTCCAAACGGTCCATTTGATGGAGTTTCTTCATGCATATCTACCAACAAACATGGTTTGCATGTCTCAATCCTTTCAAAAATGAGTGAGTCCAAAGATCCATCAACATGGAGCTTCTTCATGCGTTTTATACCGATATGACTTAAGTGGCAGTGCCACAAGTAGGTGGTACTATCATTACTATCTTTTGGCATGAACATGTGTATCACTACGATCGAGATTCAATAAACCATTCATTTTAGGTGCAAGACCATTGAAGGTATTATTCAAATAAACAGAGTAACCGTTATTCTCCTTAAATGAATAACCGTATTGCGATAGACATAATCCAATCATGTCTATGCTCAACGCAAACACCAATCTCGATGGTAGAGGGAGCGTCCGATGCTTGATCATATCAACATTGGAAACACTTCCAACACATATCGTCAGCTCACCTTTAGCTAGTCTCCGTTTATTCCGTAGCTTTTATTTCGAGTTACTAACACTTAGCAACTGAACCGGTATCTAATACCCTGGTGCTACTAGTAGTACTAGTAAAGTACACATTAACACAATGTATATCCAATATACTTCTATTGACCTTGCCAGCCTTCTCATCTACCAAGTATCTAGGGTAATTCTGCTCCAGTGGCTGTTCCCCTTATTACAGAAGCACTCAGTCTCGGGTTTGGGTTCAACCTTGGGTTTCTTCACTAGAGCAGCAGCTGAATTGCCGTTTCATGAAGCATCCCTTCTTGCCCTTGCCCTTCTTGAAACTAGTGGTTTCACCAACCATCAACAATTGATGCTCCTTCTTGATTTCTACTTTTGTGGTGTCAAACATCGCGAATATCTCAAGGATCATCATATATATCCCTGATATATTATAGTTCAACACGAAGCTCTAGCAGCTTGGTGGTAATGACTTCGGAGAAACATCACTATCTCATCTGGAAGATCAACTCCCACTTGATTCAAATAATTGTTGTACTCAGACAATCTGAGCACAAGCTCAACAATTGAGCTTTTCTCCTTAGTTTGTAGGCTAAGAAAATCATCGGAGGTCTTATACCTCTTGACGTGGGTACGAGCCTGAAATCCCAATTTCAGCCCTCGAAACATCTCATATGTTTCGCGACGTTTCAAAAAAAAACATCTTTGGTGCCTCAATTCTAAACCATTCAGCATTACGCATTGAACTATCATGTAGCCATCAAAACGTGTATGTCAGATGTTCGCAACATCCACAGACAACGTTCGAGGTTCAGCACACTGAGCGGTGCATTAAGGACATAAGCCTTCTATGAAGCAATGAGGACAATCCTCAGTTTACGGACCTAGTCTGCATAATTGCTACTATCAACTTTCAACTAAATTTTCTCTAGGAACATATCTAAACAGTAGAACTGAAGCGCGAGCTACGACATAATTTGCAAAGATCTCTTGACTATGTTCAGGATAATTAAGTTCATCTTATGAACTCCCACTCAGATAGACATCCCTCTAGTCATCTAAGTGATTACATGATCCGAGTCAACTAGGCCGTGTCCGATCATCACGTGAGACGGACTAGTCAACGTCGGTGAACATCTTCATGTTGATCGTATCTTCTATACGACTCATGCTCGACCTTTCGGTCTTCTGTGTTCCGAGGCCATGTCTATACACATGATAGGCTCGTCAAGTTAACCCTAAGTGTTTTGCATGTGTAAAACTGTCTTACACCCGTTGTATGTGAATGTAAGGATCTATCACACCCGATCATCACGTGGTGCTTCGAAACGACGAACTTTAGCAACGGTGCACAGTTAGGGGAGAACACATTCTTGAAATTGTAATGAGGGATCATCTTATTTACTACCGTCGCTCTAAGCAAATAAGATGCATAAACATGATAAACATCACATGCAATCAAATAATAGTGACATGATATGGCCAATATCATATAGCTCCTTTGATCTCCATCTTGGGGCTCCATGATCATCTTGTCACTGGCATGACACCATGATCTCCATCATCGTGTCTTCTTGAAGTTGTCTCGTCATCGACATGCAAGTCGTGATTCCCTTGACAAGAACATGATCAATCTCATACATCACATATATCATTCATCACATCCTTTTGGCCATATCACATCACATAGCATACCCTGCAAAAACAAGTTAGACGTCCTCTAATTGTTGTTTGCATGTTTTACGTGGCTGCTATGGGTTTCTAGCAAGAACGTTTCTTACCTACACAAAAAACCACAACGTGATATGCCAATTGCTATTTACCCTTCATAAAGACCCTTTTCATCGAATCTGATCCAACTAAAGTGGGAGAGACAGACACCCGCTAGCCACCTTTATGCAACTAGTGCATGTCAGTCGGTGGAACCAGTCTCACGTAAGAGTACGTGTAAGGTCGGTCCGGGCCGCTTCATCCCACGATGCCGCCGAATCAAGATAAGACTAGTAACGGCAAGCATATTGAACAAAATCAACGCCCACAACTACTTTGTGTTCTACTCGTGCATAGTAACTACGCATAGACCTAGCTCATGATGCCACTGTTGGGGAACGTAGCATAAATTCAAAATTTTCCTACGTGTCACCAAGATCAATCTATGGAGTCATCTAGCAACGAGGGAGGATTGGATCTACATACCCTTGTAGATCGCGCGCGGAAGCATTCAAGAGAACGGGGTTGATGGAGTCGTACTCGTCGTGATTCAAATCACCGATGATCCTAGCGCCGAACGGACGGCACCTCCGCGTTCAACACACGTAAGGAGCAGCGACGTCTCCTCCTTCTTGATCCAGCAAGGGGGAAGGAGAGGTTGATGGAGATCCAACAGCACGACGGCGTGGTGGTGGAAGTAGCGGGATTCCAACAGGGCTTCGCCAAGCGCTGCGGGAGGAGGGAGATGTGTCATGGGAGGGAGAGGGAGGCGCCAGGCCTTAGGTATGGTTGCCCTCCCTTACCCCCACTATATATAGGGCCAAGGGAGAGGGGGGAGGCGCAGCCCTTGCCCCTTCCTCCAAGGAAGGGTGCGGCCAAGGGGGGGGAGGAGTCCATCCTCCCCAAGGCACCTCGGAGGTGCCTTCCCCTTTTAGGACTCTCCCATTTTTCTCTTCTCTTGGCGCATGGGCCTCTTGGGGCTGGTGCCCTTGGCCCATGTAGGCCAAGGCGCACCCCCTACAGCCCATGTGGCCCCCCGGGGCAGGTGGCCCCACCCGGTGGACCCCCGGGACCCTTCCGGTGGTCCCGCTACAATACCGGTGACCCCGAAACTTGTCCCGATGGCCGAAATAGCACTTCCTATATATAATTCTTTACCTCCGGACCATTCCGGAACTCCTCGTGACGTCCGGGATCTCATCCGGGACTCCGAACAACTTTCGGGTTACCGCATACTAATATCTCTATAACCCTAGCGTCACCGAACCTTAAGTGTGTAGACCCTACGGGTTCGGGAGACATGCAGACATGACCGAGATGACTCTCCGGTCAATAACCAACAGCGGGATCTGGATACCCATGTTGGCTCCCACATGTTCCACGATGATCTCATCGGATGAACCACGATGTCAAGGACTTAATCAATCCCGTATACAATTCCCTTTGTCTAGCGGTACGATACTTGCCCGAGATTCGATCGTCGGTATCCCGATACCTTGTTCAATCTCGTTACCGGCAAGTCTCTTTTACTCGTTCCGTAACACATCATCCCGTGATCAACTCCTTGATCACATTGTGCACATTATGATGATGTCCTACCGAGTGGGCCCAGAGATACCTCTCCGTTTACACGGAGTGACAAATCCCAGTCTCGATTCGTGCCAACCCAACAGACACTTTCGGAGATACCTGTAGTGTACCTTTATAGCCACCCAGTTACGTTGTGACGTTTGGCACACCCAAAGCACTCCTACGGTATCCGGGAGTTGCACAATCTCATGGTCTAAGGAAATGATACTTGACATTAGAAAAGCTTTAGCATACGAACTACACGATCTTGTGCTATGCTTAGGATTGGGTCTTGTCCATCACATCATTCTCCTAATGATGTGATCCCGTTATCAATGACATCCAATGTCCATGGTCAGGAAACCGTAACCATCTATTGATCAACGAGCTAGTCAACTAGAGGCTTACTAGGGACATGGTGTTGTCTATGTATCCACACATGTATCTGAGTTTCCTATCAATACAATTATAGCATGGATAATAAACGATTATCATGAACAAGGAAATATAATAATAATAACTAATTTATTATTGCCTCTAGGGCATATTTCCAACAGCCTCTGCATCTATGGGTATGAAAACAGACCGGACCAGCTCCTCCTTCCACGATGAGGTAGTGTGCTCAATCAGCTCGTGCACATACGTTGGCGGATCGGCCACCAGAGATGTCATAGACCGCATTATATCCCCTCTGGGGATCCAGTTGTGTTCCCATATGAGAGTATCTTCTCCAGTCCCAATCCTACGTATGACACCTTGCTTCATTATATCTCTACCGTCCAGTATCGCACACCATATTTGAGATGGATGTGAACCCAACTCAGCATGTAGAATATCACAGTGAGGAAAATATGCAGCCTTAAGTATGAGCGAGCTGAGAGTATTGGGAGTTTGAAGAAGCCTCCATGCCTGTCTCGCTAGCAACGCGAGGTTAAAAAGCTCGAGGTCGCAGAAGCCCAATCCTCCCATGTGTTTAGGCCTTGTCATAATATCCCATGCCACCCAGGATGGCTTGAGTTTACCTTGTTTACTTCCCCACCAGAACTGCCTAATTATCGAAGTGACATTCTCACACAGGCCCCGGGGAAGTCTGAAGCATGCCATTGAGTAGACAGGAATTGCTTGAGCAACTGATTTCATAAGAATCTCCTTCCCCGCTGCTGAAAGAAGCTTCTCCATCCACCCTTTAATCTTCTCCCACACACGGTCACGCAAATATTTGAAGGTACCATTCTTTGAGTGTCCCACATCCGTTGGCATACCCAAATATTTACCACTCAATGATTCCTTATGGACTCCCACCGCTTGTTTAACATTATCACGCACCACCTGCGGGCAACCTCGACTGAAGAAAATAGATGATTTCTCATTGTTCACCCTCTGACCCGATGCTCCACAGTAAGCATTCAGCAGGTTTGATACCGCATGTGCCCCCTCTGCACTTGCCTTGAAAAACAGCAGGCTGTCATCTGCAAACAAAAGGTGGTTAATAGCCGGAGCTGTGGGTGCCACCTTGATTCCGCCAAGTACTGATGACTGAGAACTGGATTTTAAAAGGCACGAAAGGCCCTCTGCTGCAATCAAAAACAAGTAAGGGGAGATGGGATCTCCCTGTCGAATACCTCTCGAAGGTTTAAACTGATCTAGCTTCTCACCATTAAAAAGAACTGAGAAGGATACCGAAGTCACCATGTTCATTACTATGTTCACCCAAGACTGAGCAAATCCTAACTTGGTCATGATAGCCTTCAAATATTGCCACTCCACCCGATCATAGGCCTTCATCATGTCAAGTTTGAGAGCACATGAACTATTTGATTTTGCTCTAGACCTTTTCATGAAATGCAAGCACTCATAGGCACATATGATGTTATCAGTTATGAGTCTCCCTGGGACAAAGGCTGATTGCTCCTCAGAGATGATGTCCGGAAGAATCTGCTTGAGCCTGTTTGCAACCACCTTCGAAGCAATCTTGTATAGCACATTGCATAAACTGATAGGTCTAAACTGAGGGAGTAGTGTTGGATTCATTACCTTTGGTATTAGAACCAAAACAGTATCATTTATGCTCTCAGCACTCTCCTCCCCTCTTACAATTCTGAAGACGGCTCTAGTGACCTCCTCCCCGCATAAAGACCAATGTCTTTGGTAGAAATGTGCTGGGAAACCATCAGGACCCGGCGCCTTTGTTGGTGCCATCTGAAACAGGGTTGTTTTCACCTCGTCGCTGGTATATGGTGCGCATAAAATATCATTCATCCCTGATGTTACCTTCTGTGGTACATGCATCAACACCTCGTCCATGCCCGTCACTCCTTCCGATGTGTACAAGTTCTGGTAAAACTCATTGACCATCTCCCTTAGGTCTCCAGGATCATCAATAAGCACGCCAAGTGAGTTAGCCAGTGCCTTAATCATATTATTCTTTCTCCGGATGCTTGCTCTCAAATGGAAAAAAAATTGTGTTTTTATCCCCCGCGGCCAGCCACTCTATCCTGGATCTTTGACGCCACATCAACTCCTCCCGATGGTAGAGCTCCACCAACTTATCATTGATCTTGATCTCCGCATGTGACGGTCCAGTCCTCCCCGGATTCCCTCTCAAGCGCTCAAGTTCAGCTTTAAGAGATTTTATCTCCATCGGACGCTGCCGAAAGTGTCATTGTTCCACCTAGATAGGTCTGTAGCAAGATCAGACATCTTCCTCCTAATCTCCTCAACTGTATGGCTCGGGTGTTTTGAGTTCCACCTCTCCAGAATGGTGTCCCTCCACTGCTCGTGGGTCTCCCACATGGTCTCGTACCTGAAAGAACGTTTACATGTAGGCCTCTAATGCTCATTAATCTCCAGTAGAATAGGACAATGGTCCGAAGTTGCAGCAGTGAGGTGTGATAGGCTTGCAAGAGGGAATTGAGCGCTCCACTCAGCCAATCCAAGAGCCCTATCCAGCCTCACACGGGTAAAAGTTCCTCCAGCGACCTTCTTCTCGAAAGTCCAAAAGCGTCCCTTATAGCCCAAGTCCATCAACATGCAAACATCAACAGTGTCTCGAAAAGCCTGAATTTGGGCATTGCTGCGCTGTCCAATACCCACATGTTCGTCCGGACGTAGAACCTCGTTGAAATCACCAATACAGAGCCAAGGGAGTGCACTCAAAGTACTTATATTTTTTAACACTGTCCAAGTTTGGTGTCGGAGATGCGTTTGTGCCTCTCCATATACACAAGTAAGCCTCCATGGATCCTTGCCAGGATCAACAACCGAGCAATCAATACGATAACACGAGTAACCCAAAATATCAAATTTTATTGGATTGTTCCAGAAAACTCCAATTCCTCCACTCCTCCCTTGACTATCTATAGCATAACAATTATCATAACCCAATGTTCCAGCAAGAGCTTCTACCCTACCTCTCTCTACTTGAGTTTCTACGATACAGAGGATAGGGGGGGCAAACTTCTTCGCCAAATCGCGAAGCTCATTAACTGTCACGGCATTGCCCACGCCACGACAGTTCCAGCATAAGGTATTCATTGCCCCCGGCGTTCCTCCGAGGTGGAGGACGCCGATTTTGGATCTAGGGTTGTAACAATCTTTGTAACCTTCTCTGTTGACATCTTGGTCCGCTTCGGCTCTTGCTTTGATCTTGGACTGACTGGAGGGGGTGGGGGCGCCGGTAGCATCAGCGGGGTCTTCCCTGCTGAAATATTGGCGTCTGCAGGTGCCACCTGGGCTGGAGGGTTTGCCACCAACAGTTTTGCCTTCATACCATCTTGGGTACGCTTCCGGTTCTCATCGGCCTCTTTCATCACTGTGTCATGCTCATCTTCTGCTTCAGAGTAGAACTCTGTTGTTGCTCCTCTCCCAACAGTTTGTCCCGTCCTTCCAGCACCTCTTCCACGACCTCCACGAACACCTCTTCCCCCATTGGGATTCTGCCCCGGTCCCGGTCCAGCACCTCTGAACCACCCCGCACACAGTTCTTTAAACACTAAAGCAGATTTGGCATGGATGCTGTCGCCGTGCTCTTTGTACTGATGTCCCAAGTGGCCGCATACTGCGCACCAGTCCGGTAACCTCTCATATTTAACCTTGAAGACCTGCCGCTTCCCCTCATGAACCAGACTGACAGCATTCTTAAGAGGCTTGTGTACATCAATGCGGATTCTCACTGTAGAAATTACCCTCGAAATCTTGTGACTTAGGTTCAGCATATATATATTCTCCCACCTTCCTTGCAAGGGGTTTGATGAGAGGGTAGAAGCCATCAGGTAGATCATGTATCTGCAGCCATATCTCCAGGGAATCAAGCTTGACCAGCGACGGCTTTGTGAACCCGTCATATTCAGCAAGAATCACCGCATTGCCTTTGTAGTTCCAGGGCCCCTCATCCATAGCTCTCTCCCAGTCGCCTAAGCAAGCAAATTGCAGAGTGTAGAGGTTCTCCTTGAGGGGTCAAAACTGCACTGGTTGGGCGAGATCCCATGCTGCCCTCATTGTCTTGAAGAAACCATATTGACTGTATTTCTTTTCCGTATGGACTCGCGCTATGGCCATCCATCGAGTTGCCGTCGGCGGCAGCGGATCTTCCTTCTCCACCACCACATCATCCATGTCCTCCTCTTGGAGTCCCAATTCACTCATCAGCGCCTCCAGGTCCGTCGCAGCGTTGGAGCTCGACGCCTCAGACGCCATCTTCTTTCCCTGACCCGAAAAGAGAATTGATCGGGTACTTTGTGACCTAACCCTAGCAACCCCCAACGCCAGAACCCGAGCGCCAAGACCGGGCATCGCTCCAAAGAGCACCCCCTTGATCGGTCCGAACGCTACTGGCCGGCGAGAACGGAGGGAGGGGAGACGAACCCTACAGTGGCGATCAAATCGCCGCCGAGGGGAAGAGAAACCCTAACAGGAGGGGAAGGGGTGCTCATTAATCACCATATGTAGCAGCCGCTAGCTTAAAAACATATTGATTTAAGCTAGGCCATGGGTGAGAAGAGATAAGTTGGGCCCAAAAGAAGTTGATTTACGGCCATGTTGACCAATATGATTTTAGATTTAGAAAATATACATGGTGGAAAATAAATCAGCAGACTATAGTTATGCCAACTGTTCTGACATACAGAATGCAATGTCAAAAGCTCAGAAAAAACAAGAACACAAAAGCATCATTAAAAATTGTTCTTTTGACGATTTGTTTGACAAAGTAACCAGACGGAATTCACTTACAATTTTCTTTTTGAAAAGTTCAGAATCGCATCCTAGAGAAGGTCAATAAAAATGGTTGCACAAAAAAGAGACACCGAGGGATTCATCAAAAAAGTTGCAAGTTGCTGTCAGTGGTGTTTTAATTGATATGTGTGCGTTTTTAATTTGCTAGAATCTTTTTTTAGGTTGCCAGAATAAAAAAGGGATTTTCACGGTTTTGTACAAAAAAACTTGAAGTTCAAATTTTAAAAATGCACAATGTTTATTAAAAAGCTATGATTTTTTCCGTTACAAAAAGAAATAAAACCAAGAAGTCGAAATCAAAAAAGAGGGTCAGTTTGATGATTATACAAAATTTCGATTTGTCAGAAGTGGCGCACCGAGAACATTTATAAAATGAGCCACATTTTACAACTCATTAAATTTGATTCTACGTTAAAGTTTTCTCACGTTGCAACGCATGGGCATTTGTGTTAGTCTTTCCCTAATAATAATAAAGCATGGATTGACTTCGTGGGTTCACCTTCACAATATGCTTCTTTTCATGAATTTACGCTTTCAGTTTTTTCACCTATATTATTTTCTACATCCGAGATGGTACTATTTTACTTGCTTTTCCCTTCGTATACGGATCGAACTCCCGCCGATCGGGTAGAGAAAGAGCCACCAAACCAAGTCGCCCTTAGTCCCACCTTGCTATATTATACTCCCTCTGTCCGGAAATACTTGTCTTAGAAATGGATAAAATGGATGTACCTATAACTAAAATAAGTCTACATACATCCATTACTAAGACAAGTATTTTCGAACGGAGGGAGTACCACATTACACCAATTTATATTTGTCTGTGATTTGAAATTAATCAACCACCTCAAGGAGTGGGTCCTAGGATATGAGCACGAAAGGAAATAAATCAAAAGAAGAAATAAATTTCTCTTTGAAGGAAAAAGAAGGAAGGAAATTAATCCTCCACCTCAAGAAGTGGGTCCCAGGATATGAGCACGAAAGGAAAGAAACCAAAAGAAGAAATAAATTTCGATTGCGCTATTATGAGCAGGAAGTTTGAAACATAAATTCCATTCGAGCAAGGCAAGGAAGGAAAGGGAAAAAACGTCAAGGGTAAATGTCAACATATGTGTAGATAGATTCAATTCTACATGCACGACCATGTGAGGCTATCCCCTGCACAAGGAGCGGCACTTTGCATTTCATAGGATTCAGACTTCAATAGACTATATAGGAGCAGCTGGGGGCTTGGCGGAAAATAAGTGCATATTACATGGTAAACATTAAATAAACAATATTGTTGAACCTATGCTCGAGTAATATCAGATGTGCCTTGCTTGTACATGATCAAATGGAATTCGGCAGAAGTAAAGAATTTGTGTGTTGGTCACTTGAGCAACAATACGCATGAGACATAGGCCATTTTTTAGGCCACTTGCAAATCTGGCATTAACTAATTCCAGTGTAGATTATTTATGATTGCTCAGAACAAAAGATATGTTTTTTTTATAAATTTTCCACTATTAATCCTTAGCTACTTCAATTTCATAAAACGTCATTCACATAAAATTACACGTCACTACCAATATGACATATATAGATGTAAGAAAATGATTGATTACCTTTTCTCCTTCTGTATAGATGATACCAAGCAATTGACTGAATTCATATCGGAAGGCGACTAATGTGACCATCTCAATCTTTTTGGATTAATGAGGGTGCAGAAATTGATGTAGTTCAATTTAAAGTAGGCTGATATATTGTAGCTTTATCCACAGTTATAAGAGTTTTGTTACCTTCGTGTTTTTGATCGAAGATTAAGATGTTGGTGTTATATGCATTTTCTATGTAGCTAAAGATATTTTACTAAAATTTGTACGAAATCCATACAGGTATTGTCATCAAGTTTGCTAATAAAATAATGTCTATGTCTTTATTACCCCGTTGCAATACACGAGGATATGTCGGGTTCACCGTCACAATACGTTTTTCCCCTTAAGTTTACGCTTCATTTTAAATTTAAAACATATACGTGAGGTAGTACTAATTTGGGAAATCACGTCATGTGCAATCTGACTATGCATGCGGTGCCAGGCTGCCAGCCCAAAACAAATTGCCACCGGACCGGATCGACCTTCGGAAACATGCAAGCATGGAATCTGACAAACACGTGTTATTTGGATTGCACGCATAAGGAAACTACACATCTTCTTCCACGACACGGCTGCTACGGATAAGTCGGTTGATTTCATCCATAATTAAAACCACCTTGCTGACCGTTTGATGTAGCCCGACCGCACCATTTGATTTGTTTCTCTAAGCTGTAGATAAGTCAACGCACGCACTTCTCTGCTTGAGTAAATTGCGTAGAAGTATCATAATTGAAGCATTGAAAACAGATTGGTACCAAGTTTGGTAATTTTTACATGTCAGTATCAAGTCTAGGGCTAGACGTTACAAAAAGGTCTAAATCGCGTATAAACGCGTATTGACGGTGTATCTGACCGGCGGGGTCCGCATGTCAGCTGCCGATGTGGCATTTTTTTTGCAGAAACCCCCCGCGCCTCCTTCGTGCTCACGCGCGGCAGGGCCCGATCTGGATCGAGGGGAGGAGCCCCTCGAGCCCGAGCTCCTTCGCCTCCCGTAACCCCCGCCCCGCTCTGGCCTCCTCCTCGCCACGCTGCCGGCCGGCCACCGGAGCACCACCACCGGCGATCAGGACCAGGTCATCCCCGCACCCTGCCTCTCTCCTTCTCTTCCTCCTTCCATTTTTTCTTCTCTCTCTCTCTCACCCGAAGCTCTCTCTCTTGACGCGTCGCCTTGGTTCCCGTCTTCTTGGACTCCGGCGGCCGCATAGCCTCCTCCAGCGCCCACGCCTCCTCGATCCTCGCGTCCTGCAGCATCGCATCCCGCACCGCCTCCTGCAGCTCCAGTGAGGGCGGAACCCCGTCGGAGGCCATCTCGTCGAGGGCGACGAGCGCGCTCCTGGGGTCCCCGAACCTGCAGAACCCGGCGACGGCGATGCCGTAGGTGGCGGCGTCGGGCCGGCGCGGGGAGTCGAGGCGGCAGAGCCAGCGGAGCACGAAAGCGGCCTCGCGGGCGTGGTGCATCGCGAGGAGGTGGCCGAGGAGCGGGGTGGCGAGCGGGAGCGGCGAGGGGCGGACGGGGTGGTGGCGGAGCGCGGTGAGCAGGGCGAAGGCCGGGGTGAGCGTGGGGAGGGAGGCGAGGTGCTCCGCGAGCGGAGGGGACGGGAGGCGCTCCGAGGAGCTGGGCAGGAGGAGTGCTGCGGAGAGGAGGCGGCCGACGGCGGGGACCTGGCCCTCAGAGATGAGTCGTGGGATGAGCGCGGAGATGGTGTCGAGCTCGGACGGGGAGAGGGGGGAGGGAGGCGCTTCCGTTGTGCAGAGGCCCCGAAGGAGATGGTGGAGGCCACGAGCAGAGGCCGCGGCGGTGCGAGCAGGGGCAGCTGAAAGCACAAGTGCTCCCTAGGTGGTTTTGGTAATTGATGACAACATATCTCTTGTTGGACTAATGTTTCTATCTAGTATGTTTCAGATAAGTTCAACAATGGAGTGGCATGGACTAAAGGTTGTGGGAACTCCTTCAAGATGCTAAGGACAAAGGATTGGCTAAAGCTTCAAGCTCAAGACTCTTCATTTATATTTTAGTGATCCAAGATCACATTGAGTCCATAGGAAAAGCCAATACTATCAAGGAGGGATGAGGTGTTGCTTAATGAGCCTCTTGCTTCATGTGCTTAATGATATGCTCCAAAATCCTCAGCTACTTTCCCACTTCCACATATGACCTAAACCCAAAGCCAAACTCAGACCTACCGATTCTTTCTATCCGGCGCCACCGAGTTTTCACTTGTCATAAGCCACTGCCAAAACCCTAGCAATTCGGTTCTACCGATAGGGATCTCGGTCTCACCGAAATGGGGTTGCAAACTCTCTGTTTCCCTTTCGTAACTTTTCGGTCTCACCGAAAAAGCGAATCGGTCCCATCGAGATTGCAATGTAAATTCAGTGTTTCCTTTTTGTAACTTTTCGGTCTCACCGAAAGAGCAAATCGGTCCCACCGAGTTTGCCTGACCAACTCTCTGGTTAGCTAATTACCAAAATCGGTCTCACCGAGTTTGTGTAATCGGTCTCACCGAGATTACGTTATGCCCAAACCCTAACCATATCGGTCCTACCGAGTTGCATGTCAGTCCCACCGAAAATCTCTAACGGTCACTAGGTTTACCTTTTCGGTCCGACCGAGTTTGTTGATTCGGTCCCACCGAGATTGGAAAACTGTGAGTAACGGTTGGATTTTGTGTGGAGGCTATATATACCCCTCCACCTCCTCTTCATTCAATGAGAGAGCCATCAGAACACTTCTACACTTCCAACTCATATGTTCTGAGAGAGAACCACCTACTCATGTGTTGAGACCAAGATATTCCATTCCTACCATATGAATCTTGATCTCTAGCCTTCCCCAAGTTGCTTTCCACTCAAATCTTCTTTCCACCAAATCCAAATCCTATGAGAGTGAGTTGAGGGTTGGGGAGACTATCATTTGAAGCACAAGAGCAAGGAGTTCATTATCTACACACCATTTGGCTAGGTGTCACTTGAGAGCCTCTGACAAGATTGTGGAGTTGAACCAAGGAGTTTGTAAGGGCAAGGAGATCGCCTACTTCGTGAAGATCTACCGCTAGTGAGGCAAGTCCTTCATGGGCGATGGCCATGGTGGGATAGACAAGGTTGCTACTTCGTGGACCCTTTGTGGGTGGTTGCTTCTTCGTGGACCCTTCATGGGTGGAGCCCTCCGTGGACTCGCGCAAGCGTTACCCTTTGTGGGTGGAGCCCTCCGTGGACTCGCGCAACCGTTACCCTTTGTGGGTTGAAGTCTCCATCAATGTGGATGTAGGATAGCACCACCTATCCGAACCACGGAAAAAACATTCGTGTCTCCAATTGCGTTTGAATTCTCCAAACCCTTCTCCTTACATTCTTGCAAGTTACATGCTTTACATTCCGTTGCTCATATACTGTTTGCATGCTTGCTTGATATGTATTGTGTATGTTGAAATTATGCCTAAAACTCCACTCAAACCAAAAAGGCCTAAAAATTGCAACTTTAGCACTAAGTGTCTAATCACCCCCCCCCCCCCTCTAGACACATCTACTTCTAGATCCTACAGCAGCTCCAGCGCAAGCGGGGGCCGCGATGATGCGATGGGAGCTCAGGCTTGATGGATCCCCCCTCCCCCCTCGATCCAGACCGGCCGCCGCCGTGCGGGGTGTTTTTGCAAAAAAAATGCCACATCGGCAGCTGACATGCGGGCCCCGCCGGTCAGATACACTGTCAATACGCGTTTATACGCGATTTAGACCTTTTTGTAACGTCTAGCCCCAGACTTAATACTGACATGTAAAAATTACCAAACTTGGTACCAATCTGCTTCCAATGCCCCAATTGTGGTACTTCTGTACAATTTACTCTCTCTGCTTCGATCTCACAGCAAGGATAGTTGCCGGCAAGCGCTCCAACGCGGCACGCGGAGCCGCCGGTCAGCGTTGCGACACATCACCCATAACCCGGCGGCGAGCTCCATTGCAGCAGCACCGAGCGCTGCGATGCACCCTCGGGAGCCACCGCGCGAGCGCTCCATAGCAGCAGCATCTAGTCGCCAGCGAGCGCTGCATCGACGCAAGGGAACCCGCCGGCGAGCTCCATTGCAGCACCATCGAACGCTACATTCAAGCCGTTGGCAAGCGATACGATGCACCACCGGGAGCCACCGGCAAGCGCTCCATAGCAGCAGCATCTAGCCGCCGCGCGAGCGCTGCATCGGCGCAAGAGGACCCGACGGCGAGCTTCATTGCAGCACCACATGACGCTGCATTCGCCGCTGGCGAGTGCTGCGATGCAGCACCGGGAGCCGCCGCGCGAATGTTGCATCGGAGCACGGGGAACCGCCGGAGAGTGCTCCACTACAGCTCCGCCGCGGATGACTTGCAGCACCAGCAACGTCGCCTCGAGGTTGCACCGTAGCGCTGTGGCATGGACGAGTTGCTGTGTCGCCGTATAGACGGTCGTCGCCGAGCACCGCATCACTCCGCAGGCGGCTGGGCTGACTGACACGGCAGGTGGGCCGCGGCTGGACGAGGCGCAAGGCCTCCTCGCGAGCTGGGAGCAAAAAGAAGCAGTGAGGTTGACTCAAACAAAAAAACAACGAGGATGAGCGGCGCATGATCGGTCGGACCTAGGGGCATGCTTGGCGCACGTGGTGGAAGGAGGCTGTGGGCGTCGGTCTGAATCGGGTCGGAGGCGAGGTTGTTCACCGGATTCGGAGCACGGGCGGCCGGCTAGATGCCCAGATCAGGCGACGGCAGAGGGGAGCTCCAAGGCGCCCATCCATGTCTGCGTGGCGGATCCAGATGCTCCGGCGTGGATCCGGTGGCGGACAGATCGAGATGGAGAGGCGGCGACCTCCATTGGCAGGTTCCCTGAAGAAAACATGAGAGGATGAGAGGGGGTGGGTCGGGCGTCGGCCTTGGCCTTGGCCTGCTTGCGCGTGGCTGGAGGAGGTAAGGCCTGTTGTGGCCAGATCCGGAGTACGGGGCGACAACTGAGATCGAGCGACAGTGCTGGTGTTCCTCACCGACAGAGAAGAGGGGGTTGCTGCCCTGGATAGAGAAGAAGAGAAGGGAGATCGTCAGGTGGATGGAGAAGAAGGCCATGTGTTTTGGATAAGGGGACACGTAGTGGGAAGTGGGCGGTGGGTGTTGTCGCTACATGTTCTGTTTGGACCGGAAGCTGCTGGATTTCTATGCATGTGCACTCTTCTAAAAAAATGCTATGCATGTGTACCGATTACAATTTATTTTCCGAGAAGCGCATCCATTAATTATAATTACTTGCTGCTGGATGTCATAGTTTAATATTTATGCGTACCACATCTTACAAATACATATCAGATATAATAATTAAGAATGAGTGAAATATGGAAAAGAAATAATATTTTTTAAGGAAGAAGATATTTGGAACTCACTGGTATTTACCGACCATCAAGATATTCCTTAACTTTTGTATGTCATCTATGTCTTGGTGAGATAGGAAGGAGAGATGAAGAGCAAAAAGAGTGCAACAACGGTGCATCTTGCTCGCGTCCTGTTTCGCCCTGCACGACAGCTGGGAGGGGTCCCCTCCGTTGTACCATCTACCTCGCAGCTCTGCATACCCTAATCCCGATCCCATCGAGGCCCGATGATAATGACCACGGAAGTGGTCATGTTGGTGTGGAGGGTGTGCAATACTAGCGGCAATGTGTCAGCAAAAGAGCGCCAAGTATTATAAACTCTTTATTTTCTGGCCATCAAATTGTGAAAGTGGGAAAGTATAACTATAAATTAACGTTAATAGGCATTGTGAGATATAGAAATTAATATATGTTATATTTGAAGCTGCTACAGGTATGTGAATGGTGCATAATTACTTATGCATTGAAGAAGTAGTTGTTGATCTATCAAATCAATAAATGTTTAGATTTCTGTAATTCTTTTTACGCAGGGTTGTTGAATATCAACAACTTATTACAAATAATCCAATCTTTTATAGCGAGTTGAAGGAGTAGGTTTTATTAGTAGAGAAGAAGATTATGAGCTTTTGGAATACAATGGGATCTTCATGAAGTGGATCTTTATGAGTCTTACAACCAATTTAATTGGAAAATCCTATTATTCACCATAATAGATAAACTCACGAATACCACACCAACTCTCAGATTTATTTTATACCCGTTGCAACGCACGGGCATTTTTGCTAGTTTTTATTTTTATTTTTTTTATTTTCTATCCCTAATCTCTCCCTAATAATAAAGCACGGATTGACTCCGTGGATTCACCGTCACAATACGCTTTCTTGTTGTAAATTCACGCTTTCAGTTTGAATTTAAAACATATATACGAGGTGGTACTAATTCGGGAACCACATCGTATGCATCAAAATTCGTACAAAAAAGCAAGTGTGTTAATTGGACAAAGTGGGTTGGCTAAAATTCCTAAGATAGCCCCAAGAAACTGAAAGGGATGAACTTTGATTTATTCATGTATGGTGTCAATAAACTATCGTACAAAAAAGCATATCAAAAATATCGCATGCCTACCATGGTTTTTAATGCCTGACTAATGTACATTTCTGCTAGACCTTGGCATGCACCTCTCGGTTGCCACCAGGTTGCACCGTTGGGTGTTGTAGAGTCGCGTTGATGAGTGCTTAGTGCTTTGGTAGACATTCTAATTGTCTTTCCCGTTGCAACGCACGGGCATATGTGCTAGTCTATCCCTAATAATAAAGCACGGATTGACTCCGTGGGTTCACCGTCACAATACGCTTTCTTCTCATGTCTAATACGTTTTTATAACTAGCAAAAAATGCCCGTGCGTTGCAACGGGAAAAAATGTGGACCTCTGCTCAATAATTATTTCTGAAGACCATATACAACTTTCCTACTCATGCTCACTTTGAATTTGCAATGTCGTGGACTTGTTTCATGAATAAAGGGCTTGTCCTACACTTGTACCGCCTAAATAAGGTCTAAACGGTGCTGGTACATAACATGATTATTTATACTCTACACACATGTCTAAGTAAACTTCATAAATAAACGGTTAGTCACCCTCGATGGAAACTGAATTTTAGAAGATCACCTCGTCAAATTCTTTCTACTTTAATTACATGATTGCCAGCGAAATTTAAAAAGTTGCATGTCCATGTCAACGCTGGCGTTGTCGTTGCGCTCCTCCCTTACCTTCCTCGTCCTCAGTGGTAATTTTTTTTAATCTATTTTTTGCTTCATTTTTTTCACACCAAGCCACATTTGTTTCACACCTAGCCCACTTGTCAAGCACAACAATCCTCCGAAATGCTTCCTTCCTTCATTTATATAATTTGGCAGCCCACAAATCTGCCTCAAATTCCTTCCTTTTAGTACACAAGTATTCATAATTATCCATGCAACCCACAATCCTGAAATCCTTCCTTCCTTCCTTTAATACCACCTGCAAATCTGTGCTCAATTCCTTCCTTTAATACACAAGTGTTCTTTCTTTCCTTTAATACCCACAAATCAGCTCTCAAATTCAGCCTTCCCTCTTGTCCGCTCTCTCGCGGCCCTCTTTTTTAGGAGACTTGCTGATAATATAGGAGACTTGCTTGTATATAAATTGGTACTAATCTTTTTAAAGCAACGATGTGGTACTAACTTCAAGCAAAATAACTTGGCTTAGTTGGTTGTTGTGCTGTTCCGCGGGATAGGAGATCATGAGTTCGATCCCCAATAGCTATCGTTCTCACGCACGGCCCAGAAGAGGCCTGGCGGGCTATGTGGCCCAAATACAATTTATTTTTGGTAGAGCTGGCGGACGATTTTTTTTTTTGAATCCGATCAAAGGTTGGGTTGACGTACGAATTTTTCCGAGCTATGGGCAGAGTTGGCCCATCTGACCGAGCAGACTCGCCTGGCTCCAGCCCAACATCGACTACGCTAGGAAACAATCGTCACCAGCGAACGAAACAATTTTAGTACCACCTCGCGTATATGTTTTAAATTCAAACTAAAAGCGTAAAATCATGGGAAGAAGCGTATTGTGACGGTGAACCCACGGGGTCAATCCGTGCTTTATTATTAGGGAAAGATTTGTATAAACAAAATCATAATATAAACGAGGTGGTACTAATTTGGGGTACCAAAATTTTCGTCAAAATCTTTTCCTAATCTCCTATGTCGTCGCGGCACTTTTACAGAAAAGCCCTTCTATTTTTTGGTATTCAACCCGCACTCCCTATGTAAGTGTATCTGAAAAAACGATTCAATAAAACAGAGAAGCCCTTTCGCGTGTCCTCTGTTTCTTCGTATATGCAGACGCTCACTGTCACACCGGCAGTGTTGCAGGTCGCCGCGGCGAACGGGGTGGACGGGTGGCGGAGCAGGGGCCCCGGCCAACGGGGAGCAGGAGAGTATGCCGGCGCCGCATGGTGACTGCGAGCCCGCGGCGCACCTGTCGCCCACCAGGAGGACCCCGAGGCCGTGCCGGCGACGACAGACGAGGTGGCGGAGCAGGAGCCCCGACAAGCAGGGAGCAGGAGGCGCAATGCATCCCGGCACCGCACGGCGACTGCGAGCCCACGGCGCACCTATCCCCCACCAGCGCGGACTCCCAGGCCATCACGGCCAGCGCGGACTCCCAGGCCATCACGACGGAGAGAATCAGGATGAGGAGGATGCCGCTGCAGCGAGCTATCCCGACGGCGACGGCGGCCATCGTACGCTCGCTCGCTTGCTGTCCGCGGCTGCCAGTCCCCTCCGGCCTCTTCCGCTGTATCCTTCCCAATCTTCGGTGTGCTTCTCTGTCGTGATTTGGATGGAAAATTGCAGTCCGTGTCCTTCTCCAACTCCAAGCAATTCAGTGCCCGACCCCGATTTGTGTTGCCTCCTATAAGAAGGAAAGGAACTCGGCCGGAATCTCCATCAATCAAGCTCCATCAAAGCCCGTCGAAATTGCAATTTTCGACGGAACGTCCAATGTTGCTGCCGAGTTCGCTGGAGGAACAAGAACGTCCGTCCAGCCAACCAATGTTGCCTGCAGCCGTCGAAAGCTTTCCAAAGATACCTCTGTTGCCGTACTATTGCTTGGCTATCACATCATACAAGTCTTCCTTCTTCCATTGGATCTCATGCATGAGGTGTTCATGAGCATGGTTGGAGGTGTGATGAGCGGTCTGAGCTCGGACGCTGACAGTTGACAAACCCCTGTACTCGCTGGAGCAGGGCCGAGTCTGCCTTGCTGTGTGTGTCTCATCGTGGAGGCTGATGATCCGGTTCTTTCAGTCTGTCACCAAGGGTAGAAATTAGAGTGAGGCCAAATCTTGACATGTTTCAGTCATCCAATATATGTTTAAAACTGACAGTTATATAGAAGTCAAAAATTAGACCCACAGAACAAGTGCATCTCCTACTGACTAACCTTTGTAAAGCATATAATAGAAGAGAAAACAAGAGATGTGAAGCATTTGTATCCTTTATCATATTGCAAATAGCTGAACAATAACTACATGTTCAGTATCGGAGCTATTTAGCTACCATAAGTTCAGTTGTAAGATACTTATGGCTATATATCCTATTAGGACTGACCTTATAATCTTATATATGCTGTGGATCGATGATTTTGGATTGTGTTATTTAAAGATTATTTAAATAACTTTGGTAACTTGGTGGACTTTGCATATGGATTCATCAACTGTACGCTTTTGGTTCAGTTTAGCACTGCTCTTAATCATCCTGTTTCAAATCTTGCCATGTTTCAGTCGTCCACATACTCTGCAATGCATCATCATGCTCTATTGGCCATCGTCTTCCAATTCTTGGTAATAGTGGTCCCGCGTTAATGTAGTAATTAAAATCTCCCCGTGTCTCATATTTTACTTTGCTATTGTAGTTGGTTTCATCCTAATTAGCAAACCGGAATTGAACCTACAACACTAATTGCACCCTGTCTCTCATGCTTCTGAATTTCTGATATTGCTCAACCTTGCTACTACGAATCCTTAAAGAAGAGGAGAGATACAGAGAGCATGCCTTGTTTGGTCTGAAGCAGCATTTCTGTTTCTTCTCCTCTCTGAAGCTCATGTATGTTGTTGCCGAAAATTCAGTATGATCTCTAACAATTCTACTTCGGGAATCAGGATAATTGCGTATTAATTTTCAGAATGTTGTCAGCCCACCATGTATGATGTTCCCCTCAATGTGCTAGGTCTGTCGGCTGTAGATTCTAGATTTGTGGGAAAAGGGATATCAGTGACATACACATGATGGAGAATGCCATGTTATTTTCTCTAGCTCATTCGGTACTATTATGTACCAGCAAAAGCTAATCTAGCATGCAAGTTTCTGAAGAATGTATTTTTTAAATCTTAATTATAGGTGATCAGCGCATATATATGTTGTATAAAGGACCAAATACAAGTCCAGAATGATAGCAAAGTATATTTGAGAGTCCTTTTGTTACCTCGCTATTAAGACGGGATGGTAACCTTGGAATACAAGAAGATAGTAAGTTTATGACAGATTTTGTCAAAATATATATGAAGCATGACATGGTAATATCCATATCCATAATTTTCATGATCTAGGTTTCATACATTTTTATTTTTTATTTTCCTAATTCTCTTTATTACAGATTGAACTTCCAATAAATACGAGCAACACACATTGGTATTTAGCTGTTGTGAATACCAAAAAGCGTGAGATTAAAGTACTGGACTCATCGTGCTCGAAGTTTGACCGAGATGATCTCTTTATTACGGTTAGTTACTACACCAATTTTAATCCTACATGTAAATGACATAAATTCATACTTCGTTAATGGGTACTCCCTTCGTCCGGAAATACTTGTCATCAAAATGGATAAAAAGGGGTGTATCTAGAACTAAAATACATCTAGATACATCCTCTTTTATTCATCTTGATGACAAGTATTCCCGGACGGAGGGAGTATCATTTCTGATCACTAATTGTTTTTTAGTTACGAGGACTACAATTTCAGGGGATGCTCACTTCAGGACTTGTGGCAGTATATCCATGAGTTGAGATGGCACCGTTTTGATATCAACACTTGGCTGCAAGAGAATTTTTGTGATGACTTGCTTCATAGTAAAATAAAAAAGAAACTTCATATCCGTTAATAAGACCAATCGATATTCGTAGTACTAGAACTCTGCACTTCATTGTAATTGCATTGTAAGCTTTACCATGTTATACCTTGAATTTACGAAAATATAGGTTCATCATCAAATTATGGCACCACAATAAAATAAAACACCATAAATATATAATAGTGTGCTTTGCCCTCAAAAATGCCTTAGCTAACATGATAATTTTCAATCAGGTGAAGACAAAAAAGTGCACCTGGACCTATATGTTAATCCTTTCTTTAAGTGGTGAAGCACAGAAGAAAATAATACTTTAGTTTTCTAGATAATAAACATCAGGCAAACCAACCAAATCAATCAAAGGCATGAGGATCACTTGCAAGTTGAGTCTTTGATTGACAGAATTAACCTTTGTTATGCAATTATCTGCATGGAACAATATAAACTGGGAAATTACAGCAGGGAAGCAAGCTAGAAAAGGTGAATTTGCAAACCTGTAGCTGGGGAAAGGCGCTCAACAAGTCTGGAAAGACTTGATTACGCAGTGCATCAGGTAGAACTGTGCAAGATCGCCCTTACAATTAACTACCTGCCAAAATATTTCAGCTTCAGTTTTCAGTCCATCATAGATAGAAAACTGTGTGGAATGAGTGCTCACTAACACATTCAGGCAAAAAATCCTAATGACACTACCATGCCAACCCAATATTATTAATGGAGCGGAAGCAAGGCGAGGCGGAGGGCAGGCAGGCGCGGAGGAGAATGGAGAGGCCAGCGGCGGCTGTCGGGAGGCTCTCCAGAACGGAAGCAAGATGGCGGCGCTCATGTGTGAAGCGGCGGGCGGCGCACACGCGAGGTCATCCAACAGGAGGCGCTCTGCAGAGATCTAGAAGGAGATGAGGTCGGCGGGAGAAGAGCGAGCGGCGTCGTGGTGTTCTCGCCGCTAAGCGATGGCAGGAGGACGCCTAGCTGAGGCAAAGGAGAGCGAGTCGGCGGTGTGCAAGAAGCTCTCAGCCGGATTGGGGAGACAGTGCGAGGCGAGAGTGAGAAGAAGTTTTCCGCCGCTGTTCTCCAGCAAGGAGGAGGCACCAATGGAAGAGGCTGGCATTTTTGTTTATTCTTTTTCAGGCAAGAGGCTAGCGTTGGGGGTTTTCTTTTTTCATCTAAACATACTGTTTTATTACTCTAAAATGTTTATAGCGATACAATTCAAGTCTGGAGGGTTTATAAGCCACAAATGGCGCCCTAAGTCCAGATCAAAGGTGTGCTTAGCAAGGCTATGCGCCTCAAGATTAGTACCGCGACCTTCGAAGATGAAGGTGCATTGCTGAAATTGCTCGGACGTATTTCTTATTTCCTTCACTATGCTTTCATACATACCTCCCGTGCCTAGCTTGATGTCGTTCACCACAACTTTGCAATTTGAGCCAACCAGTATATTTGGCAGCCCAAGATCCAGGGCTAGAGCAAGCGCCTCGCGACAAGCTAACGCCTCGAGAGTCCCCGGGTCCGTGATACCCGAGACTTTGATGGCCGATGAGACCAAATATTTGCCATCATGGTCCCTGCATATTGCACTATAGGTTCCTTCCTTCGCAGATCTTGAAACAACACCATCGACTCGAATTTTTGCTATACCTTCAGGGGGATGGACCCATCTTGATATGGCGTTGTTGCTGGATGTATTGGCCACTTGCTGCATCTTCTTTGGTCTACACTCTTCAAGCTCATGGATGTACTTCATAATAAAATGATGAGTAACCAGCGGACTCTGAAAAATATGTTCATGTAGGGCTTGTCGCCGAGAATACCAGATGGAGATGTACCCGCTATTTATTATTTTATTATAAGTTGGCTTAAAGAAATATGGGCCGGGCTGGCCCTTGAGTGTGTTTCTCTTTTTTTTATCTTTTTTTGCTATTTTATTGTTACTCAAACAAAAACATATTTTATCTTTTAGCAAATAGAAATTTTTTGGCAGGAATTTAATAGAGGTGAAAATATTTTGAAGTTTTTACAAACTTTCATGAAAACTGAGTAGGAATCGTTACATATTAATATTCACATCATCTCAAGTCGTTACTAAATCTTATTATTCTCATCTCTTTTTTTTAGAAATATTCTCATCTTTTTCTGAGAGTGTGCGTGTTGTGTATACCAAGTCCTTATATTTTACTCCAAGCCTAAACAGTGCAAAAAAATTACAAATGAAATTGTTAGTCATAGAAAAATGAATTCATTATAAAAAATCAAATAATATTTCCAAAAATTACAAAAAATATTAGTGTTACTTTGGACAATCAAAAAACAATTGCAAGACCATTCTATGCACACCACTATTTTGTCATCAGATGAA
This sequence comes from Triticum urartu, assembly GCF_056163025.1. Taxonomy (NCBI): domain Eukaryota; kingdom Viridiplantae; phylum Streptophyta; class Magnoliopsida; order Poales; family Poaceae; genus Triticum; species Triticum urartu. Next base: position 236,534,054 of record NC_141879.1, on the reverse strand, counting down.
AGTGCGGAGCTGAAACACATCCTGGCGAACGATGTTAGGAAGGCTTTTACTGGATAATCAAGGATACATGTTTACCGACTTCGTCAAAATTGAATATAAGAAGTGTTGCGAAATGATACAAGGACTGAGTTCTACTAATTTAATCGCCCGGTGCAACACACGGGCATTTGTACTAGTACTAGTAATAGTAATAGTAATATTAATAGTAATAATAATAATAATAATCTATCCCTAATAATAAAGTATGAATTGACTCCGTGAATTCACCGTCACAATATGCTTCTTCTCGTGAATTTACGCTTTCAGTTTAATTTTAAAATATATACACAAGGTGGTACTAAAAAATCGTTTAGTTTGCTGATGACAATTGTTTCCGAGCGTAGTCGATGTTTGGCTGGAGCCAGACGAGTCTGCTCGGTCCGATGGGCCAACTCTGGCCGATAGCTCGTCCACCCCACATAGGCCATTTGGGCACGAACGGCGATGCTTCGGTTTTACAAAAAAGACCCTATGTTCGTTCGATATTCAGTCTGCGGTCCCTGATTCATCTTATCCAAAACTCCTCCCTTTCCAGCGATGGCAGCGACGGCGGAGCACGAGCAGGTGAGGTGCGGCGCCTTCGTCGGACCGCTACAGCCACGGCGGAGGAGAAGGTGGACGCCATGGGCGCGGCTACAGAGGAGGCGGAGGAGAAGGCGGACGTCGTGCGCTTGCTACACGGCTACAGCCGAGGCGGAGGAGAAGGCGGATGCCATGGCCTTGCTGCGCTCGTGGGCGTTCTTGAGGATGGTACACCGGCCGTGCCGCCGCCAGTCCTCTCTGGCCTCCCGCGTGTTATCCTTCTCAACCTCCGCTCCTCCTGTCGTGATTTGGATGGGAAATTGAAGGCCGGCCGTGTCCTTGTCCAACACAAATTGATGTAGTGCCCGACCCGGATTTGATTGGCTGTTATAAGAAGCAAGGGTCCTCGGTCGGAATCTCCATCAGGTTTTGCCCTTCGACCATAATCTCCATCATCCCGTCGAAATTGCAATTTTTGACCAAACATCCAATGTCGCCGCCAAGTTCGCCGGACGAAGAAGCGCCGAGTTCGCCGGAGGAACAAGAACGCCTGTCGAGCCGTGCAATGTCTCTTGTGGCGGCTACACGAGAGGTATGTATCCCCTCGAAGCTACGTATCCCGTACAGCCTGAAGTTTGTGAGGCCTTGACCTGACCATCACTAACGCCACCTTGCTGCCGCTGTTGTTGGAGATGAGCTGAATAGCAAGCTTTGGTTGCCTCGTTGCTTCCACTTCACTGCTCTTTGACTCTCCGTAATTGTAAAACACCTAATGCGATTCTTCAGCACTTGATACTGGTGGTCATGGTCTTCTTCCCTTACTGTTGCAAGACTTGGTTTTAGTTAGTAATCTTGAGATCAACGTGTACTCATGGATTGCTTAGATGGAGGGCCACTGTTGGTTTTGTACTTAGATGCGATTGTGAATCATGCACGGTTCAATTCAGATTCATGTGGTATTTTTCCTAAATTTGTGCCTGCCTGAACATTATTACTCTTAAACTATGAATAACTAGAAGAACGCCCGTGCGTTGCAACGGGTAACATTTTCGTAACTTTAAGAGTTTAATATTAATCATGTTAATATTACATTTAATATTCTCATACATATCAAGTGACATTGGCGACCTTTTTTTACCATCAAATCCTCACACACACACTCTTTCCGTCCCTCTTCTTCACTGTCTCTCCCCCTCTCCCCCCCTCTCTCTCTAACACACGCACATATCCATCTTATTGGGTATGAGACCATAATCCATCTATCTCTCACACACACGCTAGTGCATAACAATATGGATTAGGTGTATTATATTTGCCACCACAACTAAGGGAATTAATTTCATGTAAATTGGCCAGTCACAGCTCCGTGACAAACAATGCATCTAAATTCTCAGCGTTATTTTTATGTAATATGCTCTCTCTCTCTCTCTCTGATATTATAGGACCAAAAACTTTTACCAATTACCATACTGTAGAACACCACACTCCTCACTGCATCGATGGGTGGTGGGTGGTGTCTCTCCTCTACCGCCGTGGACCTGTGCTGGCTTGAGTCCATGTCCGCTGTTGGCCGCTGCTCGCATTCGTCCCACCCATCGCCCAAGCCGGCGTTAGGAGCAAACTCAATAGCCTTGCCCACCGTCATGGCTCCATTCCACGAGATCGAATCAAGCATCATAGAGTTCGGGGAGGAGTAGCATTTCCACCGTTAGCTCCTCGCTGATGTATCAGCGTAGAGTGCGGTGAGGACACGGAACGTAAATACCTGGGGTTTAGCGCTGGTGGCGGGAACGACCGACACGGCCTCCTTGCGCCGCTCCTCGCTGCCCGCCCTGCTTTGGGGATCCTAGCGCCCTGCCCTAGGGTTCCGCGCTGGCGGCGGTGGTGGCGGCGTTTCCCTCAAGAAAAAAAGCACGTCTCATGTCCGGCTTGTGCAGGAATCCATCACCAAGTAGGATCAGTAGTTCCGTCCCGAATCGGTTATGTTGCAAGTCCTAGCTATAGCTATATATACGTATTACCCTGCACCCCTATAAACAGTACACCCAGAGACCAATAGAAAGATCAGCGGGCACGGGGCATGCCCGTGTGTATCAATTGCTTGCGCGTATCCGTGTTGCTTCTAGTAGATCGATACTACATCAACCGTGGTTAGCCAGCTACGTCCAATCTATTCGAGTGTTTTCGTCTGCGTACGTGTTTTTCTGGTATATACTTCAGAATTCAGTCAGTCGGGGGCGGGATGTCTAAGCAAAGAAGGCGGGGCGAGGAGGATGAGCCCAACTACTACCACGACTGCAGCGGCAGCAAGGAGAAGAGCCTCTATCTGGTTCTAGACGACTGGCACAAGGGCTTCACCATCCGCAAGATCGATGCCGACAGTCCCGACCTCAGCGCCCCCCTGTCCTTCGGCTAGTGTCATCTGAGCGTGGCTGTGCCATGTAGTTCGCAGCCCTGGGCAGCAACATCATCGCCACGAGCAACATACACGCCGGAACCCTCTTCTACGACACTAACACCGCCGGACTGCCCGTCGGCCCTCCCGTTCGAGACGCACTGCTTTGTGGCTCCAACACCTTCCTGACCTCTGGCGCCGGCGACGCGCTGTACGCGTTCGCCTTCCACTTCATGGAGCGGCCTGTGTCCTTTGAGGCGATGGCGAAGCCACCGACGACGGAAGACGACGACCTGCTGCCCACCTACTGGTCCTGGAAAAGCATGCCGACGCCCTTCACCAAGGACGAGATGATCTTCTCCTGCGCGCTGCACCCGGACGGGCGCACCATATTCGTGTCCTCGTGCAGCAGGGCGGTCTGCGGCACGTACTCCGTCGACACCAGGAGCTACAAGTGGAGGCGCCATGGGGAGTGGATGCTGCCTTTCAGAGGCCGAGGCTACTTTGCCGCCGAGCTAGACGCATGGGTCGGGCTGCACGAGGACGGCTACGTCTGCCCCTGCCAGGTTACCTCCCGCAGCGGCGGCACCACGCAGCAGCCGGAGTGGAAGATGGCCGACGAGCGTAGGATGTGGATCCCGTGGCATCAGCTGGAGTTTCGCCTGCGTCGGATGTGATGGCGCGGGTGGAGTACCGAGGAGTCGCCGGCGTCGGCCAGGGCCTGGGGCACAGAGGAGTCCTCCTAGTCAAGGAGATCGGAGAGAAGAAGATGATGGCGGCGCGAGGACACATGAGGGTAGACGTCGAGAGGATCGGCCGTCCAGGCTCGTGAGGAGGGCAGCGGTGGGAGGATCGAGTTAATGGTACCGTGTACAAAAATCCCATCAAAACAAGTAAAATATACCGGCAATGCTTGATTGATTCTGATTTAATTTTTATAGGCATTTTCGGATTTGTAGGGCATGTGCCCACGATACTCGCACGCTGTACCTTTTTTTGACGTGTATGATTCATGATAAGAAATGAAAATCACATCAATGTAAGGAAATATCCCATCAATGCTTGATTGATTGTGATTAATTCTTTTATATGGTAACTAATCCGATGGGTTTATGTGGGCGGTGAAGCGAAAAGGTATGTGGGAGGGGAGACGAAAAATAACCGGTCAGAAAAAAATGAATTAATTGTTGCCTTGTATGTTTGGTTTTGATATTTGAAGATTGATTACCATCCGTTAGTTGGGTTATCAAAGAAGAAATCAATCACCATATGTGAATTCATTGTGTTACCAAATAAACGTTGGGTTTGTCCGGCCAGTGGGAGGGGGACGAATAAAAAACCGACGAAAAAAAACCGACAAAATTGGGAGGTGGGAGCAGGTACCAAATAAAACCATGGTAGGTGGGACGAAAATAAACCGTACGAGGCTACCAACTGCTTCATTAGGAGTAGAGATCGGTTGGTTCGATTTTTTTTGCGTGGAGGGAACTACCTGGAAGGTGGGAGGGAGTACGAAAATAAACCGTCTCGGCTGAGCGGGAGGTGGGAGCAAGTACCAAAGAAGTACCAAAAAAGACCGGGTGAGGTGGGACGAAAATAAAACCCGGAACGCGACCTACCAACTGAGACATTAGGAGTAGAGATGATTTTTGCAACTGTACGAGAATTTCTTTGCCGCATCACAAGAAAAACAGTTTGAAACAGAGAACTGTATTGTACCTTCTAATTATTGTATGAGCTTGCTTCACTTAATTTGAACTGCATACATAGGCTACTTTGCTCATGCATGCATCGATACTATTGTGTATAAATCTGCTTATGTATCTCACTATTTGTATATCTAAGATGGCGATCTCAAAGACAATATTTTTAAAGCTTTTATGATGTTAAAATGTTTTCGACTCCCCTGTTGTAGTTATTATTTCTGTCCCCTTGCTCGATTATGCTTTTTCTTCAGTTAACAATTAGCTTTGCAGAATATAGATATGCTAGCTGCACCTAGGTTATCATTTTCCTTCAGTGAAGAATTAGCTTTGCAGAATAGTTATGCTAGCTGCACTTAGCAAAACAGGATTACGATGTGTAAACAGGATTAGAAATATCTAGAATTGAAGGACTTCAGTTGGTGTTTGTTAGCTAGATGGAATTAGATTTGTGGACATATCAGTTTATGGGTGGCTATTTGATTGGTGAATTCACCTGCTATATGAGCACTATTTTTAATAAATAGTGTGCAACTAGAGAATATAGGCACAGGATTTACGATAAATGATTCATAGAAAGAATTGTAAAAAAATGCTATTCTTAATTTCCTGGAACTAGCGTATATTTTTTCCACTACATTAGCCTTCAGATTCTTCTTGGATTTGCTTTCTGCACCAATGTTTTCAGTGCCATCCTTCGTCCGTGATGCTGCTGCATGCCAGGATTCGCAGTGGCACCGCCGCAACCAGCGAGGACACAAGATCACGAGGATTGTTGCCGCTTCCGAGGGCATGGGAGCTGCCATAGCCAGCGAGTACGTGAGCACACACAGTCACCATCACTTAAGAGGATGCGAGAGCCATCTCAGCTTGAGAGGATGCGCATACCATCTCCGGGTATATAGCGGTAACATCTCTCCCTAACTCCACTCTGATATGTAGCATTTTTTTCTATCCTATTGTGAGACTGCAGTGTGTGCAACAAGTGTTCTTCTAAATGTCTGAGCATAAAGACTGCTCATGGGTGATGCTTCTGTGACCAAACGTCTATGTATGTCCTTTGCGGCCTTTCCTATAAATAAGTATATGTCATTGCCATAGTAATTGTGTACTTCTCTATTAGAAAATCACAAGATATTTTCAGTGTTGTTGTTCTCAATCATGTTATCCTGGAGATGATTCTGTACTTTTTGGTGTGCTTCTTAGATCTAATAGTACTTTGTGTCTACTTATATAAATGGAAGGTCGTGAATCGGGGTAAGACTCTAGACTGAGTCTTATAACTTCATTTTATTATTTGTGTAGGTGAGGGAGTTCTGTGAATACACTCCGGAGGGCGGGGATCCCATTTCAGTGAAATCATGCTACGTACTATAACTTAAACACGCCAAGAAGACAAGAGATAGTCCTTCGTTGGAGCGATGTTTCTTCCAAGGATGGTTGTTGGCATGGATCAGCACCAGTAATACCCTGAATTTTCTGAACCTGGCTCCTCTAGCCTAACTTGATGATGAAAGTTTCAGTCAAATGAATTTATTATGTATATTTGGCTTGGAGTTAATCCCAAAAAATAAATTTCTTATGTCTATTTTACAAAGAAAGCGTTCAATTATAATTAGCTATACCCTGCATTTGCACATACTTTGCCTGGAAGTGATCAATTGGACATCTTGAGCTTGAAACCGATCAAGGAAATACTCTCTCCGTACCTAAATATAAGTATTTTTAGAGATTTCAATATAGATAGCATACAGATGTATATAGACATGTTTTGAAGTGTAGATTCACTCATTTTGAATACGATGAAGAAGAAAACAAGGAACTCAAGGCTTACAATAAGTGAATCGTCACGCAAAAAGTATACTCTAGAGATTACAAGATGCACATGTAATTAATAAAGGTTTGCTAGATTCATTTAATAAATTGAATCTGTATCCATTTTGTTTTCCTCCTGAGATATCCTGCACCGGTTCACTCTAAAGTATGTTGATTACAACAAATTATCTATAGAAAAAATATTATTCATCTCTCCCGTTGCAACGCACGGGCTCTTTTGCTAGTCTATCTCTAATAATAAAGCACGGATTGACTCCGTGGGTTCACCGTCACAATACGCTTTCTTGTTGTAAATTTACGCTTTCAGTTTAAATTTAAAACATATATACGAGGTGGTACTAATTCGGGAACCACATCGTATGCATCAAAATTCGTACTAATAAAAGTTACAAGATAGAAATTCAAACCTGGGCCCCTACATCCAAAGCACAACGAACTAGCCAACTCACCTACCACAAGTCTCTCTGATAAATGCAACGAACGTTCTATACTTATATTGAATTAAACCTGGACTTCGTATATTTTCTTGGCACATAGGCCACTAGCGCTGCTTGGGCCGCGTCATGTAATCCAGCGGATCGAACGCAACGTGTTGATGGGCCTGCACAACGCACCATGTGAGTGGGCTTCAAGAATACGTAAAATATTATTACTCCTGTGGATCGAACTCAGGATACGTCCTTTCTTTTTAAGGCTATATAGGGTGTGCGTGTGTGCGTTCATAGGGGTAAGTGTATGCGCGTGTATATGAGCGCTTGTGTCTGTACTGATGCTCAAAAAAAAAGTAGTCCCGCCTTGCTACTGTTCATGAAATCATTACAATTTATATACACCAATGAGTAGACAATCAACAAGCTCCTTGGTTAATAAATAAAGGATGAGGTGTGGGATTTCTTAAAGAAAACACGATGAGGTGTGGGATTGTGGGAGAGGCTGAAGATAAACATGAACATTGAGGGATGAGTTAGAGTTGCTAGCTGTAAACGAGGCTGGACATACTCCCTCCGTCCCAAAATTATGTTGCTCCCTTGAGATTTTTCTTCTAAATAAAATCTTGGACGGATTTGTGGGTGCTATTTTCTAATTTCCAAGAAGCTTCAGCGAGGGGTGAGCGTGCATGGGCTGGTGTTGTTGCTGCAAGTGAGTTCGTCCTTTTTTTTAACAGCTAATCTATTTTTCAAGAGAAAAAGCAAGTGTGTTAATTGGATAAAGTGGGTTGGCTCAAATTCCTAAGATAGCCCCAAGAAACTGAAAGGGATGAAGTAGATTTCAATCTAATGATTTTGTTCAACTTTGATTTATTATGTATGGTGTCAATAAATTGTCGTACAAAAAAACATATCAAAAATATTGCATGCCTACCATGGTTTTTAATGCTTGACTAATATACATTTCTGCTAGACCTTGGCATGCACCTCTCGGTTGCCGCCAGGTTGCACCGTTGGGTGTTGTAGAGTCGCGTTGATGAGTGCTTAGTGTTTTGGTAGACATTCTAATTGTCTTTCCCGTTGCAACGCACGAGCATATGTGCTAGTCTATCCCTATATATATAATAATAATAATAATATTAATATTAATAAAGTACGGATTGACTCCGTGGGTTCACCGTCACAATACGCTTTTTTCCGTCAATTTACGCTTTCAGTTTTTTTTCATCTATATTATTTTTTTACTTTTGAGGTGGTACTATTTTACCTGCCTTTTTGATATTTTGATATTCAACCCGCAGTCCTCCTAATAAGTCGAATATCAAAAAGGCAGGTAAAAACGCAGCCGCCCGCACGGCCCATCCTCCTTATCCCATCTCGACTCCTGCGCGCTGCCACCTCCTGTCCCGCCTCACCGCTAGCCGCACACCGCCGCCCCCCAGCCCCTTGTCGCGGCTCTCCACCGGCCTGCCCCCGTCGTCGCGCTCCGCTGGACCACCCCCCGTTGCCGTGCGCCGCCACCGCCTACAGTCGCCGTGCTCCGCCACTGCCTACCCCACCGGCGCGCCTACTCCCACCCAATTGCCCCCACACCCGCGGCCTTCTACTGAGGGGTTGGGGAGGCGGATTCGGGGGCGGGCGACGCGGCGCGTGTCGCCGGTGACGACGATGAAGGCAGACATAATTTCCCCCCCGACCCCTGCGAACCCTAGCAGCCGCACAAACGCCACCCCCCCGCAGGCCATGGGGTTGCCGCGCCTCCTCGCCTCCCTCTACTCCAGGCCCCCTCTCTCGCGCTGCTAGGAGTAGTGGTCTCTAGCAGCTGCCCTCCCCTCAGTCATTGCATCAATCTCCTGCTCCATCTCTCTCCAACATCCCCGCTCTCCTCTCGCATCACACAGGCGGTGGCTATACATATCTGGCCGGGTGTGGCGTGTGTGGTATCTGTGACGTGCCTCGCCTACCGGTTGTCCCTGATGTGTGCGGCTGGATGTGCATCCCTGTTTATGTGTGTGGCGCTTTACATGCAGAGGAAGTGAATGGTTGCAAGCAGAGGAAGCTGTTGGCCGTTGGCAAAGGAGGATTAGGATAGTTCTCTTGATCTTGGTCAGAAAAATTGGTAGTTCCCTTGATTTGTTTTGTTCTGAATTAGTACAAAAGTGCACTGATATTTGTTTTGTGCTGCAGGAGCTTCAAGACACCAGGTACCAATTGCAACTTTCATTTATCTGTTGTGTGAACCAATTTGTGATGGCTTCTAAACACACTTGGCTGGAACAGAGCAATTTTCTATAGTCTTCAGCGACGATGTGGTGCTGCACTGCTGCTCTCTTACTGCTAGCTTGCTACTTCTAGCTTAATTTTGCTATTGCTGCTAGCTGAATTTTGCATAGGCATGGCAAGCTGTTTGGTACGTATACAAATGATGCTGTTATTTTTGTTATTGCTCACACCCGGCCGCCCACGCTCACGGCCAGTGCTGCAGATTTCGTGGCTGGCCAGCTTATCCTCAATGTGTTCTGACTCGGAGGTCGGAGTTGAAGCTGACAACGGACTCAAGCACTCCACCATATTCTTAGTATTGCATACCGTCACCGCTGAGGGGTTAGCCAAGCTGCTTTTAGAAGTCATATAACAATTAAGTGCTAGATATTGTCACAGATAGATTTTGATGGATAGGAATTTAATAAGCTACAAAGCAGTGTAGGTCGAGATGAACAGAGAATGGTATGCATAATGTGTAACAATATTTGATACATTTACATTGATAGGTCTGGGATCGTTGGAGGGTTGTATGCTTTTGATTGATTAAGCTTAACACTTCTGCTCACTCATTATTTACTCTGTATTCATCAAAAAATATTTATTTTTTACTATATCATATCATATTCGACAGACAGAGGCAGAGACGACCATGGTTCTAGCTAATAGCACTTGCTAACTTAAGAAGTCTACATACCTTTTATCTAACTAAAAGAGAGTTTCTTACCAACTATTGAGCCTACAAGCTTTAGATGTATGTCTCTAAAGCCACTACTCAACTTCATGTCAGTACTTTTCTGTAGAGTATACCTCCATAATTCTCCATCTAAGATAGTACTAAAGTTTATTGATGATGCTTAGTTTCAGGATATGCCTTACAAGCCATCCATGTGAGAAATCCAAGAGGTTCAAGGCGTATTGAAAAGGAGCTGGAGTAGGTAGGTGGTGGATTGAGGAAGGGTCTGGAGCAGAGGCGGAATCGAGGCTGCCCCTACATGCGCTAAGGAGCTGCAAGGCGCCTGTGATCCGGACACTGCTATGTTTTCTCCTTCTCTCCAGGTAAGCCCTCAGCAGCACCTCTCGTACCCCCTCCATCTGAATTCAGCAGCGCACAACGACAACAGTAGCCGACGTCCTCCTCATCCATGAAACTCCCAACTTTTTTGCTTGTTACAACCCACATCATACACGGTTCTGCATTGTGGTGTTTGTGCCAAAGTTCAAAATTGCATAAGTTCTTGCAGGACGGGAAAGAACATAAAATTTGTGTTTTCAGTCACAAGTCTGCTCCCCATTGTGGATAGCGTCAAACTGAATGTGGTGAACAGGTGCGAGACATAATTTAGTGGAGATGCAAGATGAAAGATGGAACATGATGCTTCAAATCAGCATAATTATAAGGATTACTAAATTTCTCAAGGAAATCAATGCAGCGGTGATAAATATATGTAATTGCATTTTTTTTCCGAGAATATGTAATTGCATGTATAGCATCTGTTTTGAACTGTATTTTATATGCCATTTATGTATCATGGTGGAACACAAAATTTAAATAGAAAAGAATAGGAGTAACTAATGTATATCTTGCTATTTCAGATATATATCTATGCGACTATATACTTACCTAAAGTACGTACAATGCATACTGTGGAATCATACATCAAATATTCATGCTTAACTAAATATTCTGCAAGTTTTGTTTGCCGCTGCTCGGTCAAGAAAAGCCTATTGCTCGCCACTATGTGCGGTTCTCTTGGCATTTCATGGGGTGCAACCGGAAGTGGCACAAGACTGTAGTTGTGTCGTTCTTAAATTTACTGATGTTGATGTTTCTTTTCAAGATTGTAGTATTGTTTACCAATTTGGTCCCTGGGTTATGTACTCATTTCCTTTTCTATTGTTTGTAAGTACTTTGCTTTGGTTCATCGAACTACCTGCTGAAATATGTGTATTGTTTCTCAATATATTGGGCATCAATCCACCTCTCATGAGATCTCTGAATTTTCGACGCATATTGTATTTGCTGAATTATTTCCTCCAGATAACTATGCTTGGATTCACAAATGTGTGCAATGCTTTCAAGCAGTGATAAGTTTTTTACTTAAGCTGTGCTATTCCACTTTCAAGTTTTTGGTCCTAGAAGTGTAATACTTGGTAGGTTAGCTGCATATAAGTGGAATGTATATGGCCTGAATTTACATTTCAGAGTGTATAATCTGATTCAGAGTATTTTGACTCCTTGCATTCTGAAACATTTTGTTGTATAGTTTTGTCCTGAAAGAATAGAAGCAATTGTTCTATAGGAGAGAATATAAACGTTATTCTCAAACAACATGCAACATCATTTTCTTATTACCAATTTAAACATGGTCAGTAATAGCACAACTGAAGTTTGTGAAAATATCATTAAAATGGTTGGTTGGATTGTGTTTTGTATGGATTCTACAAGGGCCATTTTCATGGAATTACAAATTAGCTTTACATTTTTATGGCTGTGCTCATCGTCTTTGGATTGCCCACGTTCGGATGGGTTTGTGATAAATGGACACCATGACCACCATTAGTAGGATGGGAAGGAGGGTGTGTGATATTTTTTTCTTTTTCCGTTGCAACGCACGTGCATTTTTGCTAGTTTATAATCTAATAAATAATAAAGCACGGATTGAGTATGTCGGGTTCACCGTCGCGGAGTTTTCACAAAAAAATCCCTGAAGTTCATAGGAAGCAACCCGCAGTCCCTTTGTAAGTGGATTTGAAAAAACGTTTCGTTTTTACATAAAACTCTCTTAACATTCGGTATTCCATGCGCAGTGCTCCTCCCCCTCCAGTGTATTCAACCCACGGTGTATCTTATCCGCTCCCCTCCTAGCACGGCGGAGGAGGAGAGGGTGAGGGGCGGCGCCGCACTCTCCAACTTCTGTCTACACACCACCTACGCGCCGTCGTCCGTCCGGGTGGTCGGCGGCGGCTACCGCGCCCCGGAGGTGGCGTCTACTCCCTGGGCGTGCTCCTGCTGGAGCTCCTCATGGCAAGTCCCCGACGCACGCGTCAGGGCGCCGGCGACGTACGTCCTCCTTCTCTTCTTTCACGAGACGGCTCCGGGCTTCGACCAAATCCCGCCCAACTCGCCCAGATCGAGGCCTTCAGGCTTTTGTGGAATCCTCGTTCAGCTCTCCGCCTCTACCAGATCCACGCTGAGGGGCTTCGGCGCCATCCCCCGGTGTGATTTCCTCATGGGTCCCGGCTTGATCGAGGCCAAAGGCTTCGGCCGTCCGTCCACCATGGCTGGGACCTGCGCGGAAACTGTAGATGAATTTATACGAGTGGAATCGACACTGCGGCAGGGTACGGTGGAGTCACATTGTGCAGCCTCGGTGTCCCAATCAGGGATTCCTTCTAAGGATGCATATATTTTGAAGGGTGAGGGATAATGATTTGGTTAAAGGCCTTCGGCCTCTTGCTTCACTGAACATTTGTGTCCATCGACCAAGTTGCATATACGGGAGAAGATAAGCAAGTCCAAAGTGATGTTCTAGCTGGGCCTCAACACCTTGTCCCTCTGACCACAACGCCCAACCATGATCTGGTCAGCAACCAATTGTAACACTATGCCTAGGTTCTGATTATATCTACTTGATGCAGATCACATGAGCAGAGGGGTTCAGCAACTCTTACTACTCCTGGCTGTGAAAGGTGAATTCCCAACCAAGAGTCCATAACTGACACTGATTGAATTGCTACACAACATAGCCGTGGTCCATGAAATTCCATTAATTCTGCATGCTTTGTTCTGTCACAGCTTCTGCTTACCTGCTTATCCATGGTCTTTTTGAGCCATCCAAATTGCAAAACGCAAGTCACCAACACCAAGAATCAGGTTCCTGCTAGAGGAACCCAAAGCAGAGCAAGAGAAGGAAAACGACGGTGAAGAGGTTCTGTTGGAGAAAGGGCTGCATCACATACTTGCCACCAAGGCCATGTTGTCGAGGAGCCTGTGATTGCCGCTCCAGCTGCCTCTCGCGCCATGGCCCATCGCGTGGGGTGCATTGTGAGAGTCTGCATCAGGCTCGCATCGCCTCTCCAGCAGGTACTCAACGCAATCCTAGGTTGTTGTGTTGACTTGATTCAGTTGTTGATAACAGTTATGCAGCTCTCCTGGGATGTTATGTTGACTTGATTCAGTTGCTGATAACAGTGATGCAGCACTCTAGGTAATAGTTAGTATTGGTGTCAACGAGAGCAACTAGAGTCGCTAGCTGTTATGCTAAAAGCAACAGGATGCATCTTCTCCATGCAAGAAGACAATAAGGATAAAGCAGCAAAGAGCAGGCCGTTGGTGGTGATGGATAATTTCTCTAATCAATTAAATCGTAGATGCCCTCCAGCATTGCACACTAAGAGATTGCATTGCTTAGATATAATGGAAGGTGACTTCAGTTTTCAAGAAAGTTGAGGTGTCGTGATTGTTATTTTTTTATGCAACAATTACCTAAGCTTGCCTGGCAAGTATACATTCTGAATTGTATGTTCAGATGATATTCACATATTTAGACTGAATCGTTAAATCTAGCATATTTATTTTTCTCACCTAATAATTTTGATTATGATGTATCCCATAGAATGCTGGTTTAGACATTACAATCTGGAACCGAATAAATAAAAATAGAGAGATTCATATAGTGGCACTAAAGTGCTATCAAGTTATAATCTGTTTTTAGTTGCATTCCAGTAAGAGGAAACCCTTATTTTACTTGTGAGCATTGTAATTGTTTGCCTATTGTCACTGGGAAGGGCTAATGTTGATACACATACAAATCTTAGCCCGGAGGGCATGCTTTGTTCAAAGTAGTTGGGTTTATGTACAATAAATAAATATTCATGTGTTATCTTGGTACAATATTGTTGCGAGTGGTTTAACTCACGGGTTTAGAAGCTCGTGAGAGAAATTAAAGTTCATTTTATGGTTGCACGTCAACACCATGGCAACTACATAACTGCTTTGATATATGGTTCCTAGAACATACATGCTAATATGTACGCGTGAACTATTAGTGTTCTGTAAATTTTAAGGTGTAGCTCCAAAATATTATGCCTCAGGTTATTTTAACTTATAAGTGGTATTAGTCAATACGTGCATTGCACAGTTATAATTACTGCATGAGTGAGAGGGAGA